>NC_092427.1:8439072-8742103 GCF_036169615.1 Heliangelus exortis
TCCTGCTCCAGTTGTGACTATGGTACCTTCCAATTAAAAATTCCACACAGAGGTTTGGTGGAGTTTGATTAATTGGCTTTTAGAGTGCATGCAGTTTGTGTTTCTGAGGTTCACTCCTATGGATAAGCTCTATTTCTGTATGCTTCACTTTCTAGCCCAATTTTCTTTGTAATGTCACACGCTATTAAAAAGGTAGAAGAGAGCCTTCTTGAAATCAAAATGAATGACTCTAACAGCAGAGATGTCAAGTAAATATAGAGATTACTGTGAAGTTTCTTACTTGTAGGGGAATTGTGATGCTTAATTAGTTAATGTTTCTAAATTTCAGATGAAAGAAGTTAACTAGTTAAGCGTTATCCCTACTTTTTCAGAAATATATTAAGGCTATTAATTTCAAAGAGCAATTAGCATAGTTATAGTTTTCACATTTAAAACAAATTTCTTTTAAAATTTTTTTTTCAGTAAAGGACAAACCCATCGATATTGCAGTCAAAGCTATCAGCCAAGCATTCATAAATCAGCAAACATAGATACATAGAAAGTGTAAAGACGAGTGAAAGGGTCATTTCAGTTTCCAGTTTTCATGGATATTATAAACAGAGCAAATACTACAAAAAACCAGGAAAAAATATACTTGCCTTTCCCTTTGCACATTTAACTGCACATTTACACACTTCAGCCACTGTCCAGCTGAGCCATACTTACTGCTTTTCCCCCTTTTCAAAAAGAGTCTCTTCTGCTTGAAAATTCTGATTGCTGAGGAATGAAGCAGCATTAAGCAGTCACCTTGCCTTTACTCAGTTGCTGTTTGTTTTTCTATTATTTTCTTTCTTTTTTCTTATTATTTTTTTTTCCCTGAGAAGGGCCATGGAAAAACACCATGGGGCACCTGCTGCAGCAGAAACAAGTAAACAGGGTCATTCTTCTCTCAGTAGGTAGCCCTTCTCCATGGAGAAAAAAAAAAGTGCATTAGCCAGTGGGACATCTGCTAAGACACTGAAGGGAAGATGTGGCACTCTGTAGGTTACCTCTATACACAAGTAAGAATGTTTTTCTGGACATCATCTTCCATCATCTTCAAGTTCCATGTAAAAATTAAATATTCTGTGGGGAGTACAATAGCAGCCCTGTGGCCATGATGGAGGAGCCTGAGGATGAAGGGACCTAGACTGGGATTAAGAACATAAATCCAAGTTTACATAATGGTTTTTACTGGAGTCTGTGGACAAACTGGCTGGTGGTGCTGGAGTAAACTCCAGTTTTCAACATGTTACAAGGAAATCAGAAGCAGACATTCAGAGTGAAATGACACCATGAATACTAGAAACATCAAATAAGATTCCCAAAGTGATAATTTGTGATTTAACTAAAAAGAAATCCATATGAAATTAGTATAGGGTAGTTAAAAATATGGCAACAGAAACACTTGAACCTGAACCTCAGTGCAAAGGAACAAAAATGCTTTCTACTATTTTAAAGTCTGAATTACATCTTTATATAAAAAAAAAAAAACAAAAAACAAAAACTTCTCGTTAATATGAAAGAACATTTATTTAAACATTTAAAAATTATCAGCAGACTAAAAATCCTTTTTTTTCTCATGGTTTTAAGTGAGCTGAGTATATGTGTTATCACATATGCCAGCATTAGTTATTCAACAGAGCCCTAGAGAGCTCTGCAAAAGAGATCAGAAAAAAAAAAAACAACAAAAAAGAAAGAGTATTCAGCCCACTCGACCAGGCTGCTCAGGAAAGTCATAGGGTCACCATGCCTGGGGGGATTTCTAGGCCATGTAGATGTGGTATTGAAAGACACAGTTTGGCAGTACTGGGCCAATAGTTGGACTCTATGATCTTAATGGTCTTTTCCAACCAAAATGATTCTATGATTCTGAATGATTCTACTGCAACGAATTCTCCCCAGAACAAAGCCCAGAGGCACACAGTAAGTAGACAGGAGAACATGTAGAACATGAAGCTACCTCCCAGCTGTGCCACTGCAATAGAGTGGCCCTCCTCTGCTCAGCCATACACCCAGCTCACCCTGGGTTGGATTCCATGGCACACATTTTTCACTGTATTGCACTGGTTTACCTTTTGAAATTTCTCCTTTCAAGGTTGTAAAATAATTTCTAGATGCTTCTCAGAGAGCTAGGATAATAACAGCCCTCTGTGTATTGGTACCAAGACAGGTCAAAAGCAACTGTCAGACCAGTCAGACTTAAGACTTTTTCATGCTGTTTAAATTCAGAGTAACGCTACTCACTCCAGTGCATTGCTCCAGTTTCCCTTTGCTATGGGATTTTATTATCTCGTTTTCATCCTTTGCTGAACTATCATCCACAGGACTTTCCTAGCTTGAATTTTATCAAATTCTTTTTTGTTGCTTACAAAAAAAAAATAAATATATATATATATATATAAAGGAAAGAAATGAAATGCTAAGAGACAGCTTATAAATCCAGATTATTTGCTTGTGTATTTTTGGCTGCATGAGTTCATCTGAGGAAACAGATACACACAACAGTGCCACTTCAAATTTTGGTTCAGAAGAAATGTTTTGTTGTTTAGATGAGTCACTCTGTCACATCTCATTATTGAGTGGCACAACCCCGTGTTCCTCATTCACAAAAGTCTGTCTCCTTGTTCAAAACCAAAAGTGGCATAAACCTATTTATAATTTAAGTAAGTTGCTGGCAGTTCCTAAAATGGCTTTCCTGGAGAATAATGAGAAAGACCAGTGGGGTAAGAAACATGATAAGTGACTGCCCAGTACGAGGCATAATGAATAGTTGCTCTTTCCCTGTCAGGAGACTACGGTACCAGAGAACCCTGTCATGCAAAGTCTTTTATGGTAAGTCATAAATTAAAAGAGATCTTTATTGTGAAAGGTTCTGTCACTGCAAGGAGGAAGAGCAGTATAATGCCATATTTCTTTCCAGGACTGCAAATCAAGGCCAAAGTCTCTGCTAATACAAATGATGTCAATCTATTAATTTCTGCTAAGTTTTACTCACTTTTATCAGCAGAAAAAGACATAAGCCACTTCTGGTTTAATTTAGCTGAAGTATTGATTCTTCAAAATGGTTATGTTAAATAGCATTTTAGTTACCAGTGACTCCCTGTAAAAGACAATCTGGCACAAAAAGCTGATTCTGTGTATAAGTCAATGAGAGTAGACAGGAGGAGAGGCATTAGGGAGATGAAAAAAATGCTATTTGAATTTATAAGGCCAGAGAAGTATCTGTCTTCCAGTGCTATTGCCTCAGAGGATCAACACAAATTATAATGATCAATTACAGCCAACAGAGAAAGAAATCTAGCAACAGCTCCGAAATAAAACCTACTTAGTTTACGAATCTTTCACTGTTCATAACTTAAGGGGAATCAAAGGGAAATAAAAAAAATATTCCACTGAGCATTATGAACTCCTCCTGCCTTCAGTAGGAGCTGCTCACACCCATCCAGTTTCTGTGAGCCAGGCTCTGATTTCTAGTGTTGTATTGCTAATCAGGTATTTCTCTCTTGTATTCTTTTAATTATACTGTATTAATAAACCTTGACTTTTAGACAGTAGCTCTCTGAGGTGCATTCTCAACACAATACATGTGTAACTCCCCATAGCATCATCAATAGTTAGACACATGTGCATAATTGTTTATAGCCTCAGGTTTTTAGCCATTGCTAGCTTACCCTTAGATTTTTCCTCTGGTGATTTCTGGAGCACCAACACATATATATTGCAGTTCCTCTTTTTGATGAAAGCCTTCCTGGGAAGAGTATTAAAATCATAAATTTATGTGAAATAGATTTTTTAATCTAGAGAATGCAGATTTGAGACACTGCATGACAAAAGAAATAACCTCAAGGCAGAGCCAAAGAGCTTACAAAAAGAGGTCACAGAGATCTGGTTTCCTAGGGAGTTTCTGTACATTAGAAGAATGTAAGCAGTTACTGGCAGCTGCAAACTGTACATGTTAACTATGTCTACACAGATTTTGACAGGTCTCTACAAATCTAAGGTGTTCTGTCCCTTCAGTACATTTCCAATTTTATGGCAAGACAGAGCTAAGAAGTGGAACAATTTCTGTGCAAATTTTCCATACTGAACAAACATTTCTTTGGACAAGAACTCACTGATGCTAAGGTGACTTGCAAATCTCTGGACAGGCTAAAAATATTTTCATTTATTTTACTACCTCTTCACTCTTTTCTTCTACAATGATTGGATACTAATCCACAGTATGAGATTCAAGTTTAGATCAGAAATACTCAGCCAACAAAGATGAAGATCAGGGAAGGATTAGCTGTTGCTTTGGGGTTTTTTTCCTCTGTATTTTTTCTTTATTCAGAAACACTGCAAGACAGAGTCCTAAAATATTCCCTATTGGTGAAGAGAGTTGTCCAGAATAACAAGCAACTGAAGAGTTCAAAGGTTTTCGTTAAATGATGGACAAGTTCTGTTTCAATCTAGAGGAATTTAAAAGACATGGAGACGTGGCATTCAGGGCTATGGCTTAGTGGTGGACTTGGCAGTGCTGGAGTAAAGGTTGGACTTGATCTCAAATGTCTTTTCCAACCAAAGCAATTCCATGATTCAGCTTGAGTCACTCCATGCATGAGCTGACTGGCCCCCTTTTATGTCACCTGAGAGTCTGGATGTAAGATAGAATGGTGACAATATTTTATGCACTAAATTCTGAATCTAGGCACTTGTGACATTTTGAATTTTTTGTTTAACAAGCAACATGTTATACCCTATATCTATTTCTAAAACTTACAAGAATAACTTTGGGAAAATATTGACAAGACTAGTAAGCAAACACCCCTTCACTATTTTGGGTGATGACCTCTTAAAAAATACCTTACTAAACAGTCCCTTCAGTTACTCAGATAAGTGAAGTAATTCATCCATGACATGATTTTTATGAGTCCCAAATATGGGAATATAAAATAAAGAGCTAACAGATTTGCCCCATATAATCCTCAGATACAGTCTAGTTTGCCAAAGGTATTGTCTGTAGAAAACTGCATTACAAAATCTGTGGTGTGCAGTGCACATACTGTTTGTACTCACATACAGACACATCAGATGGACCCAACGAGAGATGAAGTTTTGGAAACTAACAAATATTGAAACTTTAGTTAAAGGCCTGATTTACAAAAAGTGCTAATAAGACACTTGCAGAAATCCAGGAATCTTAGAGTGCTCATTCACAAACTGAGACATCTGGAAATCATGGGAAGGGATTTTGCAAATTATAACAAATGAAAAGGTGGTGCTGTTCTTACCTTTATGCACTGTTCTTTATCTGCAGCTATACCAAGACACTTGGACTTTTTTTCAGAGCAGGATTTTGCAGCTAGTAGGTCAGTGCCACACTGCAAAGCACTTTGTCATTTAATTATCACTGGAAGGCAAGGTAAACATCAATAGTTGCAGAGGTACAGGCACAATTCAATAATTCACACTGGTGTAATTGTACATTGCAGTTGAGTGCTGCTTTATGG
This sequence comes from Heliangelus exortis, assembly GCF_036169615.1. Lineage (NCBI taxonomy): Eukaryota > Metazoa > Chordata > Aves > Apodiformes > Trochilidae > Heliangelus > Heliangelus exortis. Next base: position 8,444,583 of record NC_092427.1, read on the forward strand.
AATCTTGGAGAACTTAGCTGGAAAGTCTGTAATTAAATAATCATTGCTCTAAAACAATATTCAGCCTTTTCTCCTGGAAAAAAATATCTTCCTTCATTGAGAAAACGTGGGATTTGCTTATTGCTTACCAGATATTCCATATATTTGAGTTTATCTGCTTGTTTTGTACTTAAACTGCCCATTTCTAATCAAGCAAGTGTTCAGTGCTTTTTAGACACCTGGTCCCTTTTAGTTTCCTCTGCAATGTTTGTTATTGCCCATGACAGATTCTTTTCTGAGACTGCTAAGCAATGCAGAAAGCTTATCTAGAGCAGCATTGCTCTCCCTGGGTAATACAGAGAAGATCAATATTCATTAACATTGGTAATTCACCACACAAGGGGACAGTGCTCTAAAAAACCAACCAGCAGAGGAGCAGGAAATATTACCCACATGAATAAAACACACCACATCTGTTTTCTACATCCTCTTTGGGTGGGTGTTTAAACCCAAGGTTGGGGTTTAATCACTCACATCACCATTTTTTCCCTCTATCCAGTTGAGAAGCTTTCCAATATAATTTGTAACCATCACCTCTTCTCACACTGCTTCATCCACTTTGCTGAACTCTTTGGTCCTCCTGGTGGCCACAACTTCTGCCTGGGCCACTTCCAGTCTTGGCTCACTCCCCGCATTTTCCCTTCTTCTCTTGCTCTCAGGAAAGGAGAGTTTCCTATTAAATGAAATTTCAAAATATGGAGAAATGCCTTTGTAACTGAATTTTCTTTATTGAATCTTATGTGTGCAAGCAGAGAGTAGTGCACTTTACTGTATTTTTTCTTTAATTGATGATACTGGGGAAAAGATTTTTCATTTGTCTAGATATGTTACATTTTTTTGTGAAAAAAATAAAGCAAAAATAGAAACAATGTTAATTAAATGTATCATTTCAAAATATCTGAGCTTGCATTTGAGTGTATGGAGGATTTTCATTGCTTGGTTGCAATGAAATTTCTAAAACTCAGACTAGTTATTATCATTCCTCTTTTTTTAAAAAAATGGAAGAATCAGAAAGGAAAAGAAAGTTTTTCCTATATGCTTATATCTATCTGTACCACAGCTAAAAAAGAATTTGACAAATATCATTTGCCTTTATTGATTAATCTTTTTAAAAGAATATTCAAATAGGTCTACAGCCTCATCTGTTTCTGTTGTGAAAGAAGTAACAGATCAAATAGATGAGGCAGACTGTTACTTTGCAACAAAACCCAATCCATTAATCGGGAAGTCTGCAACAATCTTAAGTAACTCAAATGGCTTCACTGGAGCTTACCCATGGCATGCAACAGAGCTGAGTTTTGCTATAGACTTTGAAGTTATTTTTACCTTAAGTCCCATGAGTTGGATATTTTTGATGGGCCTGAGGAATGCTTGATATATTAAGTTATTGGGTTTTTTCTTTTTAATTCTTGTTTCTTATACATAACTAAAATGATAAGAGAGCCATGGTGACAGCAATAAGGCTTCACAACAACACAGGCGTTACATGATTCTAATGCATTCATAAATCACAGACCAGATACAAAGAACAAATTATTGAATGTACTTAATCTTTCATACTAAATGGCTTTTGAAGCTGAATTTAATTAAAACAACAAGTGTTTCAACACATGGAAAGAAAATGAAATAAACACCAGAATATGGTAAGGTCAAAAGACAATTATTCAGCCCTCAAGATGAGGAACATGACCATAAAAGTGAACATCTTCAAGAAATGCTGATAGTGTTCAGTTTGTCTAGATGGTGGTTTGTTCCAGCTCATCTTGCTACCTGACAATTTATACAGATGGGGTTTTTCCACACCCTGGCAAATACAATATGGGATAATGTTGAAAAAAAAAATTTGGATTTCAAACTAAAAATACTGTTATCTTGGAAAAACTGAAGAAAAGCCTCTTAGAGATTGGTCAGCCCATTTTGTATTTCTTAATAGCTTTTGCTCTTTGAGATGTTCTTTGAAAATACTGACCAATACAAAATTACGAAAGCTATTTCTTGTTTACCCGACTAATTTTAAGATTTTTATGTCATAATTGTGTTTTAAACTTTCCTTTTCTTAGTCTTCCGTAGTCATCACCAAAAATTTTACATCTCATGGCAGCAGCCATTTTGTGATGTAGCCATTTGTTAAATTCCTTCAAGACTGATTATCACCTATTTTACTGATGGGTTTCCTTGCCAGCTTTATTATGCTTGTTCATTCCTCCTAGGTAACTGCATGTCCTTTTGCACATTACTTTAGACTGAATTGATAATGACTTTAAACTGCTGATAATTTGATAATGTAACTTTCAAAATTATATTCTATCTGCTTGCACTTTGCTGATTAGCCACCTCACTTAGCAGAAGAAGTTAATTATGAAAGGCTTGCAAGCTTACATAGGTAAATACTGCAGAACCTGTGCATCATCAGTGTGGCTCCAGATACATTATTCATTGGCAATGAAATAGATATATACAGCTTAGACTAACAATAGAGGTTTTAGATTAAACAGAGATTTGAAGTGCTGACTCAACATAGAGCCCCATTAGCTGAATTGTAGGGTATTATTTTTAAAGGATAAATTAGAAGTGACTGACACTTACATGTGTAACTATCCTTATCGATCATTAGCAGAACAAGAAATACAAGTGTATTTGGAAGACCACAAAGTGACTGAGCACAAACTCTGGGACTCAGTTAATTGGATTGCAAACCTTCCATCCTACTGAACCAACCGAGAACTTTCCCAGAGTGGCTCTGTTGTAGAATAGAGAGAAAATACATCAAATTCCTACAAAAAGGGGTGCTTTGGGGGCAACTTGACCAGTACTCACCCTTGGCATCTTTAGTGCTACTCCATGGTGTATGGTGGACTCTTGGAGCAGAGGGAGCCATGGTATGATGGAACCACTCTACTTGACACCAAAGCCACCATCAGACTGAGTTCAGAAGGCTTTTTCCTGTGAATTCATGGAAGAATTAAATTCACGAGCCAACACCGTGGCTCATATGCATTTCTGAAGAGTTCAGAAAAATGCATCTAGAAAATGTCAGTGTTTTTGTTATCTCCTATTTCTTGCTGAGCTGCTGTAAGCTGCTGCCCATGACCTTTTCCTGACTTCACGCTTGGGTGACATCTGGTTACCAGAGGTTTGTATTGTTATTGCTCTACCCTTTTAGTGTAGACTCTGCATCCTGATACATATCAATATGCAGTATCCTCACTCTTTTATACAAAAAGTAAATTTTAAGTAATTTCAGCAAAAGAGTTGAAACATCTCGAAAATAATAGAGCCCAAATACAGTGCTAAGGTAGGAAATCAGAGAATCATAGGGTAGCAGGTTGGTTACATTGTTACTTTTTTTTCCTAACTAAATAAATACAAAATTATTCTCATATTTTTATTAAATAGGAAAGAACTGTCATAACAAAAGCTTGAACTGAGGCAGTTCAGCAGAAGACTTATTATTTTGTCTTCAGGATGAATGGGAAAACAGCCATTAATGAAGAAGAGTTATCATTTAGGCTGTACTGATTCCCAACATGCAAGACAATTCTTACTGTGATGCATGCTCCCACCAACTTAACTAATTATCTGTGCAACTGTTAGCAACCTGGAGCTTCAGAGATGGAGCAAGGTGAAGGCACATCTTAAAAAAAAAAACCAAAAAAACACTGTGAGGCATGCTCCTCAGCAGCAGCCTGGGACAGAGTCGGTGTTTTTGCCATTCAGCATTTCATAACATCTCAATATTTGTTAATATTCCAAAACATTGGTGGCAGGACAAAAAAGTGTACTTCTAGTGTGAGCTCCACTAGAAATTATCTGAGTAAAGCACTTCCTGAGGCCTAATGTATGATCAGCAGCAATTACTTGTGCAGATGTAGAGGTGCCCTGGCTGTCATTCTATACTTGGAGGGCCACTGTATTTCAGCAGGAATTTTAAATAATGGATGAGGTGAACATGAAATCCCCCTGGGAACAGTAGATTGTGCAAACCATTACAAGTAGGTCACTCACTTTTGCTTTGAAAAAATCAATTGCCAGTACACGATTTTCACAGTCAGGTGAACAGCAGGAGAAACTCTGTCTTCCAGAGGTTCTTGTACACTAGTAATACACAATTATTCCAATGTAAAGGCTCTCAGCATCAGAAGGGTGAAGTTTCCATGCCAAAAATCTGGGGCATAAAAGGTGGGTGGGAATGGTGACCTCACCTTCCAACCATTCTGAGTACACTGGAGTTTCCCTCACCATGGAGGGAACATGGAGGCTGTTTCAGCTACATTAGTTTTGTTTCTGTTTTGTCCCCTGGCACTAAGAACAACTAAAGTCTAAAGTTTAATATTTCCATCATTCCCAGCACATTAATCAGTTTGCAAAATTTGTGCAATCACTCACTCTGATAGCTCTGCCTTGCTGATCTCAAAAGTGAGTACCAGCACAGCAACATGAAAGATAAACTACTTCTTCACTTAGCAGAACTTGAAGGGGAAAAAGAGGTGGAATGGAGAGTGTGGTGGATGTTTCATCACCTCTGTGGTTTTCAGTAATGGTGCTACAAACACAGAGAAAGGCTGTGCCAGAGAGCACAGTAATTTCCTATGATTTGCCCATGTCACCAGGTGACTCAGGCATCACAAAGAACATGAAGATCAGGCAAACACCTGAGCAAAGTTCTGATTCATTATAAGGGATGTTTTCATGGTTCTGTCTGATATATTATTCCCTATTACAATGGTAGAAATAGTCACATTTTTTAGAAATGTGGTGAATGAAAAAAAAGTTCACTGAAACATTGCACCCAGAGCTTAAACTTTTTTCCCCCTGGCTTACGGTTCTTTGGAAATGCTTCACTACTCCCTTCTGGTGGCTCACACAGTCTATTCTGACTCTACCTTAAAGTGGACTTGATTCCTTGAAAGTAGAATGCTGTGTATTTTAACAAAAAAGCCATTTTCTTGCTGAAGCAATTCATGCAGGATGTATGGAACTAGGGAGCCAGCAATAATCATCACATTTTATCCAGTGGAGTTTTATCTGATTTCACTTAGAATGTTGTTTCACATGGTGGAAAATTTGAATCTGACAACCTGAACGGGTGATTCCAACCAAGGAAGTTGTAGCAGGTACACATCAGAGAAGATATTAATGCTTCTGTCTTTGTAGGCAGAGGACAGAGATCTCTAAGAGGTCAGCAGTACAAAAGCAATGCTAGTCCTCACCCTTAACTTTTGCTTGAACTTTTCAAGACAGAAGTAAAGAAGAAATGGACAAGAAAAATACCCATTTACAGAAATTAAGACCTCTATATCATGACTGAAGAAAATAAGAAATCAGAATACACAACTGATCCCAGATTCTGGCTTGTGTTTTAATGCCCAGACTAGATTTCTTTTCCTTGTATATTTCTTCCATGTCTACAAATAATACGCAGTGTATGTATGACTAAAAAGAATCTATCATGATACAGCAAGTAACTAAAGAGTAATGGAAAAAAATTTATGAAGTTGGAGATAAAGTCTCATAGAGGAGATTTAATGAAGATCCTAACACACACACTTTGATCTGACTATTCAGTAATTGATTCAATAAAGACAGCTCAGCAAAAGCTGATTTTCAACAGCAGTCAGTTAAATACCAAAGCAAAACAAAACAAACAGTTCCAGGGCAAGAATATTTTCAGTAAGTCTGTACCAAATTTGATTTATAGGATTTTTGGTAATAGAAAGAAAAAGGATGAACCATGAAGGAAGAGGTGGGGAATGAAATGAAAAGTTTTAGTATTTCCTGAAGTAATGCTACAAAAATGCTTTTTGCCATAAACACTGAACTTACAAAACCGGGAGGGAGGGAGGGAGGGAGGGAGGGAGGGAGGGAGGGAGGGAGGGAGGGAGGGAGGGAGGGAAGGGAAGGAGGGAACACAGACACTAGGAAGAGATAACTGTGACTGATATGAAAGGAATGCCCTCAATCCTCTTTTCCAAATTATCCAGAGAATTGTAAAGTAAGAAGATATAGGTGATACAACAAAAGCAGTTGAAAATCTATTTTCAGGAATTAGAAGCAAACTTACAACGTAGTGCTCCTATCTTTAAAACATTAATAAGTAATGATTTTGTTAAGGGGACTTTCCTGTTCATACATTTCTCTTGCTTTCATTGGCAGCTCTGGAGAAGGTCTGTGCTATACTTTGGAATAAATTCTGCTTTCCCTGCTGAATTCCTGCCAACAAGGGCTGAACTGTAACCATGACTCCTGCACTCCAATTACTTAATAAAACTGGCAGCTGCTGTCCTGGGAGTGCAATCACTTGCTTTAAATATTGCAGCCTCTAGGAGAAAAAAAAAATAGCATCACAAATACTCAGGAGAAAAGGGGGGCCCAAGTGGTGGTTCCAGTGACATCAAATGAGAACTGAATCAGCTTATATCTGCTGGAGATCTGGCCAGAAGTGCTTGTTTACAAAATAAGGTGGTTTTATCATAACAAAATGCAACAAAAGCAAATGCATTAAGTAAAAAGTACAAACTGAAAATCATGGTACTTTGTCACGGTTTGCCTAAACCAGGACATACTTGTTGAAGAGATTGCTGAAAATGGAAAAGCATCCTCTTGTATTTGATAATTAGTGTGTAATGAGTTTCCCTGCTGTACACTTAACAAAACAGATAGTAATGCACGTGGGTTGTGTTGTTCACAAGTCTTAAGAACTGGTGCAACTCCTCTGCTCTTCAGGCAGGACAGATATCCTGTTGTTCCCCCCATTATTTCTGGGTCCCTTTTTTTGCCTCAGACAAAAAAAAAATGTCACCACAAAGTATGTCCAAAGATGGAGTCCAAGAAAGGATATATATAAATTCCTTTTATTCTGGGGATGGATTGAACTGTTGGAATCAACTCTTTGTCTAAAAGGAATCACTCCAGGATTAGTTGAAAAAAAATCAGATTTTCTCTTTGCCATCACTAAAAGGATGCAGAAGCCAAGCTGAGATGTAACAGTCAGGCTTATTTCCTATTATCCTCTGAAATTCCCATTTAGAGAGAATTTAGACTGCAAATCCATTATGTTTCTATGAGACTCATGCTCTTAAATTAGTAGGGATTAAAAAAGAAAGCAGCTTGCTACCATATCCCAGTTTAAACTCTGAAACACCACAATTTTTCTTTCAGAATCTCTGCAACTGAAGCATTTACCTTTCTTTTATTGAATTTTGCACTTCACAATAACAGAGTAAAGGTTTTCTTTAACCTGGACTAATGAGCAATAAATCAGTTAAAGCATGTAAATGCAGTTCAGAGAAAAGGAAAAATCAATTGTAACTCATTTAGTTTCTAAAGTAGACTTTTCCTGCTTGCTTCCTTTACACAAAACATGCACATTTTTAAGAATAAAACAGAAGAAGGTGTTAAACAGCACTCAGGTCAAGGGAAAGAGTCTTGGAAAGCAGAAGAAAAAAATACCTAATGATTACAATTTAAAAATTTTCATACATATTTTCTTTCACAAAACTATTTTCTCTTATACATTCACTGAAGGCACCAACTAATATGGTCCTATTAAGCTTTTTAAAAAACCTTTGTCCTACTATTAAATGTAATTAAAAACATCAAGGGACCTGATAGGAAACTCATGACAAATTATTTTAATTTTTATCTATTGTTCTTATCCCTTACTCCAGGACAAGGATGCTGAGTAACAGCACATACATAATAGCAAATACAACATAAAATTGTGCAAAACAAATCAAATCTAAAAAACCCCACCATTCCCCTCTTAGATTCTGATCCATCCTCCAGAAAAATTTTCTATTTCTTTAATTTGCAGCACACATCTAATCATAATTATTAAAACTGGAAATCCGTGCTCCTGTGGAAGGACAAACCATTGCTGTAGGCTCACAGCACACTCAAGTATTCTACCTGCATTTTATCTGTTGTAGTCTCTCCTGATTTGGAATCAAGATACTTCTTCTTATTCAAGAAGCTTGAACTTCCTCATACTGGTGAATATTTCCCTCTTACCCAGTCTCCTTTTTTTAAATTACAAACTATTATAACATTCGTTTGACAAATGCTCATTTAAAAAAAACACCCTTCAGTGTTTTGCCCTAAAATTTAAGACCTTGGGAAAGAGTAGATAAGAGAAGTTTGATTTTCATAAGGTAGGTTACCCTCCAGGGACAGGTATCTCAAGCTGATAAATAGTCTTTAAATCCTTGAATGCAACCACTAGTTTACAATATAAACTAATGAGAAACATTTGCCAATTCCATTTGCTTTGGTTTGTGTGATCAAACAGCCAAATGAACAGTGATTGTGTAAAAATAAGGGTTATAGAGAAATAATGGATTTCACCTACATCGTAGTTTGCAGACCTGGCTAAGTATTGATCTTACTAGAGGTGTGTCAGTGTTTTGTTTATCAAGTTACTGTAACCTGTCTCTGTTACAAGAGAGACAGCCTGAAGACCAAACTCCTCAACTAGGCAGCCCAAGGACCTTCAAACCATGTCTGGCAACCCAACACAAATCTCACTAACTACACTTCCCATTTTAGTTGATCTATTTCCCCACAAACATGTACATGTGAAGCATATTACCTTGCTCAAGGCTCACTGTAGTGCATAAACATCTAGTTTAGATACATGATGTTTCCTTCAGCACAGCAGTCATTTATGAGGAAATTGTATCCCACAAAACAAGCAATCAGGAAAAGTAAACCTTCAGGGACTAATGCTTAATGGGCCATGTGGAGGGAGGAGTGCACCCAAATGAATAGGGGAAATTCTGTTTAATTTATGAGTAATTTAGTTAATAAACACGAAGATATACATATATTTCAGACATTTGCATGTAAACAAGGTCATCTCAAGAGCACATATTGCTTAGTTTGTGTTGGTAATTATAGGTTAAAGCTACATCTAAACAAAAATCTAAGATCCTTTCTTGTCATGGAGAACTTGGAGATGGTAAAGACTGAATACAAGCTGTGGATTGAGCTCTGTGCAAGTGTTTCATGTCTAAAACAAATACAACAAATACAAGGAGTGAACGGTAGTGTAACCATACCAGAGAATGCAGTGATCAGATTCCTTTATGTTGTTAACTTTTCCATAGTGGAATACAAACAAGAGAAGCTGACTTTACTCTGAAAATCCACTGGTTACAAAGATAAGAAATCTCCTGCACTAAATGGCACAATATTCATCTATATAGCTCCAGGGGTCAGCAAGAGACAAGGCAGACTTCAGAAAGAGATGCTGCTGCTTTACAAGCAATGGTAACAATACGTTCATAACAAGGTGTATTCTACACCATAAATTTTTTGACTGGGATGTAGGAGATAAAAAAGAAAAAATCTTTTAGGTGGATTCAACTACTCTGTGCTTTCCAGACGTTCATTCTGCACAAAACATCCTTGCCACACAATCTCCTGGACATACAAATACCAGCATTTTATGATTTTTTATGTCAACTTATAATATCACAGCCAGTGCCACCTCTGAACTTGGCTCAGAAAATTATTTTTCCAGAGCTCTAGCTGTAATGAGATGTGCTTATGGAACTCTTGCACCTTTTGAGCAGGAGAAGCCTAACAAGTCTAAGCAAACATCAGCAAACACAAACCATAGACTGGGCAAAAGTTCAAGAATTCAAATTTTATGCTTACAAGGGTACTGCAGAGGATGCTGTGGTTTCAATCAGCTTTGCAGTGGTCTCTGTCTTTTGCCCAAAAGCACAGGAATACAAATAAATTTCAGTCTCCTTTCAGTGTTCTGATTGCCTCTGGTGTTTCTCTGTGGCTGTTGTGCTGAGCCAATCCATTATCCCAGCTTCACTCTACCTGGATCTGCTCAGGAAGTTCAGCAGCATCGAGCAGTTAATAGTGCCTGCAAGGTGCTTGTATGGCTTTATTTACTGACATGCATTTTTTATGTTTCAGCATTAGATCCAGATCATTTAACCAACAAAAAAAGCAACAGCCACCAGATGTTGTGTTGTGCCAGTGACTAATTATCAAAAACCTGATAGACATGTAATTCTGTGGGCACTGGGAAAGATTTAAAGAGTAGAGTAAGCAAGGATTGAGATTAAGAACTCATGGAATTCAGAAGAAATATTTGGTTTGCTTTTTGCAGAAACATTATAACCACTTCCTAAAGGCAGAGGATGAAAGCATTGCTGAAGCTGGAAGGCAGCCCTGAAAGTTGTTGAGTTCAAACCCCCTGCTCAGAGCAGGGTCAGCTGGAGCAGGCTGCTCAGGACCATGCCCCATTGAGTTTTGAGTATCTCAAAAGATGGAGACAATCCAACCTCTCTGGGCAACCTGTGCCACTGTTTAATCACCTTAAAGTTTTTCCATTTATTTACATGAAATTTTCTGTATCTCATTTTGTGCCCGTTGCCTCTTGCTATGTCACTGGGACACCAGTGAGAAGAGTCCATCTTTTTTACTCCTCCCTTCATGTATTGATACACATTGATAAGATCCATCTGAGTGTGATTAAGGAAGTCAGCTTTGTGGCTGTTTATGACTTTCAGAGAGACAATTTTAGGCTGTGTGCAGACTCAGGAAAGCTCTACTGCATCAGTTGTTAGAGATCTACACTCCAGAGTGCTTTTTGTTTGGCCTAAGAACGGTGAAGATAAGGAGAGAGTTTTGTTTGGTTTGGTTTTTGTTGTTTTTTTTTTTTAAGACAAAAGCTTGAGCTGTGTCAGTCTCATGATGTCAAAGCACAGAGTATGGGTTGCCTGCTCCAATTCAACAAAATCTTTCTCCCTATATTAATTCCTAGTAATTTCCCTGTAAATTCACCAAGCCTCTACATTCTGGACAGCAAGCTCCCAGCTCTCCTTTTTAAATGTTTACCTTCATTGTTATCAGATCTTGACCTCACACACCTACTAAATATTAAACATGTGCTTAAGTACTATTCTTGGTAAGGAGTTTGTATTGAAATGTGCCCTTTAAGCAAAGGAAGGAAAGATGAATTCAATGAAAAGTTCTTGACAGTTAGCAGCCAATCCTTAACAACGTTGGTGTCATATTGCTGAGAAGTAACTATCTCCTGGGGCTTTCAGCAGGCATTGAAGTTAATCTGAATGCCTCACAGGAGATGCTCAGAAACATCTTGAGACTTCCTCTTAGTAATGAGGATTAGATGGGACACTGGTTGTGAGCTCACACTCACTGTAACCACAACAGAGGCTTAAGGATACAGCCTACAACATGCCCACATACCAGCTCTTAGGTCATGGAAATTGTCATTAATCTGGTGCTGTTCATCTCATTCTACTGTGAATAAAAGGAAAAAGAAAAAAGAAAAGAAAAAAAGAAGTACTTTCAAGATTCAGAAAGTTGTTGGCAAAGAAAAGGTATTTTTATTTAATCCATTGTATTATGCAGTCTATGGATGAACCCAGGATTCTCTGCCATGCTCTAAAGGTTGGAGCATTATTCCATGGTCCTTCTGTTTTGTTAACTCCCATACTGCCAATCCCAAGGATCTCTGTGTCAGTCACTGCTGCTGCTGCCCAACTCTTGCAGCTCTAAGTGAAACAGAGGAACCAGACAAGGGTCTATTTTTATAATTTTGGGTAGAGAAAAAATTCACCTTCTTGTTCTTTACCTCACAGTGCATCCAGCAGCAATATTATGCATCAATTCTGATTATTTCACAAATGCACAGGAGTTGTCTCTGGGTGAGTAACTTATCCTTTATAAGGTGTCTTGTTTATAGTCTGACAAAGAACCCAGCCTTGCTGATGCAGCCAATAATTTATAGCAACTGGAATACCTCAGCAGGAGCTTTTCTTACTGCTATTCCCCACACTGGAGGTTCACTCACTGAGAAGTGACTATATAAACACAGAACTGAAGGCAATAGAGAAAGGTTTACTTCTTTTTTAGACAGAAGCTTGAGCTGTGACCGTCTCATGGTGTCAAAGAACAGAGTATGTGTTGCCTGCATCCCCTCTGCCATTACAGCATCATAGTCACTCCCCTCTTAATCAATGCTTAACGTTTTGACCACACTCTATGTCTCCACCAAAATGTTAAATAAATCACACTGCATCCCCTGCAAGACAGCAGTGCATTTGAGAGATGGCTAAAAATGTTCAGGTGACATTTTCTAGGAAAATTCCTATCAACTAAAATTTAAAACTACTACCTACTCAATTTCTAAGAAAAATGTAGTAAAAAAACCCTCCACTCTCCCTTTTTCATCATCTTTTAAAAGAACAGGTTGCCAGGTTCCTTAATTTTTGTTGTTGTTGTTTGAGTAATTTGTATTTAAAGATTCAAATCGATTCTAAGTGTTGTATTCTCAAAACAGTAAAAGAAAAAGATGAAAAATAGAAAGCCACTTTACAACTGTTAAGAACCAGTTTGTTTTTTCCAGGTCTGATAATTTTCTATATTTATACAGCACAGAAATGTTAAAAAGGGTGATTTTAAACTTTGCTTTCCAAATAGTTTAAAAATATTAAAAATCCTTGTCATAAAGGAAACATTTCCTGTAAAATACTTGTATATAATTCCACCCTGCAGATAGGGAAGAAGCAGACATATACAAGCTAATTTTGCAGCATCACTCACAAATTTGTGGCACACCCTCCAGTACAGCTCAGGGTTAAAGGCTCTTTAAATCTTGACTGCAGTGTGAGTGATTTGACAAGAGTGAATTAGAACCATCTTTGAATGTGAGGATCACAGCTCTGCTTTTCCAAACAGAGCTCTGAAATTAGGGGTCTGTTACCTCCCTTGCTTTCAAGGAAGACAACTGTGCCTTTAACTCTCCTGCATTCTAAGGTGTTTGGGCAAACAGCAGAAGAGAAAGTGGGGATGCTGGTGAGGGAGGCAGCTGCACTTAAAATGCACACAGCACAAAAAACATGAGTGCAGAACAGCAAACACAGAGCAGCTTGGGAAATCACATAGAAGACTTCTACTGAATATCTCCCTTCACAATTACTTGAGGAAGGTTAATCAGGTTTTATGGGATGTATCAAAATAAGTCAGTTTCACAGTTACACCAAAACCAGAGAAGGTGATAAATGTAGTTTAAATAAAGTGGTGTATTATGTGGACTTGCTCAATGAGAAGATTGCAACAAATATTTTGAAAGCTGAGATATTGTTACAGAAAAATTTGCATCTCCCCATTTTTGAACACACCTGGAATGACTGAGGTTCCTGTGTTTTGTTACTCTCTGCCATTTCAAATGAGGTACAGTAAGCTACAGAACTGATTTAGAAGGTACAGTATAAATACTAAATAGAAGAGATAACATGTGCATTGTGCTAAATGATTACTCTCTAAACTTCATTAAAATAAAAAAGAGTCTATAGGTTTGGTGTAACTCTACGGAGGATTCTATTCTTCTAACTACTCACTGGAGTGATATTTCCTATAGGCATTTATAAAGTAAAAGGAACATATGCCAGCTCAGATTGAGATGGATGATGCTTAAGAGACTATCATACACAATATATTATTTGCAATATAAAAATAATCAAAACATTTCTGCTGTAAAGACAATAATGCTCTGCTAGAGTGCTGACAGCTCAGGAAGACAGAGGCAATTCTGCATAGATTCTTTAAAAGGAAGCAGGTATATAAAGACCATGCTAAGAGGTGCTATTTACCAAGCCAGACAGAGGTCCCTGTTGGATGTGGTGACATTTAAGGATGCAAATAATGATCACAGGGCAATATATGCCCTTCAGTTACCCTTTGTGACTCACTGATGGCACAAGGAATTCTACTGATTCACCGACCAAATCACACCTGGGTGCTGGTTTGTACAAATATCAAACCCATTGATTTAGATATTAGGATGATGAGAGGCAAAGAGTAAATTCTCATTCCAAAATGCACTCTGGTGCATAATGTCCATCAATTTCAGCAATTAAATAACTTCAGGTGATTAAAACCTTCGTTAAAACTGGGGTGCTAATTTACTTCCTTGATATGAAGCCTCATGCAAAATAACATACTGAGGATTACTCAAGATGAAGAATAGATCCATTGATCCAGCAGTTTACAGAGGCATACAGATTTTAAGTCTTAAAGCAGATACTCAAAATTAATGAATACCAGCAAAATTAGGAGCCTCCATTTCCCCTCAAAGACCGTATCAACTTCAAGTCACTTTCCAGCTGCCTTGAGAAGATAAAAATGTTGATATCTGAGAGGCTCCTGAGTACTTTAATGAAGCACAGCACTGAAAAGGCCATGAGGATATAAAAAAGCTTGAATTTACAAAGAGAATTAGAAGATCAGTAAATAAGTCGTGGTGATACCCATTGAATAATGAGAATAAAAGGAAACACAAATGCTACTCATTTAGTGAGGCACATTCATCCAGTGCACTGAATGAGGTAGAAGCCCCATGGAGCAAGCAGTATGTAATCAGGTAATTAAAGACTGTATCATAATGCATCCACACAAAGGAACCGAATTAATCTTGCACAGAGCTATCAGCATTGCATTTACTAACTTTTCTGTATTTGACTTTGTAACCTTAGCACAGCAATTTTTGGTGTGGTTCTTTTTATGTAGTCCTTGTTATATGTTGACAATGAAAACCTCTTAATGATCTGGGATTCATGTAGCTTAGCTAAACCTTTTCCAAAATTGTGGAAGTGTGGCTGGGTAATGCAGCCAACCAGCTGCAGACTTGGTAAAAAGAAATTACACATCTCATCTTAAAACTGTGAAAACATGTATTAAGGTACCAACTCACAGAAACCATCTACATGCATACACAAACATGAAATATCAACTTTTCTGACAAGCTTTACCTAGCTTGATTTTCTAAGGGAATACAATTTCTGTGACTATGTTGTCTGGTTATCTACTTTTCTGTTCACCAATCCTTCTCATTCCAAATAATTATGAATCTATTTGCTAATTATAGGGCATGTATGGAAAAAAAAAAGGTGTCAAACCAATTTTTACAGATTTCATGAAAAGTGACAACTGAGTAGATGTAAGACTTTAAATTAATGACCTGAATAAATTTCACCTAAAGTAAAAGCAAGAAGAACTTGGTTATTATTCACTCTACTTTTCAGCATAAATTACCAGACTCTATGCTGTGACGTGTGAACAGGAATTCAACAATAAATAAGAAATTCTGGAATTTTTTTCCAGTAACCCTCCTGTGTCCATCATTCTTATCTCAGTTCTTTGTGGATTCTCTCAATACCAGAAAAAAATCAGATAGCACAGAGTCATCCCACATGGTGCTGCAGGGTGTGCAAAGGATGCAACCTTACAACTCTGTTTGTCCATTCTCTTCATCTGTGGAACAAGGACCCTGCACAGGCAAGATGTGATGGGATTAAGGGCTGGGTGTAGCCAGGCAGCTCATTCCTGAGCAAGGACGGTGTTAGGCTGGTCGCAGTTAGTCCCTGTTGCTGACGAAGATCACCAATAGCTCCTGTCCACAGCTTTGGTATCGAGCTCGCGCTCTAGACGACGTTCAGTTCCAGCAACAGGGTTTTATGTTTTTGTTTTTGTTTGTTTGTTGGTTTTTTCTATTTGATCAAAAATAGAAGACATTACAGTAGGGTTGTATCTTTTACCATTAAAAATATGAGGAAGATATTAGCAACCATATTTAGGAACCTCAACCCTCATATGACCTTTGCTGAGGTCAAAATTGCAGATTATATGAATGACTTTTCTTTTTTCTGTTGAGGCAGCTCTATTTTACCTATAAAGAAGTAACTGAGACCTCTGGTGCAAAGTGAAAAATGCTGAGTCAGAAAGAACTGAAGACATAAGCAATAAAA
Source organism: Heliangelus exortis (assembly GCF_036169615.1). Classification (NCBI taxonomy): domain Eukaryota; kingdom Metazoa; phylum Chordata; class Aves; order Apodiformes; family Trochilidae; genus Heliangelus; species Heliangelus exortis. Next base: position 8,460,413 of record NC_092427.1, read on the forward strand.
GACAGATTTGTACCTGATAAGTTACTGACAGTCTTAAAAAGGTGACACTCAAGCTCTTTTTGGTCTGTATGTGGGCTTTGAAGTAGAATTACCTAAACAGGTAGCATTGAAAACTTAATTAAAATGTCTGCATTTGCAAAAAGGAACTCTTGTGCCAGTGAACCATGTCGGAAGTTTAATGTTTCAGTGAATTACAGAAATATATACATAATTTAAAGATTAACAGTTTACTAGCTCTTGGGACCTCTTAAAAATAAAATAACCCTTGACATTTCTGGCAATCAAAGGTAGAGCAAATATTTTAAGAGCCACACCACCTCCATCTTAAATTCAATATTTCTCACAGGGTTGAGTATTTTTATATGCTTCTGTTATTTTGAAAGTTATTTATTTAAAAATTTATGCAGGTATATTTGTCCATATAGGCTACAGCTCAGAATCAGACATAAATTTATTTAAGTTTAGTGAGCATGTTCCTAAACATCTCATTGCTCCCAGTCCTCCCCCCTCGTTTCTCTCTAGGACTGACTTTTCCACCTTAACTGCTACTCATTTGGGTAGAACATGTAGACTTTCCAAGAATAAAAAAGCCAAAACCTACTTTATTCCTTGCAGCTCTGACCTTGCAGCTCAACAAAATATTACAACAGGTTTAAGACCTTAAAAGAAAATAAAATCAGAAACACTTCAGGAACCTGATAAATAGGCAGCATCTGCCTTGAGATAATTTTTTAATATGTCTCTGTCATTCACAGAGTGCAGCTCCTCTAGCTAATTTACTGCTATGTCTGTTGTGATTTTAATTGAAAACTCTTAGCTCTGAAAGAAATTGTATAAGCACTACTGAACTTCAACTCCAATTCTTTGCTTTGAGCAAAGATGATTAATATACCATTTCTGTGTTCTTTGTAGAATATGAAGTAGTTTTTAGTGGTGTAGCTGACAGGGTATATCACAACAAGATCTTGAAGTAATTCCTTCTGCTGCTAGTTTAATTTAAAGCCCCTGAAGTCAGGTAAGACATTCATGAGTTCTGGATCTTGCCTCAGATGTGCAAAGAGCTTTGGTTATAAAATAATACTATATGCATATTTGCTGAATAAAAAAAAAAATTTTCAAAGAACATTTAGATCTGATTTCTGGGATAGACCATGTGCCCAATCCTAAAACGTTAACAATAGGAAAAAGTGCAGTGAGCTTTGGTTCAGAATTTGTTAAGTTTTACATCTTAAAACTATAGGGACATGATAAAACATAAGTGAATATAGAAATAGAAAAAATGCATTAGGTAAAATGTATATAATTATTATATACAATTAAATTAAAATATTATGGAAAAAAATTGGATAAACCCTTCTATTATTGAAATAAAAACCTACACAACAGTATCACTGACCAAAAATTATGTATTATAACTTGTTTTATGTTTAATATATTTTGTATAAAATGAACATGATTCAAATGAGAAAGGGTATCTGTTAACTCCCTATTGAGAAAGAAAAAGAAAATGGGGAAAAATAATGAAGAGAAAAGAAGCACAGCGCAATATTAAACTGAATTTAAGCTATAAAATAAAAGAGAACAAAGTGATGGATAATAAATGCTGATCTCGTACATCAAAAGAAGACAAATCACAGCAGATTCTGGAAGATTGAAATTATTTATAACACAGATTCAGATCACAGATATTTTGACTGAATATTCATATATGAAATTGTCTGGAGATCAAATGTTACACAAATCTGTGCCCTCATGGCAGAGAAAAACAGGAGAGAAGTGCTTCATCCATAGTAACACAGAGCATCTTGTTATCATTAATTTGCTGTCATTGTCCTTATTCCCTTACTGGGGGCGTGATTAGAAGCAATGAAATAGAGATGAGGCTTACAGGGGATTTGAGACAGAATTATGAGGCAGTATTGTAAAACAGAGAGATGCTGGCTTCAGTTCATCCCATTTGATCTCATAATTAGGTACTCTACTCTCCTGCATCAGAAGCAAGATGAAAGTTTTGATAGAGCTCAAGTGATGGATGGTGTGAAGAGCCCCAGACAGAGACCCATGCACACCCCTCCAGAGCTCCTCCATCTCCCATCAGGGCAGGGGCAGGTGAGGACAGAAGGGTCTCACCACCTCCAGGAAACAAACAGGGGAAATAGACATCCATAATAAAGGAATCCTACCTCTGAGGAGTTGAGGAGAATTTTTTTTTTTTTTTGACATTTCTATTGATAATTCCCACTGTTGCATAAAGGTTAACAGACTCTTGTGGCAATGGGGACAATATGCTTGATGTGTGAAACAGTGGAGTGTCCAGTTTCACACTAAAATAGCCTGCCCCTAGGGAGAAGGGAGACTGATGGAGCAGAAGTCTAGTGCAACAAACAAGTAAAAGGCACAAAAATGGGTGCATCACGGGGAAAAAGGGAAGATAAAATCCCCAAATGCCCAGGCCTTATCATGAAGATGCAGTAATATTTTCCATCCACTAGTCCTAACACACTTTAAAAACCACTACGTAATATAACAAATTTTTATTAGGAAATAAATCTTCATAATATAGTATCAGACAAAATGCTGGAGTTTATCTTGTCTATTCCAGAGCAGTAGTGAGATGAGCTGTAAGCTATGTTATATCTTACAAATGGTGCCCAAATAAACCTGAAAGACCTCCAACACTGGGCAATACATAACTTCCCTCCACTGCAGTGCTTCAATGTTCTTATTATGGGAGTTTTTCCCAGTGTTTAACTGAACTTTAGAGCAAGAATTTGAGTCTCTTGCTGCTGCAGATGGGTAATTTCCTTCCTTTCTCCAATAGCCTTTTAAGTGTTTGAAGACTATTATCACATCCCCTGACATTTTTAATCTTTAAACTAACCATCCACAATTCATATGTATCTTTCTGTGATGCATTTTTAGGTCATGTTTTCTAACACATCAGTCATTTCTGCTTCTGTTCCCTAGACTACAGATAGCCCACACTTTATTTGAAGTGAGGTGCTAAACAAATAGATTGAGAAGTTTTAACAAACTTCACCAAAACTCAGCTTTTACCTTTACAATTTATTCTCATCCATAAGTCTGCATGGAAATGTGCACGTGCACGTATCCTTACGTATATAAAGGGTATATTCTAAACAAGAATAGACCCTGGAAAACAGACTGTAAGGATTAACATGCACCTTACAGCCCCTATTTCAGTTTAAACTTTGTTCTTTGTACATCTGAGAAACACAAAGCACTTAAAAACTCATTATTATTCCATGCACCATTGCTATGATTTGCCATGAGGATTCAGTGATTCTATATCTGAGCCTCTGCCAGGGTCACCGAGGGTGCCACACATTTCCCTACCATGCCTACATTTATCTGGCTTTGTCCCTTTACTAAACCAAGGCTAGAGATGCCTACTCTTTATCTACAACCAGATAAGGAAATCAATGGGGTATCAGACAGGAGAGGCTGATTTCATATTTTAAGGAAGGCAAACTCTCAGTTCAACAGCCTCCTTATTTACATAAGTGCAGGATCTGTCAGTTCATCAGCAGGTTATTAATGACACAGGGGTGAAAAGGGGGATTGTAAAAAATTCTGTGAAACACAAAAGACTTAGTAAATTCGTGTTAAAACTTGACAACACCCAAAGTCACAGGTCAAAAATTAACCTGAGGAAGAGTCAGAGTTCATCCACCTCACATGAATTAGCACGGTTAGATGAATGCAGATTTGTTTTATAAGCAATGTTCACAGAATATGCTTCTAAAGTAAAATCCCTCAGGACATCCTATTTTAAGTGTGTATACAGCATTGTGTCTCTCAGGGGGCATGTGAACTAACATCAGTGATTTAAAGGATCAGATTCACAACCAAATGGGATGATGGCTGATGATAGGACAAGGTGTAACAGGTAGAAGTTGGAGCATAGGAGATCCATGTGAATGTGAGTAAAAGCTTTTTCACCATGAGGTGAAACCAGAGCACTGGAACAGGCTGCCCAGTGAGGTTGTGGAGTCTCCTTTTCTGGAGACATTCAAAACCCACCTGGATGTGTGTGCCCCACTCTAGGTAGTCCTGCTCTGGCAGGGGAGTTGGACTCGAAGATGTCCCTCCACCCCTAAAATTCTGTGATTCTGTGATGCTCCCTGTGCTAAATCTGAGGTCAGCAGGAGCATTCCCTTCAGCTGTCAGGTGTCATCATCACCACAAACCAATGGTTCAGCCATCACCATCCTGCTCGCCTTGTCAGACTTGAAAGTGGGGGCCACAGTGCTATAGAACTCTCTATAGCAGCCTGATGGTGGGACTGAAAAATCCAGTGCTAAAATTGGAAAAGTGATGTGAAACTCTGATGAGATGTCTCATGGCTCGTCTGCACTAGGACAGAAAGCCTCATATTCAAGCTTGGGGAGAAACAGAGCCAGACATGGTGTTTTTAACACACAAACCTTCAGTGAAAGGCAAGCCAGACTCTGGCACAAACATGCTCTCAGAATCAAAATTGACATTTCATTCCCACATGAGAATAAGGAAAATCCTCCTTCTATTAGATATTAAATACTTTCTGAATAAAACATCCTTGTCCTGTTCCACTCAAAAGCTCTAAGACCTAAGGCAGCCAGCAGAGATGAGGTACCCTTGCAGTGGGACAGCTGAGCTAGCCTGCCCCAAGAGTACTCACTCAAGGACTATTCCAGCTCCTGCTCCATCTTTTTTTATTATTTAGCAGCTAGGCTTGCCAGGCCCCTAACAGGAACCCTTCTCTTTACCCCAGTGGATTGAGGGAAACTGGAAAACTGACATTTGCTGCTTTGCAGAAGTCACTGGACAAAGAGAAACATTACAACATGGTGTTACCTTTTGTTCCTAAACTCTATGTTTTAATGAATTTTATTCTGCTTCTGATCACAGCAGTTTGAGGAAAACATGGAAAAAAAAGGTTGAAGAGGGTCAGTAAAGTTCATCTCTTTGCAATGTAACTTAAAATTCTCTTATTCTACACTGTTTCAAAAACCAGACGTGTGTTTACTGCTCTTCATCAAAACAAATCTGTCACAGCCCAGAAAGTAACTCTTCAGTATAGGAACCAATTAGAAATACAGCACAAAAGGAAATATCTTTTCCTTTCAATTTGCTAAATGTTAGCATTAACCTGAGGATTTGTAAAGAGGGAACATATCAGTAGGATACTTGAAGTTTCATCATTCCTTTCATCATTTTACAGAGAACATTTGGGCTGGAAACACTGCCTATGCAAAATTAACTAATGCTGAAGGTAGGTTTGGTTCTTTTAAACAGTCATGTGATCTGAATAATGAAAGAAACCAAAGATATCAGTAAATTATTTTTGAAGTACTGTAGTATGCTCATATTGAATATTTTCTACTGTGCTGTCCACAAATTATTACAAACCAAATAAGATACTGTGCAATTCCATATGTGTCAGCATAAACCACCAAGTTTCCAAATTCTAAGGACAGAAATGAAACACTGATATACAGTCAGTGCATTTTGATGCATTGACAGCTATTAAAACCATTTACCTGTTCTGTGTATGACATGGAGTTCCATGACATGGAGTACTAAAGGTGTGATACAGCACCCTGCAAATGTACCAACAGGCTCTTTTCTATTGGGGTGAATGCTCTGTAGCATTTGTTACCACTCCATGCAATAGTTTATTGATAGTGAAAATGAGTGTATGAACAAATGAACTCTCCCCTTGGACTCTAAACCCAATTTATAGGATAAAAAAAACCAAACAACAAAACTTTTCAATATTCTTGTATCTAGCGGACTCGAATTCTCTGAAGTTGAAGCTGACTGAGACCATCTTCGAGGCTTTGGGGTGTTTTTTGAAAAATAAGCCTGAATTAATTAGTATTTTACTTTCTTTTACTACAGCTAACTGCAGTGGTTCTGCATTTAGCAGGTAAGCTGTGCAGGTGCCTTTGCTGGAGGGCAAGAGCTCTGGAGTATGGGAGAAGGGAGGGTCACAACTGCCAAGGTAAGAAAACTTCATGTTATAAATCAAAGCTCAGAGGCTGGGTAGATGAATCCCAAATGACTATTCTCACAAGCAACCCCATGAAAGTCATTTCCCTTTGCTAGTCCAATTTTCACAACTTTCATCACATCCTTTCCAGATTTCCAAACCTTTAAATTAGCTGAAATCTGTATCTTCTTTGAAGCATTTCAATTACCACATGAATGTCTAAACACATAAATATTAAGCCCTTTAATAGCATTCTGAAAATGCTGAGACTTTAAGCATATGTAGAAATGAATCATAAATTGAAAGTAAGAGAAAATAATCTAAGACTGATTAGAATATATCAGAATACTTACCAGACCTCAGGAGAAATAAGATCACAGGCCACTGGTAATCTAGTATAAGTGAGGCAAACAACAAGGAACAAACCCAATCAAGGTTTATGGAGGGCTGGCCTCATTTTTCTGCATGAAAGTTTTGCCATAGTTGTCTTTGCTAAAGTAAATATGCTAAGGAATAGCCAGGCTCCCCTGAGGACAGAGACTTGACACAAGGAAGAGTAGGAATGCCTCTGTACCTAATGCATGTCCATTGATTCAAATAGGGGAAGTAGGTTCCATCAAGCACTGGTAAACAAAGGGACGTTTGGAAGGAAAACTGACAGTTTAGGATGTGAACCTGGATGAAAATCATCATCTGAACATATTCCATTTCATTCAATAAAGGGTAATAAGAAACATCACAAGATTCCAAGAACATTGTAATCTGTGTAATTTATGAGCACGTGCAATACAAGACAAAGAGGCTAACTACAAAACAATCTAATGACCCAAATGAAATAATTTATTAATTTCAACTAGTGAGAAGCTTCCACGCTCAGGAGAAAACATCAACAGAAGCTGTACAAATCCAACTGTATCTGGCATGGGAAGAAATTTCAGCAGCAGGAATAACCTCCAGCAAATCAGATAGCTCTAGACAGGAAAGGATTTGGAAAGAGGACAGACCAGGAGAAGGGCAGCAATAAAAGCACATTTTGTAGTCCTGATCAGATAAGTTTCAGATTAACAGAAATAAGCTGGAAGAAACATAAATAAGAAATAATCAGTGTTGTTAAAGGGATAGAGAAGATTTTGTTTCTGCTGAGATGTTTGTTGTTTGCTTTGCAGAAGTGAGCAGACAGCTGAAGTCATAGCAATAAATTGAAGCTTTAATGGATGTCAAGACAATATGGAAAATAAACTATTCCTAATGTGATTTTTTAAAGCAGACTATTTGGATTTTAAACCCTCCATGATTAGAACTATGTCCAAAGACTGAATCACATTTTCAGATGTGCAAGATAAGTAATGTATGCTCATAATATGTGATTATTCATGCCTGAAACCTTGTCCCATTTCAGAGAGAAGTCACAAAGTCCAGGTTTGGATTTGAGATCTGAAGGCTGGACACTGATACAAAATTTGAAAGTCGAACCAGTTTCAACCACAGGACAGGCTGAGGTGCACTTTCCCCATCACTCACAGGAGGAACACGTTCACACTTCTGGAAGATGTTTTTATGATGTTTTATGATTAGCTGAAGAAAGCGAAGGTTACTGCCCTAATTCCTAGGAATACTATACAAAAAGAGAGACACTGTATGTGTGTTTAAGGTGATTATTCTTATTTTGGAGTGTTTCTTACAAATACTTTACAGTATTCTTAGCAGCAAGTCAGAATTTTTAAAGTGGCGGCTCAAAAGCTTCACCCTCATCCATCATTTAACATAACAGCAACCTGACAGGGAGTTTCTTTTCCAAGGCAAAGCAATTTCCTCTGTGAAGCTCAAGCACAATGGACACCAGTGGCTTTGCACTGACAGCTACTGGCACTGCACCATGAGAAAGAAAACACAAAATCAACCGTTCAACAAAAAAACCCAACCAAACAAAAACCAACTTTTAAATGTTGTACTACAAATTGTCAGTGGTCTTTCTTTCCATGTGGAGCTTCTTTTGGTGGACAGAGATTTAGATTTATTGATCTATAGGACCCATACACACACAAGTGCCCATCAGACAATGATCCTTTGAATCTGGGTCTGGAAAACTAATAAAGAGCACAAAAAACACAAAACTCAACCGCTTCATTATGTTGTTGCTTAGAGTTGTGGGGTTTTTTGCATGGTTTTTTTTTGTTTGTTTGTTTTAACTGCTGTATGCAATTGATTTTTTTTAAATTTGTCAACCAGTCACCTTCAAGCTTTTACCGTGTGCCATTGCATGTGGGTTTGGGATACCCACAGAGGGGCACCCAGTCTGTGTGTACACAGGGATGCTCAAAATCAGGTACCTATGGCCCATGGGCATGGCCACTCTATGCCTGTGTGCACCTCCAAAATTAACTTTCATTTTAAAAGCAAAACTCTGTGAATCCTTGTGCTTGGGTCCCAATGTCATTGGCATTGGTTTATACCAGGGCTACATCTGCTGAAGGTGTGAGTCAAACACAAACCAAATCAATATACACCAGGCTTTGGCATAAATATTAAACAATAAATGCTGGGAGGGCAGGCTAGGAGCTCTTGACAGGTTACAAGGTTAATTCTGTGTTACCTCAGAAGCTCAGTTAATTTCTTTAAAAGACAGTTCAGAAGGAAATTTCTGTACACATTTTCTGTCCCTGTACCACCTGCCTGCTGAAAACATTTACAAAAAAATATCCTTAGAATGTTTATATGGAGAGAACCTGGAAAAAAGGGAAAGACATTTTGAAGGCTGAGGCTTTATTAAATTTCCTTTAAGTCAGATAATTGGGCTCTAAAATTGTAATTGTACTTAGAGGCAAATACAATAAACTGAATTATAAAGCATTCACTCTGTGACAACATATACAAAATCAGATTATTTCAAACTATCTTGTACAGTGTAAAAAAAAAAAAAAAATTTAAAAATCTCCATTTTCTTTGTGGCAGACATGAAAGAGCCAAGCCTGGAGAGGAAACCCTGTCTCAGATGGGCACAACAAACAGTGAAGCACAACTGACTGACTGTGCCACTGCCAGCAATTAGGTGGCACATCTGTTCCTCAACAGCACGGGGGAACGAGCAGGGTCTCAGAAGTAGAGAGACCTGTCTATGGCAGAGGAATCAGTCCTCCAAATGACTCAGTAAATCACAAAATTAGTTTTCCCTTTAAAGGGAGAGCAATTAGGGCAGACACTGGGTGCTCCAGGCCCTGCAGCAGGAGAGGGTGGGGGTGCAGGGGGTGGGCATTAGCACCCATCACTGAGGGTTGGGAGAAGACAAAGCCCTTGGGAGGTGTAGAGAACAGTGACAGCCATGCAGATACTGCTGTTCATTATTTCCATTACATTGACATTGCTCCTTCAGGCATCAACCAATATTCACTGCCTTTACTCAGCACAAGCACCTCTCTCCTCACAGAACTGGAATTTTAAGTGGATTGTGGGAGATGTAAAAATGTTTCTGTGAAAATAATTAAATCCCTTGAAAACAGTTTGAGCATCACTGAAATTTTCAATGAATTAATGTAAAAACCTGTCTGATTCGTAGAATCACTGAATGGTTTGGGTTGAAAGGGACCTTAAAGCTCATCCAGTTCCAATCCCCCTCCATGGGCAGGGACACCTCCCACCAGCCCAGGTTGCTCCAAGCCCCATCCAACCTGGTCTTGAGCACTTCCCAGGGATGGGGCAGCCACAGCTTTGCTGGACAACGAGTGCCAGTGTCTCACCACCCTCACAGTAAAGGATTTCTTCCATTTAATCTAAATCTACCCTCTTACACAAACCTTTACAAATGGACAATAAATGTAATCAAAACAGCACAAAATAGATTTGCCTGTGGGCAGACTACCTGTCCTTCTACTAAATAACTCAGAACTTGTAAAACCCATCATATCATACGCAGGAACATGAGGCTCAAGGGAGCTATTTCCCTCCTGGAAAATACAGGGATGCCTAACATGACTGCTGGAACTAATGAATAGGAGCTCAGTATTTTTTCTTCCCATGACTGATATACTTGTTGAAAACTGGCTACCCACCAAGAGACAAAGGAGATTTGCTGGTACCCAGTCAGGCATCTTAATGTTCAGATTAACAACAATTCAGCTTAGTCAACACAATTCCTCAGGCTGTGTGTGCCACAGACTGAAAGGAACAGACTGTATTCAAGACACTCATTATGTGGGAAATCAAAGGGAACTTTTCTTCCTCACAGATTCTGGCAATAAAACACTGTCAGACGGGGCAGTCTTGGAGCCAGTGGATACTTGACACAGTGAGAAACCCCCTGGAACTGCTTCTTAGTGGAAAACAAATTGCTATTTCAGAGAAAAGTTTTCCCCTCTCTCCACCTGTTACACCTGGGATCTGAGGCTGGAACAGATCACTTGGGAATGGAGATTCCACAATCTCTTTCTGGGGTCAATTGACCTTCAGGCTCATATAACCCAAAAAGGGGAAAAATGCAATATCCATCTCACTGTAAATCTAGCTGTCTCATACGTAATCCTTTACTAAAACACAGTCACAGGCATCCTTATTACCAACAAAAGTGATGTACAGCTTATTGTAGTGTTTAAAAAAATCCCAGAGATTACTGTAAAGCAATATCAGAGCATGAAAGAGATTTAAGACTTCTCTGCTTAAGCTTTACGAATGCCTCACAACAATAACAATAAAAAGTGGAGAAAAAAATCCTCTCATGGTGTTTTCTCAAGTGACACCTCTAATATTATAACTCTGCTGTCATATAGGCCAGACCAGATACTGATGTGTGAAATCACCGTAGTACTGAGGTCAAAAGAAATCTGCAGAATGCAGATTGAGCTTCTTCAAGTTGACTTCTAGCCCCAAAAGATCTGCAGCTTCTGCAAAGCAGGATGTTATGTACTGCAGAGCTGCTCCTGTGTGAGCAACGAGGGCAACATCATCAGCAAAATAAGCAGCTCTGGGACCTGGTGATTTAGGGTCATGGTGGGGGATAGTTAGCTGTAGATAGCTGTAGATAGAAAAGCTTCATAAAAGTACAAAGTGGTAGGGTAACGTCACCTAGTCCATGCCTGCCACAAATACTGAAGCTGGAAACTAAAATGGTTAAGAGAAAATAAAAAAGGAAGGAGTATCTGCAGCTTCCCTACAAAAGGTAATTTTTAGTAAAAATTAGCCTCACTATTTCTGGAGACAGTTGCAAGAACAATGTCCCTTGTCTGGTCTACTCAGGAAGTTCAGGTGATGCAATGTTTCCTTCTGGCTTCGGAGCCTGAACAATATCTGTTCAGACTGAGAGGTTTTGGGTAAAGCCCGAGGAGGTCTGAGGTGTCTTGTTCACTCATTTATTATAATACTCTGGAAGAAGTGAGTTGTAGCTTTTTGCAGACAAACTCCTAACAAGACAGGGAAGTTTAATTTTTGGCATAATGTGAATTTTTGAAGGTCGGGCTATATAGATATAATACGTATGTTCAGACTTCTGAAACATTTCTCTTTGCAAATTTCTGTGGAGCTTTTTGGGAGGAAGAGGCAGCTTCTGAGATTCAGAAGACTGAAGATAATTTCTTAAAGCATTGACAGTGAGCAACAGTTTTGCTATATAATAGCTATAAGTATACTTTGTTTCCTCTAGTACTTCTTTATTGTTATTCCAGACAAACAATAAACAAAATTTTTTAGTTACCTAAACACGTGAATCTGGACAGATACTCTGAACTAGCAGATGGCAGGAAAAGAATGGAGGAAGGAGCAGTGTTCCTTGGATAGAGTTCTAATGATGAATGAGTTCAGATGCTTCCCACTCCTTAAAAAAGCAGAACCAGCCATAGAACAATGCAAAATCTCCTGCTAAATAAAATCTTCATTGGAAGAGTGGAAGAAAGATTGGAGGAGCTTCTTTTATGGCATTTTTCTTATGATAATTTTTCCCCTCTTCAGATCAAGCAGTACAACCCTGGCTGCTTCATTCAAGTGATCAGACATGAAGGCCAAACCCAGTGGTAAAAATGATCTCCTTTAAAGGGATTATTTGCACAAATGGGGCCCTGCAGAACAAAAGCTTAAGCAGCTCAGCTATCTGGGGTTCCCTGGGTTTCTTCAGTGAAATCTTCAGAGAGGGGCTTTTTGCAGGTGCTAGGTAATTTCATTTAAGAGGAAGGGTAAGAATCTCAGCTGATGCAATTCAAAAGACTATTCTTGATTTTAGCCATTCCCTAAGGTCTTCCCTGTAAAAAACTGGTCTGTAGAACCAGCTGTACATTAACATTGTACAATATTCTTATGCTCCCACAGCAGATAGGTTTAATAAGCTCTCTTCAGAGTGTTCTTGCTATGAGACAAAACAGAAATATGGTCTGCAATAATCCCAAGGCCAACATGTACTGCAACATAAGAGAAACAGGAGAGTACTGAAACAGGAGAGTACTTTGATTATCAGAGTACGGAAAGGATTCTAAATATTTTAAGAATCTGCTGCTTAAGTAAAAAGAAACCTCCTCTATATTAAAAATATGTGTATTGATCCTCTTCAAAATTCAACAGAAGATGACTTCCAAAAACGAGAAAGCTTAAAAGGACTTGTCCATTGCCAAAAAAAAAAAAAAAAAAAAAAAAAAAGTTGGTATACAGGACTTTCTCTGGTAAATGTACCAGAAACCACAAAACATACTTAAGAAAAGGTTTCAGATCCCTCTTTTCTATTAAATATTTACCCTACATAATTATTCAAGCATTGACAGTGCAAGGAAAGAATTTAAAGAGAAAGAAAAGAAGAAAAAAGTTAATTGCTTAAGGTGAGTATAGCAGGCAGCCTACCTAATTAATGCAGATGGAACATTTAACAAACAGACAAAAAGATTCCCCGTTGTCTGCATTTGACAGGAATGGAAATTATCCTCCTTACTTTCAGTCTATTCATCATTCCTCTCCTCCCCGTAGTGAACATGAGTCAGACACCACCCCTGTTAGAAGAACCTTTGATTTTCAAATCTCAAGTAAAAAGAACTTGTTTTTATTTATGCAAATATAGAGGCTGGAATAAATTAACTCATTACACCCCCTCAGACCATAAATAAAGCCCCAAACATGGGTCACTGTCCTTCCTCAGCACATCACATTTGCACCATTTTTGTCATCTCTTTTTTTCTTTGCAGTTCTGGGTTTCAAGTTGTCACTTTCACAAGAGACAAAGAGAACCATTTTTTATGAAAGAATGAAGATCTCTACTCTTAGAACTATTAAAAAAACAGACGCCATGATTTATTCAGTATGAGACTTAAGATCTACACTGTAAATGTGAGTCCTCCCCAAACATTTTACCTGTTTCTCTCAGTACCTGTTTTTTGGAAGAATTCAGATAACTGCTTTTGTCATCAAGGTCTCATCTGAAGTTGGAGCACATTTGCTCTGTGCACAAAGGAAACTCAGGATGACCTCTCCATGATGTGTTATGTTGTGAAAATATTACCCTGAGAGGTGCTACAGCAATTTCTAACAGCAAGTCATACTTTGCAAGACAGGATGGCCTCTCAATATCAGGTTAGAAACTTTAGTGGGCACACTTTTTAATGTGCATGGACAATCCAAACTGCAGTTTAGGAGTCTCCAAAAAAGCAGGTGGGTGATCATGAGTTCTAATTTTTGCTTAGTGCAGTTCAACAGAAAAAGCCCTCTGGTGCTTTCAAGGGCCAAACCAGTACCTGTCCTGTATTTATATTATCTGTCTTGTTCTTGTATAGATGTGTACATCCCTTAGTTAGAAAACAGCAGGGCACATGTAATCTGAAATGGATACTGACTCCAAATGACCCATACTAGCAGCTGGCTTTTCTTTATGAAAAAAGAAAAGACCATCATCATCAGACCAAGGGCCCAGTAGACACAGAGTTAAGATTACTGGTGTATAAAGAAGAGTTGCAAGGTCTTGACACAGAACCATTCTAGTTGGAAAAGATTTTTAAGGTCATTGAGTCCAACCATTGACCAAACTCAACCAAGTCCACTATTAAACCATATTCCCAAGCACCATGTCTACATTGCTTTTAAACACCTCCAAGGAGAGTGATTCAGCTGCCTTCCTAGGCAGCCTAGTCCACTGTTTAATAACACTTTCAGTGAAGAAGTTTTTTCTAATATCCAACCTTAACCATAACATAACCGTGGAAACCAGGAGGGTTTCCCATTTTTATGGAGCACCTCATTTCATCTGCAAAGGATTCTCACTAATGGGAATAACCCAGTACTTCAGATCAACTGAAGTACAGATCAATTCATCTGAGCTGAACCAGATCAATATTCTTGGTTCAATATCCCTGATTAGAAGATGCTACTGATGTATGCCCAGAACAAGCAAAACTGGTGCACATGAGCTTGCCAACAACTCTGCCCTCAGCTCAGTTTTTATCATGGTGGAGCACTGAAAGTATTGGGAAGAATGAGCCAGAAAAGTAGCACCAGGACCAGTTACCAAAAGTAGTTATTAACAAATCATATGAGAGACTCATGGGTTCAAAGTTGTTCATTTCAAAACTTTTTCCTCATATGAATGCCAGAACTCTAACTGCTATGAAATTTTAAACTGGGAAATTACAGCCACTCCTTCATATTATAAGAAGTTTCCACTCCTTCATATTATATCCTATATAAAGGACAATTAGAAGGCCAAATAAGGTCAGATTTGACCCAATGGTCCAGCACCAACTAATTTCGTCCACAGATGGATCCTGCAGGACCCACTGCACTTATCTCTCCTACATGCCCATACTAAAAAGTAATAGATATTTATTTCTATAAAAAGAGATTACTCACCATGAGAACATGACATATTTCAGTGATAATTTATGGTAACCCTCATTTTTAAAACAGAATTTCAGTTCTTGTAATTTACTACGTTAATCCATTCCTTTAATTTGATGTACAAGTGTACCAGAGAAAGAAACAAAAAGCTTAAAAAAAAAAGACAGAACTACAACAAATATAATTTAGGTAATTAAATTCCAAAAAAAAGGACGACTCAGGTATTTCTAACCCTTTCATCCTTTAGATCTTCCAACTTCTATACAATATAAGAGTGATATAGAAACCCCAGAATAATTGTTGAAGTTACTCATTAAAATTCAGAACTGTGAAAAAGAGAAATAAGGGAAACATTTCTGACATATAAAGACAAAGAAAAGTTATATAAAGAAGAAAGTTTGCAGATCAGTCTCACAGCTAAAAGACTGGTATAAATTAGCATTCTTGTGACAGGTATCTGAACCACTTGAACTCATCTTTTAGCAGCCAAATATGGAACAGGTACTTTTCCTTCCAGCAGGACAAATGTTTGCATAAAATGAAATATTCATAAAGCAACGAGGGTATAAAAATAGGTAATTTATCACTGCAATCATAAACATCAGAAGTCCAGAGATGTATCTGTGTCATTGGGAGGATAAAGTTCATTTTAGTGCACAGCTGTCCCCCAGGACCTATTGACATGGCCTGCAAAGCCCATTTGATACACAGGTCCTGTCCTGTCTGTCAGATGACTCAAGCAAGCAGTTAAAAAAAATACAGTGTAGAAAAGAGAAGAAAAACATTTTTATTTGAAAAATGCTCTTCAAATTGCTCTCCCAATATCTCTCTTTACGTTCTTGCAAGTTTGCTTCAACTCTATGCCTTTAGCATCCACAAAACCAAGGGAACTGCTTTGTGAGCTTCCCCACTGAGATATTACAGCCCTGGAGAAGTCTCCCAGAAAAAAAGAGATGAGATGAGGAAGAGGAGGAAAGGGAAAGGGAAAGGGAAAGGGAAAGGGAAAGGGAAAGGGAAAGGGAAAGGGAAAGGGAAAGGGAAAGGGAAAGGGAAAGGGAAAGGGAAAAGGAAAAGGAAAAGGAAAAGGAAAAGGAAAAGGAAAAGGAAAAGGAAAAGGAAAAGGAAAAGGAAAAGGAAAAGGAAAAGGAAGTGGAGGAGGCAAGATACGAGGGGCAGCCCAAGGAGATTCCACACATTTCCCAGTGCAGTCCAACTCTGACAAGGGATTTTCCAGAAGCTCCCTATTTGGCCATTCCTGATTGGTTCACAGTTTTATGAAGTTCACAAATGTGGGATCTCAGCTGGAACTATCATGCCTTTTACTAGGTATCAAAACTGGGATTTAAGATCAGGTCCTGGGGGGGGTGGGAGGGGTGCAGAGTGGTCACTTTTTCCTCTCAAACTGAAGGCAATGCACTAGAGAAGTGTTTGGGAAATAATTTGCATGTTTTAGTATGTATAGAAATGGTTCACGTATTTAAAGTGAGATGGAGAAAATTTTACTTGGCTGAAAGACAGAGGAAGAGAGGGAGGAATATGGCACTCATTAAGGCAAAATAAAGTATTCAACATTTTTCAAATTAAGTGAACTTTCATACCTAAAATCTTCAGCTCAAGTGAAAAACATATGAATCTATATTTAATTTATCAGGTTTATGAATTTTACAACATAGCCTGGAAAGGCAATGAGGGGGAAAGAAAGTACAAAGTTAACAGACTAAAATATTACAATTAATTGCTAGAAATTTTTATCATGGTATGCAAGCACACAGAAAACTGTTAATGTAAAATTAAAATATTATTTTCCAAAAATAGATTTTCAGTGTGGGGAAGAAACCAATTTAGGGATGCTAAGCCAATAACACTATAATGTTTCTTTTGCTTCATATGCTGTTTTGAGTTTGTAACTAATGGCTTTCCAAATATTTCCTTAAGATATTGCCTTTAAGTGTTAAATGATGGAAATAAGAATCACTAGTGTTACAAAAGAGAGCTCCAAACAAGAAAAAATTTTACACAGGCCTTCAAACTCTCCCCCAAATTGTTGCATATGAATTCCTGCTCATCTCTTGACAGTGAAATTTCAAACCCATGGGAAGGAAGGAATCATATCCTGCACATCTATAGCCAAAGATCACTACAGGTGCTTCTCCTGGCCATGGTCCTATGACTGAGAAGGATTAGAATTTTAATTCTTCTATTATTTCAGAGTTGAGATAGCAGGAAGGTCGGGAAGGCAGGATGAAGTTTATAACTGACTTTTCCTAAAAGACTGATCACTTGAAATTTTTTATTCCAAGTTTAAAGTCATAAAAATGCCAGATGTTTTACCAATTTATATTCACAGAGTACAAAAACATTGCCTAAGATAGTATGTGGGAAATAAATTACCCTTTTTTTTTCTTTTTTTTTAACATCCATTATTAGTTCCTAAATTTGTTTGGATTTTTCTGGACAAAGATTCCCTAGTACAATAGAAAACAACAAACTATTTATTTTTTAAAAATACAATTATTTAAATTGGTAAAATTAACATAAGTACTGCATTATTTTCTTCTAATTTAAGATGACAAATACTATCAATAAAAAGGGATAGCAAACACTAAAAAATATTTTCTGAATGTCAACTTTAGAACACAAATCTGTTATTTTAGTGTTATCACATGGTTACTACAGGAAAACTACCCCACTTTCCAATATAGCTGGTGAAAAAAATACCCAAGAAGGAGGATTTTTCAGCTGGGAAAGTTATATAATGTGGTAAGGCACATATGTTTGGTGTTTTTTTACATGCCTGTGGAATAATGTTTTTGCCACTTGTGCTTTCCCCAGTGCCCTGCAAGAATCCAAATCAATTGTAAGAGTTTGTTCTAAGCAAAGAGTGAGCAGAGATCTGGGCTATGCAAGGTTTATGGGATCAAATCCAGCCCAGAGTAAATTTGTGTCTCCACTCTTGCCATGATGAGAAATGGGACAGATCCCCAGTGACTCCAGGGTATCCCTGTGAATCCCTGGGGTTCTGTTGTTTTCCTCCCACTGCAGCTCTATCCCAAATACATCTGACTGAGTTACACTCACTGATATAAATCACCCTGGGCTTTGACAAGTTTTTGGCTGTGAGGAATGGCATTAAAAACACAAGCACGTTGCTTATGAATGTTTTCCCCACTCTTATTAAGTAACAATTCTCCTCCCTTTTATGCAGACACTTAAAATTTCCTTGTACAGGGGAAAAAAATTATTTTCTATAGGTAATGACAAAGAAGAGGGATTT
This sequence comes from Heliangelus exortis, assembly GCF_036169615.1. Classification (NCBI taxonomy): domain Eukaryota; kingdom Metazoa; phylum Chordata; class Aves; order Apodiformes; family Trochilidae; genus Heliangelus; species Heliangelus exortis. Next base: position 8,478,472 of record NC_092427.1, read on the forward strand.
TTTAAATTACTGTCAAAGTATCTGTATTATTCAGGTTCTTGTTTTCTATTTTACATGGTGGCAATTAGAGATACATCTGTCATCACAGAATTTCCAAGCATTAGAAATATTTCCCTTATACTAAATATAAGGGAAAGTGAACAGTTACATCAAATCCCTAGTCTATAAATAAACGGTAAGCTCCTCAGTTTCCAGACATACACTGTTCCTACTGTCATACTTGATATTACTATCACTGACTTCCTCAGGACACATAGCTTTCATTAAAGTAGCACAAACTTCATTATGTCTAAGTATTAAGTTAATAAAACTCTCATTAATACTACTCAAATAATGTCTATGACTTCTAAAGATTTCTTTTGAACAACTGTAAGCTGAAAGGATTTATAAATTCTGTATCCATCTCTCTATTGTGTGCAAGCAAAAACAAGAATGTGAATAAGCACACCAGACCGAACATCAGAAATAAAATTACTAAAGAAGTTCATCATACTCTTAAAAAAATTCCTGTTACAGTGCTGTTGTTCTATTTATAAGTTCTAAAACTTTAATAATATTCTGCATAATTTGTCAAGTGTTGAAAGCTGTGGTAGAAGACAGAAAGTTCTGTACAACCAGAGCCTCCTCCAGAGGTGCATAGAGATGGGAATAACAGGGGAGACTGGGAAAATTCAAGTCTTTAAAAAGTTTTACACACCTTTTTCTCAACTTCATGAATTCATTGCCTAACAACAACAGATTAATTGATTAGGTTTTTGTCCCTACCACGCATCCCATATCATATTCCTTCTTCAACAAGATATTTTAAAAATGAAAGGTCACCAAAAAACCTCCAACATATCTCAGAGGCATTGGGAGAGAGAAAAACATTTTTAAATCAGCCACATTTTATAAGGTTTAGATGAAGAGCTACAAACTGGTGCAGCTACATATCTGTAAGGGTCAGCAGGGACAGACTGTGGAGATCTTTTGTTAAAATTAAGCATCTTTTTATTTTGACTGAATCATGATATGCAACTGGTATCCAATCTTTTTCAGCATCTTCGTCACAAAATGAGCATAAGGCAGCAGAAAACTGTACCTAGTAAGCATTTCCCAACAAATAATACCTTTTGGGGGGGCATAAAGCTGAGGAAAGCTCTACCACCAGTAATTCTTGGGGTTTGGTACCACAGCCACCTATATCTGGGTATAGAAACTCACACTGGGTCTTCCTGGGTCCTTGGCCATGGGTGCCCCATGCTGAGACAGGGACATCCCTGAGAGTACTTCCTAAAAGGCCAGTCCTGCTGAGACCAAAGGGCACAGTACCATAAACCATTTGTAGCATTTTCAAGCCAGCTTCAGAAGAAGTGGAGCAGCACCTTGTGCTCCAAATGATGCCATCCTATTTCCTCTTTTCATGTAGAAAAGCAATGGCTCAATACAAGTATTAAAGTCTGAATCTAAATCAAGGCAAAGCAAGTTATTTAAAATGTCCACTTTCATGTTCCCCTTTCTCTTTCAGGCATCTATGAAGTACTAAGGAGAATTTGTATCCTGTCTTTCCTGCATCTGGACAACAGCAGTAGGAATTCATCCCTACCCCTGAAGATTATACATTTTCATGCTAGGACTGCAGTCTCATTAAAGCAGGGGGGAAAAAAGCCTCTGTGTGCCAGAAGGTAGAAAAGAAATATTTGATTCACTGAGATCAAGCTTTGGTGCAGAAATACATTCATTTTAATTAAAAAAACCTTCTCCAGATCAGAGTCCTTGTCCCAGAAAAGTAACTGGATGTTGGCTTCAGCAGTTTTATGAAAAAGAGAGATATTTTCCATTTAGTTAGCTAATATATTTTAGCAACAGTATGACAATTTAAAATAATTTTACTTTTGAAATTAATAGTTTTTTCATATTTTCATCACAGTTTAAGAAGCAGGCTGAAGTCTGAGCATTTCTCTTGATATTATTTCCCTTTCTTTCATTATCTTTCTCTGACCAGTATTTTTTTCTTGGGATTTCACGAGTTTCTAAATTTAACAGGAGTTTAAATAGAAACCAAGATACTGTTAACACAAAGAGAAGAGAAATAAGAAATCTACAAGCTCAGATTTTGATATCTCCTTCATCTTTATGGGAAGCTAGAGGGGCACTCTGCCTGAAGAGCAAAGTCTCCTAAGGGGACTGCTCAGATTACAGGTTACATCTGAGGTCCATGCTAAGTACAGAAGCAAGATCAAGCAGTCCTGTCTGATAAAAATAAGAGGGAAAACCCAAAATTATTTCTATCATTCAAAAGTTTACCTCATGAAAGTAATTAATTTGGGAGTCTTGTAAATTCGTAAGAAAAAAACCAAACCTTTGACTTCTGTCCCATTTTCTGCAAACTGCTCTTCTCCTCACCTTTTTGAAAAACTAAAATCCTTTCAGAGTCAAACACATTTTTCTGAATTCCTAAAAACCTCCATTTTCTGATACCTGTTTCGGTATTCTAGCCTTAAAAATATGTGCAAATCCCCAGCCCATGGAAAAGAGAAAAGGGAAAAATGATAGACATGCATGCTCTGGGGAACAAAACTGCTCACATAAAAGAGAACAGCACATTCTGAAAAGGCTACCAAGTATATACAGGGTATTTAACAGTAGCAATAATGTAGAAGGCATGCATGAAATTCTGACTTTAAGCTAGCTAGATTCTTTCCTTGTAATTTACACCTAAACCTGAGTGTAAGCAGACTCTGAGATCACACCTACTGGAAGCTATACCTTAATATTCCATCAGTTTGAAGGATGGTGTCTCAGCTCCACATGTTGCCTGTGATCCCTTTCTTCTCCACTTTAACCTTCCCTGTTTTGCATTTGTCACCTGTATATTTCTTCTCCTCTTTTTGTCCTTAAAAATGAGACCTAGCAAAATAAAATAAAATAAAAAAAATAAAATACTAAAAGAACCGGGTATTTCAGATAAATAAAAAGCTGTGGAACAGGATGCTTCAGACACCTGTGTTTGTATGCTACTGCCCCTTTCCTTGGGCTTGGTTTCTCCTGTTCAAGTTATAAACATATCAGAGTTCATTAAGTTATATTAAAAGATCTTTAAACTATCAATGCCAGTGGTAATTAAGGAAATCTAGGGAGGCAGCATTTAGTACTGTGAAAGCCTCCAGTAGCAAGGAAGTTTGTGTGTAAGCATCAGCATCCAGAGAATAAAAAAGCATCAGATGGGGAATGCATCTGCACCAATATGTTATGCATTTGGAAGAAGCCACGAGGTTTAGAAAGTGTTTATATTCATGACTTCCTTAAAAGCCTGCTTTTCAGAGACATTTGCTATTCACATCCTGTATTTTATGAATATAGCTAAAACATTGCTCATGTGAGACTTCTAGGATCAAGAGATGTAAAAAGAAAAATGTAGAGAGGAGTAACCAGAAAGTCATTACACATAACCAAAATTTGGTCAGTGTTTGGAGGCTGGGGGCTGTATTCATTAGGGTAATTAGAGAAAAAAATTGCATTTTGGCAAATGACAGTGATTTAGAAAATAATGGCAAACAGTGAGGAACAATGCAGCCAAGGGTCATTTTAATTTTAAGAATGGATCAGAGCAGATAGTGCATGCTACTGAAAGGAGAAAAATTAATTTCCAAGACAAGCAGAGTTTGTGTCTATTTTCTAAGTGAATAAACATAGATTAAGATTAGAAAAAACCAAACCAAAGCTATTGTGGGAAAACAGACCTCAAGGTTTTTGATGAGATACGTTGTTAAATTAAAACCAAACAAAATTTTCTGTAATACTGAAGCATTGTTATTCCATTTGGGTTTTTTACTGTAATGACTAGAGCTTTGTCTAAGGGAAGTATTTTTTAAAAATTGTGTGAATTAGTTTATGGTGTGTGAGTAAAACACAAAAGTTGGGAAGAAGAGACTTTGCAATCCATAACCTAAAACCTATTATGCCTTGAATTCATAATCAGATTTAATAATATTATTATGCAAAATTTTGCTTTCTAAGATCATTGACCAAACTGAAGAAAAGTTTCTGGAATCCCAGTACAGCACCAGAAACAAATAAGTAGCTGTATTCTGTTCACTGGGATGAATAAATACCATAGACTTGGAACTAATTAACCTGTAACACAAGTGCTCGTTCATTTGTGAGAGAAACAAGAAGTCTGTTAATGTTTAAATGAAATAATTTATTAAATTTGTTCATTTTAAAGAAAAAAAATCAAATTAGGTGATGTAGTCACTAAATTAAAAAGAACCTTTCCCTATTGATCAGAGAAAAGATCAGAAAAAAATAAATCCTGTAATAGAAGAGCATACAAAGCCAGTCATAACTTCATATGCTTCTTTTATTGCTTGGTATTGACTCTTCAGACAGTGTAAATCTGAGTATGAAAAAGCCTTATGAAAATCAGTTTTTAGCAACAGAACCTCCCTGATTTGAGCAGTGGTAACAAAACCAGACAGAGTTATTGAGAACAGCAGAAATTGGCTCCAGGTACCCCTTGGGAATCTGAGCTTCAACTCAAGCCTCTCAAATCTATTTATCAGCTGACAGGTGGAAGCTGAAAAGTTTCTAACAATCCAAAGGCAGCTGTCCATATTCCCAATCTGATCTGTTATTAGTCAGCCCTAAAAAAACCCAGTGTTACTGCATTAAATTTATGTTCAAGTTTATTTATACTGCTTTCTACTGCCTAGCACTCCACACAAGTCTTACCTCAGAAAACAAAGCACTTGAGCTGCCACATCTGTTTTGGCCCTGACATCATTGATAAGGTTTGATAAATATCCACTATGACATCCACTGGTTGATCTATTTGTCCAAAGATATGGTTCAATCAATTTAAATTAATTTTCTCTTTAAGCTCTTACTCCTAGCTGGGATAAGCAATGAAAAATGATGGGAGATAATATTATCTTATTAATGCTGGCACATAACCACACACTCCAACCATCTTCCTTCCCATTATTATCAACCTCCATCATCAGTGGAAAGGACAGGGCAGAATTCAATCTACTCTGTATAAAATTAGACAAATTGCCATGCATTTATAATCTCATATTGTTCCAATACAGCCAGTGTAATACTGACCTCAGATCTCTTGACATAAGAAGATTGTGTTTCTCCATCTTATGGGTATCTGATTCCCTGGCTCAGATCTAAAAGAAGGTAGCTAGCATTTCCCCCATGCTTTTACACTTTTTCCTTGATGGAGATTACTGCAGCACAGCACCTGCAGAGAGGTCATATCTGAATCTGCCCTCAAACTCCATCATCCTATTCTTCTCACAACAGATGAAGAATAACCCAGCCCTTGGGCCCTCTCAGTGCTAGTTTCTCTGCTAACAATAAAATGCTTCTCAGGTGTAGTTTTCAGGTTCATTCCTCCACCTGTGGTGCTATGAGCCAGTAGGATATACAAGTTCTGAATACTTTCTTTTTTTTTTCAAAATCTATTTTTCTCATGCAAAAGGGTAAACAAAAGTGTTCTCCAGCTGGGGCCAAGTGTCATACAAATAGTCTTTGCATGAAATACAAAATAGAGTTCAGGTTTAGGTACAGAGTTTCAGCAAAAATCTTCCTGCATTTTGTCCTTGGTTGGGCTAATTTGAAAGTGAAATAAAATAAAAACCTGAGCGCAGTCCATGAGCTAAGCAGCACTCAGCAAAAATTCAGAGCAGTCATAGACTTATTCTAATTTATGGCACACGGGAGCAGACTGTTGGAAATTGCCTCCTGAAATATCATAGTATTATTTAAAATTGCAATACATAAAAATAGGGGAAAGGTCACAGGAGAAACAGTGCCTACATAAAGTTATAATGAAAAAAATGAATGAGGGATAAGAATTTGGAGGTATGATACCACAGAAGCAGCAGGTGGAGAGATCAAGCACATCAATCTTAAACTCAATCATAAAAAAATAATTCTATGTTACAAGAACCTCAGAGTTTCTGATAGGGTGTTTTCTGCTCTTCCTTCTTGATGGTTTAAACACACAATCAATTCCTAAACATATAAAAAACTGTGTTATCATTTTAGATAATTTTTGAAGTTCTCAGTTTTTTTTCTTGCTACCACTTCTTTCAGATATTTTGGTCTTGTGACACTGCTTTTGTAAGGACTTGAAAACAGCAAATTCACTTTCCTCTTATCACCAGTTAACACCTTTTTGCTTTCTGGAAGCTTATTTTTAAATGTTTATTATAGTCATTGTCAGAGCCCTTCTCAGGGATATTAAGGAGTCTGATAGCTGATGTCTAAATGCGATGCTGAATGCATTATTACTTTCCTTCATTTTACTCTGATCCACCTTCCTAAATCTAACTCTCAAACTGATGATAATTCCCCCCAAACTGGCAGCAAGTTTGGGATGTTGTAGTACTAAAGAATTTGTAACTTTTTAGCCACCTGAGAAAAATAAAATTAAGAGGCTACAAAACAAAGCTACCAAATTGCACTGCAGACTCTGAACTTCCATTATTAAATGCTGAAAATCATAACAAATAACATTTTTCCATGCTTTCATGTAGCTGTGCAGATAGTACCTGTAAAGATCAAAATAGCTGAAGATCACAGGGTTCCTAATCACAGGCACATTAAGCTTCTATGGTCATAATATATTTTGAGTAAACTTCCACTGGAGTATCCACCTGCAAAAGGCATAATGACAAAAAAAGGCCCTTGGAAATCCATCAGGCTTTTGATGGGAAGGGTCAGCCACTGAAAATATCAAAATCTAACAAAGACATCCAAGAATACAGGATAAAAAAAAATTACTGGAGGTATTCTTTGATGCTGAAGAAGCCTTTGATAAACCTATGGCAGAGTATAGGGCAGATGACTTAGTTAAAGGCTTGCTAACTTGAAATAAAAGATCTTTAGTAATTTCTTAGCTTCATCTTTGTAATACACATATAAACACGGCAGCCCAGAAAAGCCTTGGTTTTTGTTGGGAATACATTTATTTGAGAAACAAGCTACCAAAGTGTTTGTGCATTAGATCAGCTTTTAAGAGAAGATTTCCCTAATTATGCCACAAAACCTCCTGACTGTCAGATATATTCATTTCCTCTACATAAATATCCACTGTTTAGCAAGAACTCGTGTCCTTGGAGATATGGAGACTCACATAGAATAAGAAATGTTCCATCCAATACTCAGCTAATGATATCTAGAAAGTAATTTGTGTGGAAATTATTTGTACTGGGAATTTGGCAGCTGAAGGTTTGTGTTGCACTCCTGAGTGCATGAGTTTACTTATGGTTTACAGAAACTCCTGGACCTCAGTGATGAAATTTTAATTAAATAACCTCCTAAATGGATTCTTCTGTTTGACCTTACCCAGTTTCATAGACTCAGTTTACACAAGGGAGGTTACCAGAAGTCCACTCAATTAGAATCTCATATTGTTCTGTTCTGCTATACTGTTTTTTGAAGGAAAGCTGGTATTTCCACAATAGCATCTGCTTTTTTTACATGGTATTTTTACAGTATTGTACAAATTGTATTTGATTTACTTGTACAGAAATGCACCCTGCTATAGAAAAAACAGAAATGGCATTTAATCTCTCACAAACGTCTCACTATGGTTCTTTTCTATTTTTCCCAAGACCAAGTTGGTAAAGATAAAGCTGTTTTTAGGTTATTCTCCTGATAAAAGAATGGGCTATTAAATCCAAATGTGTAAAATCATTCAGCAGTCAAGAACCCACACAATGGTTTTAAGGGTATATTTGAATTACAGAAATCAACAGAATTTGTTGGTCAGTAGTACGTGAAGACAGTAGAAGTACAGTCAGAAGCAGAGCAGCAGAGGAACAAGGTACACATTGATATTTATAGATACAGCAAGGAATTAACAGTAAGGCTTTAAAATGATTATCAAGAAAAAAAATCAGACACGGCAGCGAGATAACAAAATCATAATCTGTGTTAATCATAGTAATTTTAAATTACAGACTAAAAACAATTTTTAAGCCATTTATGATGCTGGCCTACTTTGTGCACTAATCAAATTTTCTTCTTTGAAAGGTCCTGTGAAAGATAGATAGCATAAAGCAATGTCTGCCTCTATTGAAAGTACAAAGATGAGGTCTAGCTGCAAAATAAATTCTAAGTTCATGAGATGAAGTCATTGAAGTTTCTCAGAGCTCTGTGTGAAACCAGGAGTGCTGAACAATCCCTAATTTACAAAATATATGTGACAGACTTCATCCAGCCAAGAAATACAGGACACAGAGAAGGAGCAGAGCAGGAGTTGAAAGGGGAAAGACGAGAATGGGTCACTGGAAGTCCCCTGGACTGCTAATCCAGTAGAAATATTTATTTTTCAATAAGGATGAAATAGCAGCTGTGGGTGAATCCCAGAGCATGGCACAAGATGGAAATCTGGCATGGGAGCAGCCCTGACACTTGCAGGACAAGCTCAAGATTGGACAGGATGGTCATCCCATATCATAAGATGGAAGGGCAAGCACTCACTCATCATCTAAAAGATCAGTTTCAGAGGAAAAAAAAAGTCTCACTTCTACTCCCCTCTCCCACTTTTTAATGCCTCTTTTTGCCAGTTCAAGAAGTAGTAAGAAATCTCAGTCATATGTATTTTTTTTTTAAAGATTAAAGCCCAGCATCCTAAATTTCTGTTGGTTAAAAAAATGCAAGCCACAGATATTACTTTTCCTTGCTGATGTTGTTTTTTAGTCCCCTGGCTGATGGAATCATGGAGGAATCATCCATGCTGATGGAATCATCATCACACCACCTCCCCTGAGAGACAACTTGCAGCCCATACAGACTGCCTTAGGTCAAGCCTTTTAGTAGAGAGCTTTGCAAGTTTTTAAATGTCAAGTGTACTGAAAATAGTCAATAAACAAAAAAACAAAAAATTACACCGTGAAGTCTGAAAAGGAACTCTGTACATCAATATATAATTGCACACAATTATATCACATTACACATTCCTTCTAAACATTTCCAACTTAATCAGAGCAATTAACTTCACTGTCAAGAACTAAAATGAGGAGGCTCATTTGCTGGCATATTTCTTCACTGTGAATAAATAGTCTTGTAGCAGAATCCCACATAAGCATTGGCAACTAACTTATCTGAAAAGGATAATAATGGGGAGCTGCACCAGACAGGCCAAGATTTTCCTATGATTTCTTTAAAAATCAAATTATAAAATAAGCAATTCCTTCTGCTGCTCTGGATTCTTTTTTCCAAAATTTGTGTCTAAAGTATTGAATGTCACAGATTTTATTCCTTAGGGGAATCATAGCAGGCAGAGTGGGAAAAGCAATTTTGGAAGCAGTAGAAATAACAAATTACTTCATGAAAACATCCAAAATTACTATTTCCACTTGACCACCACCCCACAGACTGAGGAGAACAGTCACTTCTTGCTGAACACAGACAAAAAAGCTCAATGCTGAAGTGCTGTAACTTCTAATAACTGTTCAGTGACTTCTCCTTTAATTATTTTTGCATGTGGGTGATAAGCAAAGAAATCAATTCTGTATTGACTTTTAAAAACTATATTATTGAAACTCTGATTCATTTTTTCTACTTCCTGCATGTTACAGAGCCAATAGTTTTCCTGCTAAATGCACCACCTTCTTGATTGCCCTGAGATTCATACATTTGTTACTCAGAAGCCCCAGCTGAGTTGTGAATGTAGCACAAGTGTTAAGCCCAGTGCTGGCAGGTGAGATATTTCTGAATAAAAAAGTCAATTTAAGAAGCATTTGGTGTAGGGATCAGCGCCAGCAATTCCAGAGGAGCAGCCCTGTCCTGGTGAGGTGGGTGCTATGTTGCAGGGCTCTTCCACCAACAAAGATCACTCTCACTTCTGCTGAAGGTTCAAAGCCTATTTAAACAGAAATAGTATTTTTGCATCTAATAAAAATAAAAAAATCTCCAGGCTTCATAACAAAGTCAGATTTTGCAGCTTCTGTGCTCTCCATTAGCACTGGGTGCCAGTTAAAAGGGGTCATTCTTTATTTCAGCTTTTGTACCTCACAAAGTTCCTAAATTTTGCACTTCACAAAAATATGTGATCTTCCTTACAAATAGCTTCATGAAATCAAAATCGACTTCTAAATATTTCAATGGCTTAGAAGTGGAATTTTTCTTGTCATAATCACTGAGTCCTCCCAAGCACACTCAGAGCTTCAGAGCATCCTTACAGCGTGTCACAGAGAGGAGGTTTCTGTAACTAGCAGCTCCTCCAGGCAGGGATCTTGATGTTCTGACATCTCCCTTTTATGTCTGGCATCAGAATATGACCCTCCTCTCTGGTACAGAGCAGGCATAGGCAGAGTTCACATAATGGCTTGTGTTTGTCTGTGGTCCTCAGGGAAGTGTAAACATCCATATACCCCTGAAAATGTCAGCCTGGGAAATCAGTCTGCTGAACTGATGTCAGTAGGATTGTAGAGATTTACAGACATTGAAAACCTGGGCCAGGAAATGGGAAGAACAGCAATAGAAATCCTTTAGATCCCAAACACCAATACAATGGATACTGATAATGTAATATAATAATGATGTGATATGATATAATATAATATTATTTTCCAATGTATCAGCAGAGAAGACTTTATCAGAAGAATGAAATAATTCTAAAATATTGCATCTGTTTACATCTGACCTGAAAGAAGACTTCAAAGATCTGTGTGCTATGTGAGATAGTCAGATGTGAAAAGTGAAGCATTTCAGACTATATTTTTTCAATTATTTGATGATACAACAGGGGTTGATGATATATCTGGCAAATACTCCACATCACTGCTGCTGGCATACTTATCTAGCAGATGTTTAAAGTAGAAGGCTGACAGTTTTTATGTGATAATTGAATCTTTTTAGTTGACAGCTGCAATTGAATTTCTTTTTAATAAAGAGTAATAACCACCCATAACTACTACTGTGGTAATGCTCCATTTTTACCTAGGGTCTGAAGCAAAAAGGAACAAAGCTTTTGCCTGTCAGTTTTTATCCAAAATCTGCCTGATCTGGGATGTTCTTCTCAATATATTAATTCTGACGTACATCCAAACAATTAATAGATAACTAAAAAGGCAAAATCACAGATCAGTGGAAATCACTATGCAAAAGAAAGTGGATATGTGCTCCAAGACAAAATAAGGAAATACAATTCCCATTTCATTTATATTGCTGGGGAATGTAAAAAGTGTTTAGCATGAAGAAGTGGATTTCCTCAGTTTACACCAGATCTCTGTGGAGCTGCATGATCCTGATGCCTTGTGAAGCCTTCCAGAAATGAGTTTAGGTCTGACCCTTTTAGTCCTGTGTAATTTCACCAGGTCAAGTAAGTCTCCTACCCAGAAAGGCTCCTGCAGAGCAAGAGTTCAAACATGAATTGTTTCATCCCAGAGGGATGCATTCCTGTGGTTATATTCAGCTATTTTTCAGCTGCTTCATGCACTTAGTTTATATACCCTATTACATATGCTAAGTAAAGATGTATGTGTTTTCCTCTCAAGAGGAATAATACATAATCATTATTAGAACATTTCTGAAATAGGTGAGTGCCAATTCAAGAACATCCATACTAAAACTGGAAGGCAAATTAATTCATCAATTTAGCTAAACTCTCGAATTTTATTGAGTATGCATCTTCCAGTCACAATAAATTAAGATTTATTTCTCGTCATCTAAGAAGATATAAAACAATTGTTCCTTCCAAATTGAGCAAAAAATGCAATAGTAAACATTATTTAAAAATACAGATAATTTATTTGTAAAGCAGTTGAAAAGGGGTAAAGAATTTTGTTTAGAATAAAAAAAATAGGGGCGTGAGAAGAGCGTTAAAAACATGTCACCCCAAGCTTCCTTCCATCAAAAGTGAAAACTGGGCCATAAAATGTGAAATGGGGCAAAAAAGTTAAACTGAAATAGTCCACACTTCTCCAGCCTCTTGGTCTGATATTAACAAAGCGTGTAACATTTTGTACTAACATGGACAGAGAGGCTGGAAGAGAACCAGGCATGGTGGCTCTGAAGGAAAAATTAAATTAAATAAAAAGAAAAGGATTATTAGTCAAAAAAGAACTATAATACATACTTCTGTGTTATTTTCTTGTTAAAAGTAGATTCTTTTTTTTTTTTTTTTTTTTTTTTTTTTACCCTTAGTTTTTGAAAGAGAGGCAGAAAGCATGAAGAAATCTGAGGGTTACAAAACAAAATATATCACAAGCTGACCATGGAGGATGTGTGCAATGAGAGAGAAGCACTGCCCACAAGAAAAGATGCTTTTGCTCATCAATGCTAAGCAAGAGAATGGCAAAAATTGAGAATCTTTTAACCTACTCTTTACCACTGTTACTCTAATGCCCCTCTTTAACTTCAGAATTCGGGAAATAGGCTTAAAACTCATTCTAGAAGAAAAAAACACCCTAAGACATAGAAGAGGCCAGACTCAGGGTTTTCCTGTGATCCCAATCCAGATTCCCGTGTTTCCAGTGCAATGGCTGTGCTGGCACATAAAAAAATTCTAACAGTAGCAAAAATGTCTTCAAAGAGCACTGGCAGAGCATTTTCTCTGAAAATGTCTGATCAAGGAATACAGAAAGATATGAAAGCATGCAAGTTTTGACTGAGCTTGTATCCAGAAGTAGTTTTCTTGGCTCCATCACAAAATTCTAGTCAAAAGTAGGAAAAGATCCTTTTTCCAGAGCTGTGCCCCAGCAAGTGCCTGGGATAGCAGCAACAATCACATCTTTGGCCTGCAGGAAGCAAGCAGAGCTGAGGTCCAGCTGGAAAGCAAACTGAATAAAATCTTTCTTTCCACAATGCCTCAAAATGAAAATGTAGGTTCATAGATGATAGAAGAAAGTCCCTAATTTAATAACTGGAGGAAGGGACCTAAAGGCAAGTACATAACCCTCCTGTACACAGCCAGAGTTGGTACCACCTGGACAGAACTTCCCAGGCAGAATACCCATCAGTAATGACTGCAGTGTGGTGCTATTACAAGGAGTATTTGATTACTATGAGGAAGCTCAGTGTGTGGCAGAAACCTCTGATACAATTTGATAAAGCAGGAACACAGCTGTATAATTTCAGTGAAATTTAGAGATGTTGTTGGTCAGTTACCAGCATCTGAAGATGCAAACTGAAAGGACTGTGGCAACAGCACCAATGATGACAGCAGGAACCACCTCTCAAAACCCAGATGATATGAGCCCAGAAGGAAAACTGGGATGACTCTAAAGGTAAAGCACAGGATCTTTCAGGTTAGTGAAACAAGGTAATAAAGACTTAAAATTACTGAGAAAAGATGACTACAAGGGAAAAGCCACTCCAGTTCTCACTGAAAAAGGCCCAGGTAAAACATCACTGAGGAGAAATACTTCTGGTACTATTGAGCCCATATGAGTTACAGTAAATCATAGCTCCCCTTCCTCTCTAGAAAAATAAAATAGGCTGCAGAAGCTTTTTCTTATTGTGCTACAAATTTCAGATGTTAATGGCAAAGCTTTTATTACACTTCTCAAGGGTAACACTGTATTTCTTCTTTCCAATTCAAATAGCATCAGCAAGAATGAAGGTAAAAGTTATTTTACTTTTCTCTTTCTAAAAGCGAAGTTCATTTCATCTTCTGAATTACAGAAGATACACCTTTAAAAAATCTTGAGTTGATTATTGCAGATACCAAGCAGAATCACATTTAACAATCACCAACCAGTGTACCACAAAGAGTTAAATTTAATATTTGATTTTTTTGACAAGCACAATATGTACCTTTGTCAGAAGATAACTTCAAAAAGCTTCAAGTTCTTAGTCTAGAGTTCATGTTCATTCCTTCTACAAGGATGTACAGTATCACTGTAATAGATCACCAGGGCTGCTTTTCTCTGATGTATTGTTGCAATATATCATAAGAACTGTATCTGGCAGGAACATGAATTTCAGACATGGGTCTATTTTATATGTTTTATTTGAGGACACTCTTAAGGAAAATCAATGTGGAGATCCAGAGCTGGCACTAGAGCTTGAGAAATTCAGCAGATCCTTAAAATACTGGAGGTGTCATGGAAGTCTAGAAAAATATGAACGCAGGATGAGATGGGCTACACACAGCTCTTCATGGAATGCAGATTTAGCTGGATAAATTCTTCTACCGTTTATCCCATCTGTGGATGTCATATACAACCTACAGAAACCTTAAAAACCTGTGTCTATTCCACAAAGAAATTATACGAAGTAAAGCAAGTTTGTAATATAGCAGCACATAATGCCCATTGTCCTCCCTGTGTCACACCACAGAAGTCCCCATTATGGAAGGATTGGAAATGGCCTAATAATAATAGATTGGCATCAGCTGCATGCTCAATCCCAGCCCAGAAAGTGAAATGATGATGACCCAGAATTGTCTATAAATCCACAGGTGGGTGGCTGAAATGATAACAACCATGCTGAGCTTAAACTGAAGGCTGTTACCCAACCAGCAAACAGGACAAAGTGACAGAAATTTTTTATTTCATGCAGTTAGTTACCAGTGTACTGGTAACCAGTTTACTGGTTCAGAAAGCAATGTTAAGTAAGCATTTTCATCAACAAATAATCCCAGCAGGGACCTCTCTGCCCATGCTCTAGAAATAGGTTTTCTGTCAGTCAGGATGGGATTCACAAACAAGGGTGACCAGGATGCTGGCATGAGAATGTTTCTGCCATCCTGCCAGTTTGGTGTGGTGTGTGCTACTCCATTTGTGCAGAGAACAGAGCTGAGCACACCTTATCAGGAGTAGCATTCAGTGGCTAAAGTAATCTTTCCTCTTTCATGATTTTTTCCCCCTGGATTTTCAAAGGATTCATAAACTTTAAGGCCAGGAGAACCATTGGGTCACCACATTCAATCTCCAGTACACCACCAGCTTCTGCATCCAGTGACTACTCTACTAAGCTCAATAAAACACAACCATCTTCCTCCTAAAGCACCAGTCTTCATTTGAAGTATCAACAGATAGACTATTTACTATTTTCCTTCTGTTTCTTTATAATCTGAAGGCTAATAAGCTCCACACTTGAAAATGTGTACAAATTGTCATCTGAATTTCTGCAGATCAGCTTCCTGGCATGACTCTCACCTGTTTGTCTTACTGAGATTAAAGGCTCTTTTTGTATCCACTATTTTCTCTACACAAAATTACTTACACACTGAAATCAAATCATCTTCTCTCTTCTTGAGATGCTAAAGAGATCTGAGTTCTATAAGTCCTTCTCAGTAGTAAATTTTTTCAGCTCCTAAGACCTCTTCTGTACCAATAGAAGCATTTCAGCAACTTATATGTTGATACTAGGAATATTTAAATTATTGCTTCTCTGCAGTTCTGGATAATCAGGTAAAAACAATCTCTTAAATCCATATACTGAACTGCTTCTTACACCCCCAAAGATAACCCATTACTTCTATTTGTGTACATGTATCTATTTATTTGTTCTGCAGGGAGCCATGCCACATAAAGATCTCATGTTGCGTTGCCTCTTGATTCTGAGCCATAAAATTACTCATTCAGAGAATGAGTAAGCCTTTCTTTTCTCTTTTAGAGTAAACCAAATAGAAACAACTTTTCTGCAAAGCATTTTAAAATTCAGATCTCTACATTTAAAGAAAAAGACTGACAAAACTCCAGAGAGCCTGGATCTTCACCCTTTGCAGACATCAGTCTGTACTGTGCAGCACACTTTCATTGGGTTGCAGGTGCAGTCAAATTTGGTGCAAGTTTGCTCAAAACACAGCCCAAACTGGTGCCTTCTTCTTGATTTTAGTTTGAAAGCTTTGCCTCCCAGCACACTGAACATGGAAGAAGCAAGACTGTCTGACAGCAAAATTCTACCCACCAGGGAGGGTCCTGGCAAGAGCTCCAGGACTCCATCCACCACTGTGCTCCTCTTTCTGACTGATTTCTTACTTTATTCAATGTCTTCCCACTTTCAGCCACAGTTCCTCATTGACTCTGAAGTGTCTGTACACTTACATAGAGGCAAATATACATGTAAGAACTCACATCTCTCAATCTCTGAACCTGTGACTTTTGCAAAGCTCTGGTGTGTGAAAAGGAAGATGAGGGTCTGAACCTTTACCCTTGCAGTGCCACTGGGGTCTTCCTGTCCTGAACTTTCTGAAAGGAAGGTGATGAGAATAATCAGAAGAAAATGGCTGCTCTCTTATTGAAGCAGCCAAAACTGCTCAGGGGCAGCAGTTATCTGTCATTAGGGCTCTCCTCAGACAGAATCAGTCCCTACTCTGTGCAGAGGCTTCAGCAATAGTCCCTGAAGCTGCATTTCACCTGCTGAACAGCCCTATTCTCACGTAACAGGATGGTACAAGCACAGCTGCTGATCACCATCAGCCCTGAGAATCTATGTGGGCATCCTGTACTTCACACTCTGTGGGTGATGGAAAAAGAACGGCTCATGAACCACACATAGATAGGCTTCAAAAAAGTATCTTTTCCTTTTCGGGGAAAACACTTGACAAGAGACTCTCAACCAGTATGATTAAATCAGCATGGAAATCATGTGTTAAAAAAGCAAACAAGCAAAAAAACCACACAAAAAACCCCATTGAAACCACAAAAAACAAAAAACCAAACACCTCCCTTTTATTCTCTGCATGTTGTCTGTGATTAAAGGAGCATCTGAATATTGGAAAGATGATGTCCAAGGTCTCTCCCCAGTCTCCTGGACTGGGGCAGGTGCCAATGCAGCAGGTGAAGTTCACCAGCAGGGACATCTCATTTAACAGGGAAGAGAGGGCTGGTGCTACCCTCTTCAGCACTGGGGTTCAAACAGGTGAAATTGTTGAAGAGCATCAGGAGAAGTTTGGGGTTCACTAATCCAGTGAAGGACTTAAAAACAGACACAAGAACTCACAGTTGGGTGCTTGGGCTTACAATACAATGCTTCAGGAGAGCTGGGAACCAAAGGATGACAAAGAACCAAATTAGCTGATCTTGAGCCTGATATTTAGGCATCCTGAATGTTTAACTGGAAATGTTAAGGACGGGCCAGTGTTCAAACCCAGTTTTTCTCTTTCCTTTCCCCTGAGTTTACACACTGTTCTACAAACCAGAATATTTACCCAGGAGGGAAACTCCCTCTATGCAGTCTCTTTCCAGTTTTTCTCCATCACCCATTGCTGCCAAGTGAGGAAACACAGCACTTGGCTAAATGGATCTTTGCTGTAACCCCTGTGCTCTTTTCATGCTTGCAAATAAGAGCTATTTCCCATGTAACTAATGTTCTAAGTATTTACTTAAAAATGCATAAAACACCCGGTTAATTTTGTTGGTTACCCGCTACAATCAGCAGAATTACTTGAGGCATGTACCATTATTACTCCTATTTCTCTCCACTGCAGTGGAGAACAGTGCTTCAGAACTTCTGCTAGAAAAATGCCCAGTTTCCTTGGTAGGTTATGAAATCTTGAGTCAGTTTTTTAAAAATATCTTCCTCCTCAGACATTGTTTATAAATTTCAAGAGATATTTTATAACATGGAATAAATACAGATAATGAAAAGAGAGAAAAAACTCTACCTGTTCCTTGTCTTACAGCCTTATTAGTCTACTCAATCATAGGGGGAAAGAAGAAGAAAATAAATCAGGAAGAGAAAAGGTGAAAGATCCAGTGATGAAGATAGCTTCCTTTTTATATTCTTGAACTTCTGAACTACCACTGGGAAAGGAGAATATCAAGTACACTGTGCATTTTTTACTACTACATACAAAGTATTTATCTATATATAGAGCAGTGAGTCTGTATATATTTATATATAATATACTCATCAATACATTAATATATGGACACATCTATATATGCTATGTGTGTATACACACTTTCTGTCTTACAGCATACTATGGCAATATACTGTAAGCATCAGAAACCTGGACTTTCATTCACACCACTATCAAACTGTGGTAAAGAGCAGAGAATATACTCCAGGACAACTCAATCCAAAATCCCACTTGGGAAAAACTGAAAGCATCTTCTCATGGCTGAGAGATGAAGCTGCTTGCTGAGGGCTCTCCTCCATTCCTATGCTGAAAATTCTAAGATGCTAAAAAGCATTGATGATTGTGCTGCTGATACAGGTTGGATTTCACCAGTTCATCTACTGATGAATTTTGATTTTACCATCTAGCAGAATATAGAGGAGCAAATATCTTCAGGTTTTATGTGAGCTTCCCACTTCTTGTATTTTGATGCAAAAATTAACTTCTGGAATCCCAGCTTCAGTTTTTTCCTCAGTCACATAAATTTCTGTCAAACCACTTTTATTATCATATGCATCTTTGCTTCAGGTATAATCAATCATACTTGCCTGCAGTTTCATTTCAGATTTGCCAGTCAAATATGACAGGCATTTCACTTTCAGATATTGCCTATTTTTTCATGGAAATTAATTTTTTTTTAAAAAATGCAGTTTAAGTGTCAAGATAATTAAATTTTTGTATTAAATTTTGTATTAAATTTTTGTTGCTATCTTTTTTTTGCTGCATCAGCTCTCCCAAATGCATATCTTTAGCAATCTGCCACTACACTACCCAAATAAAATCAATAGGTACTGAAGTTCAGCATGGAGAATTTTTTCCATTAATGAAAAAACTTTATTAACTCTGAGAACCATAAATTGCTGAAACACTTTTAAAAATTATTATTTAAACTGTCTCACCTGCATAAGAACCAACAGCAGCGTTTGTAAAGTGGCTGTATTGCTAAAAGACATATATGACAAATTTCTGCTGTATATTTTGCAATATCAAAAGCTTTCTTTCTGTTTGTTCCTGTCAACTTTGTTTTGTGAAGCCAAGCTTGGTGAGGTCATCTTAATGGAGTCAAAAGATGTAGAACTTTCCCTGCACAGTGTAGGTTTTGTTCAACTTTTTGAGTCTTTGGGGTATATCTCAGATACCTGCTGGTGTCAGCTGGTATTTGGGATTTAAATAAAACTTAGGGGGGGAGAAGGGGCTGGCTGTTTTGCCATTTAACTTCCCACAGGTTTTTTTTTTTTTGCTGACATCAATATTTTTCTGCTGCATCAGAATTCTGAGAAATACAAAACCCATTCCATTTCTAACTATTCCTTGGCCAAAGTAGAAAAATACAAGACAGCCTGGAAATTACAAAAGATTTGTTTATCTGCACCCCTCTGGCACAGACAAGGAATCAAATTCCCCCACTAGAAAGGAAGCAGTTTTGCAGTGATAAAACTGGGGTAAGCTCACTGGGCTTTCTGCACTATTTTTAGTAGCTTTCAATCCAGAAGGACCTGAAGCAAGGTACATAACACAGCTGCTATTTGTCTATTTGTCACTCTTATGCTGTTCACTATCTCTCACTTAGAAAAACTTCTATTGATTTCACCAAACTTTGGTTCTGGCACTAAGAATTGGGCAATTTTCCAACTCTGGAAAAAAAAAAAAAAATAAAAAAAAAAGAAAGGGAAAGAGAATTGGTCCCTTAATACTCTCATGCATGTTGCCTTTGCTGCCTTCAGTGTCAACAAAGTAGTTGCTAACTTCCACTGCAAAACTTAATAACATTAGCTGAAAGGTTCCTACCAACTTCCAGTTGCCTGAGGCCAGACATTCAGTGGTTCCAGTTCAGCATATTTTATTCCAGTGACACTGTGTTGCACCAAGTTTCAGCTAAGGGAAATGAGCTTCATGCTTATGATTTGTCTCGTGCTCCATGGTAAGCACAAGAGGTATTTTCAGGATAGGAATGAGCAATCACAGCCTTTGCCTCCATGGTTTGAGTGCTGCTGTTGCTTTTAGAACAAGGGCAGGTGATTAATCTTTCTCCTGGAAGGTCTCTCTGAAGCCAGCCTGTTCTCTCAAGCTCATCTACTGGTCAACCTGGTTCTGATCTGTTATTTTTAGGTCTGCAAGGTCTGAATCAAGCTTGCTTTTCAAATAAGAATAAAGCTTCTTATCAGGGCAGGCCATGATGTTATAAATCAAAAGAAGTCAAACGAAACATCCATCCAAAATTTCAGGTTCTCTTTGAAATAAAGAAGTTTTTCAGTTTCTTCTTTTTCATCTTTGTTGCCTTTTTTTTCTTTTTCTGTCTCTGGTTTCTGTGGCATTAGAGGGATAGCCTGAATAGTTAATATCCTGGTACAACTTTAAAAAGCATTACAGATGGGGACATAATTTAACTTATACAAGAGGAAACAAACAAAACTCCTGAGTCCAATAAAGGTCTGTTGTATTTCCTCCTTTAACTTTCTGAAAAAACCCACCATATTTTGCAAAGCCTACAAGACTGTCAACTGAATGTCAATCTAAACTAAAGCTCTAAAACATCAGAGTAAAATTCAGGATAGCACTTGCCAGTGGTACAGCATGAATTTCAGAACATTCTGGGCCTGATGGCATATCCTTTATTGGTATGGTGAAAACATGAATGAAGTAGTAAACTGCTGAACAGCTCTCAGACTTCTTTTATTGATAAAATAGGAAAATAATTAGCTATGAAATGAAGTACACAAAGAAGCATAAACTGAAAAGATTGGTACTGAGATGCATTAGTTTATAGAATAGCTTATGGAAAGCTAGGACTTCAGGACTGTAAAATGATCAAATACACATTTGTAGGACAGTCAAGTCCTCAGTGAGAAAATTCAGGTAGACAAACCTGTCTCTTCAACAGGAAAGGAGAGGAAAACAGTCAGAGATCAGATGTAACAAGCTGACAGCCCAACAGCTTAAAGCTTCTGTTGCCTGCTTAGCTGCTGTTAAGCTTTGCCCTGGCCAGGGTTCAACTTAGTGCTCTTGCATTTATTAGTATCTATGTAGATGAGGATTGGGATATATGCTTAATGGGTTGGTGGTGGGATCAGACTTTACATCCAGCTGAATCCCCTCAGTCCATCCATACTCTCAGCCTTCAGTGCCAAGGAGCTGTTACTACATATGTACCTTTTATAATGAGAGCCAGCCTATACCTCTGAGTATAATATTAAATATGCAACACCTAATATGAATTATCTTTCACAGATGAGAAGTACCATCTTTTCAAAATTTAACAAGACTGTGAAAGTAAATGGATGCATAGAACTGTGTTTTTTTAGTTGTCTGTTTCCAGAGAAAACATATTAAGCATTTTATAAATGTGCAAGGAAAGACAAAAAAACCCTATAGATTACCC
Source organism: Heliangelus exortis (assembly GCF_036169615.1). Classification (NCBI taxonomy): domain Eukaryota; kingdom Metazoa; phylum Chordata; class Aves; order Apodiformes; family Trochilidae; genus Heliangelus; species Heliangelus exortis. The sequence goes on from NC_092427.1 coordinate 8,499,648, forward strand.
CAGCAGTTAATAAAAATTTTAAGAGAATGTAATAGCACAGCCGAACTGTGTTACATAGAATCATAGAGTTCTCATGGTTGGAATGGACCTTTAAGATCATACAGTTTCAACCCCCCTGCCATGGGCAGGGACACCTCCCACTGGATCAAGTTCCTCAGAGTCCCATCCAGCCTGTCCTTAAAAATTTCCAGGGCTGAGGCTTCCACTATTTCTCTGGGCAACCTGTGCCAGTGTCTCACTACCCTCACGGTAAAGAACTTCTTAACATCTAATCTAAATCTCCCCTCATCTAGTTTGAATCCATTCTCCCTAGTTTTATCACTACCTGACATCCTAAAAAGTCCCTTACCAGCTTTCTTGTAGGTGCATATATACATAGAAATATGTTGTTCACATGTTTTTTCACAAGAATTCAGCCAGAATATTGCCAAAGAATAGGGCAATACTCCATTAAACAAGAATTAGAGGTGATCAAGAAAGAAGCTGTTCCTCATTGCTGCCTTAAGAGAACCCATGAAGTAGATGAAAGTTTTTACTTCAGCTGTCAGAAAGATGAATATTCTGGTTTAGTAGTTGTTGCAGTGAGATTTTAACCACTGAGCATAGCCTCTTAGTGGGAAATGAAGAAAAGTTCTATGGCTTAAACATGGCTTTTGTTTCATGAAATAAGGAGACCTGTAGTGTGGACCAACCTCTAATACACTTCTACACAACTGACACTGCAGAAGCCTAAACTGGACAGTAGTGAGGATCTTTTCCAGTCTTGCACTCAGTAGTTATTTCTATGGATAACTTCCATGTTCAACATTATTTTTCCTATTATGGTTCAGAAGGTATCAAAAAAAGTACTTGCCCTTGCTATCATCCATTTTTAGATCCACAGACATATTGAAAGAAAACCATGATGAAACAGAGAAATGGCATCTCGATGGCAAGCCTGGGGAAGTGTTTCAGACAATCTATTATGCATGCTGTGGCAGGAAGAGCTGTGATAAATTTTCTTGTAAAAACATTCTATGAAAGTATTACAGGCAGTAATTTTCAGATTAGATGCTCAGACAGAGAATGCCTGAAAATACAGATTTTCAAATAGCAGCCTGTTAAGGCTTCTGAAAACCCACAAATGTTTCTGTGACTTGCATGATAAAGCGTTTGGTAGTAAAAAATCTTAGTCTCTCCAATAGGTTCCTAAATTATTTTGCACGGTATTTTCACAGCACATTAGACTCCAGGCAACCTATTTGTTATAGTTAATTCCAAACCCAGCACCATACCTGTGATTATGATGGAAAACTAGAGTAAGACAGACTCACTTCTCCAGTGAGTTTGCCAATTGGATTTATTCTTCAGGAACCAAACTGTACTCCTGCTGTCTCTACCTGGTACTGAAATCCTTTCTGTCCAGCTGTGGCCCCAAAACACACCTACGATGCCTTCTATTTCTGGTGAAACACATGGACCACAATCCCTAGGTCCTAAATCAGTATTCCCACCCAGTCTGGGTCCCTAGACTGAGCTGCTCATAGCCAAAGCAGAAAAGAGCACATGCTGTTTTCCCACTATCCATTGCCTTGCCTGTTGATTTTAGGAGTTTCAGGTAACTAGCTGTTTGAGCCTTTGTAATACCTTCTGTCCAAAAATCACTGGTTTCCATAGTTACCCTCCATCTCTGAGAAATTCTGATTATTTGATTTATATTTTAACTGGAAGGTACAACTACCACTCCCTCAGGTAGAAGCAATCCCAGCCTTGTATCTGAGATCAGATCACTGGCTTGAAAAGTCTCAAGCTGAGAAAACAGTTCTGAGCCTAAAAATAATAGTAAACTGAAAACTTCCAGCAGCTGAAGAGGGACAGGAATTGCAGAGTCACCCTCTAATGGGAGAGCCTGTGCAGCATCTGCAGGGACACCACCAAGAACGGACACACCACTGAAGGGCAACAACAAACTGAGCCTGCACTGGCTGCCCATTCAAGCATCATTTCACTCTTTCACCTGCCCTTGATTTTCTACCAACCTTCCCATCTGAAAAGGAGAAGGTGACCAGACTGTGGCTGCATTTCACAGGGTGAGGTCACTGCTGCTGACAGCTTGCAGAGGAGCTGCTCTGAGCACCAGGCTGGGAAAGGCACTTCGGAAAGAGTTGACTGAGTTCCACCACCTTTGCCACTGGATTCACAAAGTATAAATGCAGCTTGAACCAAGAAAAAGATCTCTCAGAAAGGGGATGATTTTGTCAGGGCTATTAACTTTTTTTAGTGCACTTAACAAGGTTTAAATCAAACATTAAAAGACACAGAACAAACAGGACTAAGATACCAGCACACGTACTGAAATGTTAACATAGCCCTTTTAAGGCTTTTCTTTTTTTTTCTTTTTTTTATGATCTGTCACAGGTTCAAAATGTCCAAGGGGCTTAGAAGCAGTCACAAAGAACACACCCAAGAGAAGAACCCAGAATTGGTTCTTCACTTGGTGCTAAAGACACATGGATGTCCCCAGCCCCAGCATGTGGAAGCACTTTGGTAATGAAGTACAATGAAATACAAAATGAAAAATCCTGGAAGAGAATTCTGTGGAACAAGTGCCATGCCATGCTATTTATAGAACTAATAAATGCAAATAGTGAAAAAAAATCCAAAATTCTAAAAACAAAGGTAAAAAAATATTTTTAAATTTTTTATGGCAGTGCTGCTCCCTAGACAGTCTCTGACCTGAAATACATGTTTTGTGGAGACCAAGCTTGTCTCTAAACTCATGCAAACTGTAGCAGAACAATAACAAATTCACTGAAAATAAATTCATGAGATTTGACTGTTTTGTCCTACAAACTTGTCTGTAAAAACTGAGGAGACTTTTACAGATTGCTGATATCAAATCCACAGTCAAAATGAAGTGAGAAAGCAGTTGCATCCCAGCACAAGCAACATCTACAAAATCTAAAGATCTTTTCTGACACTGACAATTCTCCAGGAAAGGATTGTTATGAATAAGCCAAGCAATAATATTTTTTAGATAAAAATATGGTTTTAGGGCAATCAGCAGTGCCCTCACTGTCAAATTTGTCAGTATTTCTTGACAGCACCAATCATAACTTGCTACTGATTCATCTTTGACCTGACAAAAGAAGAAAGAATTGCACTGACCCTTCTTTTGGGGAGATCACATCCCAGAGGCTTCCAGTCATTACTTAGGATGTGCAGGATGCACAGGATGTGTAGGATTTCTCTTGAGCTCTGGCCTTTTTTCAAGGCACTGCAAGGCATGCAGAAAGCTCAGAAACAAGTCTGTGGGTTCTTGAGCACCATCTGCTGACACCTTTTAAAAGTAAGAGTTGCAAAGTTCTGATGAAACAGTAGAGTTTTGGGCTGAACACTTGCCAATTCACTCTCCATGAGACACCCACCCCATTATAGGAGCTGAAAATAATTCCCGTTAATTGCCTTAAGCTTTGGTCAAATCCACTGGAAAGAAAACCAACTTTGCAAAATCTTTGTTTCTCTTTGAAAATATCTTCATAACTCAGAAATCTGTCACTCTCTTTTTAAGCTCTTCAAGACCAGGGTTTTTCAATGCATTTGCTTTAATAATGTACTATTAACCTAAATTTGTTTACATTACATTTGGATTGTCTTTACACCAATTATATGCTAAATGTAAGTCTGACTCAAAGCTCCCTCTGGTTGCAGCACCTTCCCACTTCTTATGAGTTCTGGACCTCAGTCCCTCATTCCATCAATTCTTAAGGGAAAATGTGAAAGAGTAAACAAACAAATGCATCCCAAGGCATTTTTTCACATGATTCCAGCAAACATTCTGAAACTTTTGCTGTGTCTGTCAATGGAGAATGGGTCTAGAAGAATGACCCATTTTTGGACCCTGTAACTAAAGCTTGGGTCAGGTACCATGCTCAATTATTCTTTTACAAGATCTTTTCTGAGCTATGGGGTATCTTGACTACATCAGAGGAAAATTTCAGCAAACATTGAAGACTTTGCTGAGATCACTATATACTTTTGTTGACATTATAGGGTTATTGTGTTTAAGAGGCAATTAGCAGCAGTAGTTTTACTCATTTGGTAGCATCTAAGGCCAAGATCCTACTAACGGGAACTGACATGTTGAAAGAATGCAGGAGTAGGCAACACTAAGCACCATTTTTTAAAATAACTTTTTATATTGCACAAATCACCCTTCTAAGTTACTGGCTAGGCAAATTTTTCATGTTTGTGCTCAAAGACTAAGTTGGACAGAACCTATCCAAATGCTGGCTTGTACCTTGCAAGAAGATGAGGTAGGAAATAGAAGAGCACATGTCCATATCCATATTTCTTCATGTCCCTATACAACTGACAAAGTATTGAATTGCTACTAAGAGAGAATATATATTCGTGAATATTCTGGTGCCTTTTAATATCAATTAAAAATTTCTCATCAGTCCTAGAACAGATAAAAATGATTAGGGTTTTCCAAGGATAGTTACACAGCTTATGATTTTAAAAAATGAACTAAAAGCTTTTCCTTAAAAAAAAAAAAAGGGTGTCTTTAATGCATTCCTATCAATACTAAAATGGTGTGACATATTAAAATATTATCATAGTTTTTAATCCAAAAGTAATATGAAATGTGGTCCCAAAAGTGCAAATGTAATTATCCTTATTATTTAGTTTATTCCTGTTTTGAGGCATTAGACACATATAGAAACAGTGAAAACACATATGTGGGGCAAAAAAAAAGTGGCATTTTAAAAAATTTTATTCCTTCCGAGATGTAAAATCTGAAAATATGAATAGTAGAATAGTAACATACAGATTCATACAGTAACATTTATTAGTGTCTGCTGAAAGATGTGGAAAAAGCCACTGTTTTAAAAGATTACTTGGTTTTCTGGGTTTCCTCTGAAGAATTTCTGCTAGAAAATCGGAATCGCTGTATATTCTGTCTCTGTGCGTGGAAAATGGATATTTACAGAACAAACTTGTTTGCAGTAGCAAGGAAGCCTTACCCAGGAGGATATAAAGCTATTCAAGAGTTATAAGGACAGAATACATAAAACCATGAGTATTTTTTTGTTCAGATGGTAATTTTGTTTGCTAATCCAGGCATATTCACAGCATTGTCTCCACATGGCCTGGGCTCCCAGGTGAACCTGCCAACGTGCCACAGTTATTCAGCTGTTTTGGTAGGGAAATCTCACTTAGAGGGGAAAGGGTCATGAAAACCAGCAGCCACATAAGCAGGTGGAGTGGTTGGTTAAGGCAATTTGTTGGGGATGGGAACATCTTTAAAGCACTTGTGCCAGTTTATGTTGGTGTGTGTGCCAGAAAAGCCAGGCCACCATCCCTGGGCTAACAACACAGCTCTTCAGTTCTGCTCTCTTTGAGATCATCTCTTACACACATTAATCCTTGCACTCAATTTTCCTTAATTTTCTCATTAGCAGGGCTCTGAGCCACCCTCTGCTGTGGACAGCAAGCCTGGCTGGGATGCCCTGTGTTTTTCTGTGCCTGTGATTTTCCTCTCCTGAGGGAAGAATTAATGATGACTAATGACCAGACAGCCATAAAAAAAAAAACAACAAAAAAACAAAAAAAATTTATTCAACACCAAAACATTTTCAAGAAAACAAAATTTAACACTTTGGATGGAGGGTTGGCTTTCCAAGATGCCCAGCTGGTAGATCTGACCTCCCAGCCTTTCCCAGCCTGGCTGGGCTCCTGGGCAGCTGCTGGCATTTGGCTGCCAGCTCTTCAGCAGTCTGTTATCCCTTCACTCACAAGAGTTTGACTCTTCCATCTTCCTCAGTGACAAATACAGACTCCTGGAGGCAAGTCATTTCCCTGGCATCACTCATGAACTTGCCAATGCACACTGATGTGAAATATCTTCCAGAGGCCCTGTTCAGGGAGAATTTCACATCTGAGTAACCCTCAGGCTCTTATCCTCCCTCCTTGCCACAACCACAACACGTAAGTATGTTACTGAGGAAGGGGCAGAGGGGATAAATCCTCCATTTCACAACAATTCTACACCTATTCTAAAAAATTTCCCATTTTTTCTAATCAGTTTCCAATTTTTCTAATCAGTTCTACACTTGATAAAAATCTGGTAAAATGTTTTACATTCTAAAATGTATCTAAGGGGTCCTCTTTATCATCAGCAATTTCAGGGTTTCTTTCAGACATTCTTGCCATCAAGCCAAAACCCAATTCCCTCCCTATTGCTATCTGTAATGAGATTGAAACCACAGTCGCACATTTCAGAGAAATAAACCAGTCAAAGCTACAGAGAAATCTGGAAGAATTCAGTGGGCTGCAAAATAGATACAATAAAAGAAGTATTTGGTAGCAATATAAAGGAAAATGAAATGTTAATTACAGTGCACAAGATTAGATTAGTGACAAAAGTAAGGGTGATTTTCGACACCTGTGTTTCTGGTGGCCAACATGGCAATTTTCTTCTTTGGATAATGCTGAACAATCTGGTTCTATAGAAAAGCTGATTTAAAGGTCAGGAGATACCATTCTCTGCTTCCTCAGTTCCTCATCAAATCACCACTTCTGCAAGTAAATATGTTTTGAGAGAAACAAAAGTAAAAGGGACATATCTTCAATTTTTTATGAGTTTCTGACATTGCAATAACATGTTATAACTCATCCCAAGACAAAGCTTTTAAAGTAAGTCTAAACAGGTGATTCAGGAACCTTTATGCTGCAGAGAACTTCAGCTTCACTGGGTTTCATCCTCTAAATTTTTGTGCAGCAAGGAAGTCAAAGCAACATATATCCAACGACACAGTCCTGCCAACATGCTGACTCTACATCCCTAGACTGTAAATATCAAAACATAAAACCTTGACAGTACATTTTATGGGAAAAAGTAATTTAAAGTTACACAAAATGCCTAGCAAGTATCTGTATAGTTTAATATGAAGATGCTATGTTTTAGCTCCTTATCCAAAATAGAAGAAAAGCATAGACACTTTAAGGACATGGTCATATTCTGACTTCTTTAAACACAAACAACTGTGCTATTTCAGTCATGCTGAAGTTAAATTTTCTCTCCTAAAGAGAATCATTTTGTTATCAAAGCTCTCTCAAAAACCCCTTTTCTAGAGCATAGTCATGAATTTTCTCTATACACTTTGGGTTAAACCCCACCTGATTTTCAGCATCTGGGAAGTCTTCAACACACAGGAGGGAGAATTGCTCCTCCAGATCCTCTCTAGACATGAAGAATTGTTAATTACTCAGCTTTCACGATGTATTTTTGATGACCAAAATACATATTCCAGCTATCTTTGTCACTACTACCCAGAGCTGAGTTATCAGGTAAATAAAATTTCCATAATAGCTTTTTAGGTTGCTTGTAAATGACGTGGATTCTCACATCAGGAAAGCATACTGGTCCAGGAAAACATACTGTAGGTTTAGTCCAGAAAAAATTGTATTGGAAAACTGCTTAAGCAGAGTAAAGTTTCCTTTTGCAAATATGTTTTTATAGTACTGTCTAAAAGGCTATTTAACAAATCACAGGCTATGACAGAATGTCACATCATTACTCTCCTATTTGTTACTTTCTACAGGACTTCAAGAGAAAATGAATTTTTATTGCTTTGCCACAGGGATGAGTAAATAGATCACAGAAAGACCTAAATGACAAGAGTCTGCCCTTAAACTACCCACAATTACTAGACTGGAACCACTACAGATGTCCATGATAACCTGTAGCGGCTACTTAGCTTCTGGTAAAATGATGTATTAGCTATTGCATTTTCAACTCTGACCTTCCTATGATTAGTTAGCAAAATCAGTGATCAGTGGTATATTGTGTCTTTTTATGAAGTGAGTTCTATTCCTGCATTTTCTTCTCTGAGAGGGAAAGGAATGGTCTGGTGGAAGGTGCCCATGCACCCACGGCAGGGTGGTTGAAACTAGATGACCTTTAAGGTCCAGCCCAAACCTTTCTGTCATTCTGTGGTGACTGACAGCACCAAATTCATCCAGTGGCATTTCTGAGCAAGCTTAGAGAGGAGGCTGGTAAACTAAAGGCTTCCATGGTGTTTCTGACCTGGCAACTTTCATTTGGTCTTTAACCCTTTATGAAAAAGTGCCCAGTGTTGGATGAAGAGTAGGTTTGCCAGATGCTTCTAAACATCACCTGTTGGAGAACCAGTAAACATCCTTGAGATTTATCTCAGGAATCTCTGGGACTCATTAACTTGAACAAATCAAGCTGGAAATTTCAATGAGCCTCCTCCCCAGGCTTCTTTTGTAGATTACACATTACTTGAAATAGCTGATGCTATTTTACAGCAGTATAAAACAAGATAAGATGCACTTTGAGCTATTTTAGCAACTCCTAAGTATGTACATGGACCTCCTACCTTACCTGTAGGGAGAAAGAAAAAGCATATGACCACATCACTGCCTCACAGTTTTCTTGGACTGTGCTGTTTGTTTGGTTCTATTTTTTTCCTGCTTCACAGGTGGGAATTGTGTCACTGAGAAAACTAAACAGTCCAAACCAAAAAAGAACTTGGGACAATGGAAGAAATTCATGTATCTTTCCAGGAGAGCTACATTTGTAATGCAAACTTGCCTTGCTGACTAATGTTAGGATATTCACAACTAAGTTTCCTGAAAGATAAGTTATTGCCTGGATAAACCATCAAGACCAGTGCTTTGAACAGAGTCAGAAAGAAAAAGTAAGTCTTGAGAAAATCTCTCTCTAACATGGAAGAAAATAAACGAACTACTTGCTCGGACACCATAATCATTCTTTATACCATAGTGTCAGACAAACCAAAGAAATGTGGAGGTCCCTATATATATATCTTAATTTCATCGGTGTTCTGAATAGCAAAACTACTTTTCTCTAGATAGCATTAAATGAAGTGTATTCAATTAGTGCTCAGTACAGATGGAGTGAGTGTTACCAAATCTCTTCCTGTATCACAGCTAACCAAGAAGTCACTAACAACGAGTGTTTAAATGAAGGTCACAAGAGCTCACTGCAACAAGTTCCATGGAACTTTTACTAATAAAAATGCTGCATAATAAAGGAAATTGAAAGTTAGAGATCAGTCTTTGTAGCTAAAACAGGAATGTAAAAAAAAATTCTCAACATAATAATAATCATCATCATCATCCTAGCACCATGGTAATATGCATTTAAACACTAGCAACATAAACTGTAGTAAATTAAGTTTCTTTACAGTTCTGGCCAGCTCTAAAAGAAAATGATTACCCAAGTCAATTTTACTTTTACGTTTGCCATTACAAGGCAGTAACTTCTCAGCTATTTCTTTCTATATACTATAAATTTTGTCATTTGTCATCTAAACCATTCAGAGGAAATAAAATTGCAGTGGAGTTCTTAGTTTCACAAAATTGGTTAGTTTACTTCTCACCTCTTTTTGATGCAAGGAAGGTGTTATTTCCCCAAGTTTAGATGAGGTAGCTTCAGGTTTTAGGTTTATCACTGCAGGTTTCTGTAAATCTGAAGAGCAAGTGTGGCTATTTTGTAGAAAAATTCCAATGCAAATAAAGGTAAAATCATTATACTGCTATTGACTTAGAAATGGCACCATAGATCTATTTCACCTGGAGTCTTAATATGTTGAAAAGAATAATCCAGTCATCTTTCCTCCAATTACTACTGACTACTCTTGCAGATTCAATTTTGTCAATGGGATTAAAGGATGAACATAACCCCATGGAAGTGAGTAGGATCTTTACAGGTATTATTTTCATTTCACTTTCTTAGTTATCCCAAGGATGACATATTTATCTATAGCAGGTATAAGAATAATTTACAACAGATTTATAGCTTACATTGAAACTTAAAAGTCTCTTAGAGCAAGTGCAACAGAAGCACACAAGGAAATCTATGAAAAGTAATATGAAGGCAACGTTGACTTCTAAGTAACTCCTCCAAGGATTTCCAAGAAACCAATATTGTTCCTAGCCAACTCTGCTGATATAGTAAGTAGATGGACAATTCAAAGCAGTCCAAGAACCAGGACAATGGAAACAGATGTCTTAAACAAAACTCTAGTCCAGCCACCCTGAAAGGAAACAGATCCACAGAGTCTATGGATGTGGCAGAGAGCTTGTGCTGGTTTCACTACATAGGCAGAGTTTGAAACTGCTTTCTGGTTTAGCAATAAGAACAACTTGGGTTTGTAGGAACACACATTTCATTCAAAGTTTTACCATGGATAGATGTCTGCTCTCTTCACTGTTTATCAAAGAAACAGAAACATGGTGACCAAGTTTAACATACAGGCTGTTGTTTTTCTAGTGCTATTTTGCAAAGGAACAATGCCCAACAAGCAGGTGTCTATGCCTGGAAAACCACAGTCAGAGAATAATTTTATCAGTGCCAAAGTGGAAGGTGCAGTGAGCAGTATTCCTTGGGTTGTGTCCAAATGCAGTACTATTCAATATTTTTTCATTAGTGACCTTGATGATGGAATAGTGAGCAAGCTTTTGAATTCACAGATACCCTCAAACTGGGCAGGACACATCTGGAATTGAAAGCAAGGCTGATTAGAGAGACAATCAGAAGACAAGGGGAGGGGAAAGAAGGAAGATGCAGCTTCATGAAAGCAAGTGCTGCATTTTACACAGAGACACATAACCAGCTGTGCAAACTCCAGGTGAGGGACTAGAGATGCAGGAGCAGGGCAACAGAGAAATATATAGATAATAACATAGCACAGAAGGGACTCAGAGAAAGGCAAAAAATGTATCGAGATTTATGAACAAGAGTATCACAGAAGAAATGTCTGAAGTACAGCAATGTTCTGCTACCCACTAGCACAGCCTTGAAAAATTGCTGTATCCAGCATAAGGCACTACCTGCAGTTCAAGGGAGACTGAGCTGGACTTGCTGGACAGATTCCAAAGAAGGTGAATGAGAATAACCAGCATCTCATTATCAAAATACAATATCAGCATCTCATAACAAATACAAGAAAAAAATTGCAGAATGTAATTCATTTTGACTAAGAGAAACTGAAGAGGCACAAAATAGCTGTATGTAAGTTTTCTATCACACAGGAGTAAGCTGTTTGTGATAAAGAGAAGTAGCAACACTTTTATACTGGAGTGAGAGAGTGCCCTGTGAGCTTCTTTGAAAGATGCTTTAGTTCAACTTCTTTCTCTGCTGTGAAACCCTGGCACAAACTCTACAAGATCCACTGGAAGTTGTCATGGCTGGAGATTTCAGTTTTGTTACAAATAGGGAAGGTACAGCTAGTCCTGCATTGGAGCTGGAAGATGAGCCAAGTGACCTTTTGCAATTTCTTTTAGCCTGAATTTCCACAACCTGAGAGTAGGGCAGTCAGTTCCACAAGCATAAAAATCAGGCATTGTTCCACGAGATCCTATTTGCAATCTTAATTACAGATTTAATCTCATGTGAGCCTTTCATAACAAGTAAAAGGATTCAAACGTTAGAAGCAAACTTGGAAGAAAAGCTTGTTCCCAGCTGTGCAAGTCTGCTTCCCTTTTACAAATATAACCCTCCAACTAATAGCATTTGCAAATATATGAAGCAAATGTAAGGAAAGAGGTAAAACAGAAAGCCACCACTTTCTCTGAATTTCCTCTTTTCATCACACATTCATGGCTTTAAATTAGACCTTTATGTGATGCATAGATGGCTGACTGCCACTTGTGCAAGGCAGACTGTAGGAAGTCAAAGTCCCACATATAAAATAAATATACTCCATTACTGAACTGCTCTAACATCAAGAAAAGGATGGTGGCACAAGCCATAGTTTGAATTTGTATTTATCTTTGAAAATGTCCAATGGTGACTTCTCTTCCACCTACTACACAAATAGTTACTATCCTCTGAAGACTCTGGAACCATTTGTCACCTTGATTATGATTCAGGAAACTCTAAAATGAAGTACAATGGGTAACACAGTGCATACTAGTCCAGGGAAGTGCTTATTTTGAGCACACAGCCACACTCCTCTCATAATATTTTTTCTTAATTTTGGACTTTAACCATCACACTGACCCAGTCTGGTTGGAGAGGACTATGCATTATGCAAATACAATAGGTGAACTGTTACATAGATTGTCACAGAGGGCAATTAATGACAGAGAAGCACTGAAAAAAAATTATTCCCTGATGCACTCCATCTGAAAACCACACAATAGCTAGCAGTTAGTAGTGATATCCATAACAACGGGTATGACCCCATTATTGAACCTGTTTTCTATCTGATAGTACCAAAATCTGGGCAACTTTGAAATACACACCTACAGAATTTACTTATCCACTTTCTACATAGAGACAACTGAGACAACAGGCACTCCTCATGCTGAATTTATCTCCCTGAGATAGAAGTAATCCACAGTGCCTTTTTTTCTACACTCTCTGGCAAGATTTAATCAGACCTCAAGTCTGGATTTAGACATTTAAAATGACAAAATTCTGTGAATTCTGCTCAGATTACTGACATAACTAAGAAGCCAGAGAGCCAGCTATGTAGCTATTGCACCTCCGGCTGAACTGGTTGCTGCTGAGGTTATAAAAACTCCTTGTTTTATCAGCACGAGAAATTACTCCTTGTGTCTTCATGTTTGCTGGGATACACAGTAGGGCTTTTTGTATAGTGTTTCACCTAACAAGTAGTTGCCAACTGCATATCACCTTACCTGTTTAACTTACAAGCATCAATCCTGTATGACTTCACCCAGAGCCTCTTTTCACATTATAATGTAATGCCTACAAGGCTTGATTTCCTCATCCCTGTCTCTAGAACAGTGTTTCCTGTGCTGAACTTCTTGATGGATGGGCATGACAGCAGCTCTGAGATTTATATCTGTCTTTACTTGAGCTCAAAGTTATTGAGAAACAATACTGGCATAATGTTCTTGTCACCTTCTCCTACATACAAAACATAGCCAATTTTGTCTTAGATCTAGTTCTAAAAAAAGGAAAATTGCAGGTAAGCTGTGTAGTTTATGCACTGACATCACCAAAAATGCTTCAGTGTGGCAAAGCCCCTTTTCACTACTCAGCCAGTGCTATCCTGCCTTAATTATAGCATGATTCTCCATGGATCCCAGCATTAAGCCAGCAAGCATGAGCTCTTAGGTGATGGGAAAGGCTGTATGCCTTAGGTACTACTACACAGCACTGAAACATCACTTCTGGTTTTGATGTTAAGGCTTTCTGCATCTCCTCTGTCTAGCAGTATACATAAAGCAAAGCCATATTTGCTCCTAACATTATGCCAAGGAGGCAACAGAGTGGGAGGTCAGAGCTATGTAAAGGCAAGCACTGGTACCTTGGGGTGTCTGCCAGAATGTGTACCCTGAAGTCACACTTTTCCTGCAGGTTTGTGGCACTCATTTAACAGGGATAACTGTTGCTATCTCACCAGAGAAAACAAGAAGTTTTAAGGGTATTGCCATCAAAACGTGCATGCTGGTTCCAAACTGCCTGAGAGTGAGTGGTCCTGCACTGTGCTGATGCTGCTGTAAGAGTCACTCCAGTTCAGACCCTGAAATGGGACTCACGGCTGGGGAGTTTTCACCTCATGAATTGTTCCACACACAAGATGAATGTCTAAGAAGCCTTGTGTGCTCTGCCTGCCTGGGGCAGTCACTCTCTTGACAGATCTGGCAGAATCGTTAAACACTTAGGGAAATCCAAACACATACATCAGAGAAAGCAAAGGCAAACAAATGGAATGAGAAACAAAACATCCTGCCCAGAAAGTGGATTATTCAGGTATCAGAGGTGGATAATAAGCCTTTGCATTTCCTGATGTGCATAATTCTGCTTAGCTGCAAGGTGGTTCTGGGGACATCATCCAGCCAGCAGCCCTATGAGAAGCAGACCCTGCATCAACTGCTCAGGCACCTACAAATACCAACAAGCCAAAGACACAGGCACCTGGGTTTCAATAAAGAGCAAAGATCTGAACCAGGCTTTTAGCTTACAGGTTTGAAATTTAGCATCTAAATTCTGCCTAAATCCAACCCTAGGGGTGGAAATGTTTTCCTGATTTGCCCTAAGAACTTGCAAAGAGTAAAGTGGAACCACAAATGCTGTGTGTTATAAGTGACATGTATGCTCATATATGCCATAGATACCATCCCCTTATGAAAATCCATTTTCATGCCTGATAGAAACATTATACAGATATACTACTGATTTAGGGCAATAAAAGAGCAAAATTTGATCCAGGCAATACACAAAACTGGCACTGAAGGTCATGCAAACAGAGGTTTCACAAAAACCTTCTCTGTGTGATATACCTACTAAATCATAGATGAGGGGAAGTCCAGAGTCACACCTTCTAAAATATATATTATCTTCCTATTAGAGACAGCTCTAGACCTCACTTTCATCTCTGAAAGTCCCTGACCTCTGGTAAGTTTCAGAATCTAAATTTAGAACAGCATCTGAATTTTGCAGCTGGTCTCTCCATAATGAGCTAAGTCAAAACTGAATACATCCAAATTAGAGGGGAGTAGCAAACTTTGGACTCACATCCGACCTCTTTCTAATGCACATCATGTACACAGAGCCATACTGTACAATTAGCTATAAAAATCATATTCATCTTTTTTCCACAGTAAACTTAGCTAATTCTGCATCAAATATTTTTTTTTAGTGAACTTCAGCAGAAGGTGTCACATATATTAGCAGTGTTAACACAAATAATCAATCTGAGCCTCTGGAGTACCAGACACCTGTGATTCATTTGGGAGTGGAGGTCAGCTCTGCACACAGACTGGATCTGCTGGATGTGAATAAAAGAAAAATATCATTCCTTTATGAGTTTGTCATCTGCTTTGCCAATTCTGCTTTTTTAAAAAAAGACTACATAAGATTCTTCCCTAGAGAGAAAACCAAAGTTGAGTTGCTCCTCCCATTTCTATTTACAGCTTTCTTCTCCTAATGTCAGCTCCATCTGTCTTTCACAGGAACTTAATATGTTTTAATATGTTTTGAATTGTCTATTTAATCACTTGCAGGTCTGTCCCCTGTTTGGTTGTACTCTGCCCTTCACTTGACAGTTCCAGTGTTTGCCACATCCTCCCTCCCCCACCCCTGCTTTTCAACATATTGGATTTCTCAGGCCACTCTTCTCTCCTCATGTTGCATTGTTTCCCCCCAATGTGACCCATTTCTGCTTGGGAGGCAGCCTCCCATCTGCTGCCTTGCCTTTTCTAGGAGAGCATTCTGGCTCTCATCTGCTGTCTTTGATGCCTTCACAGCCTGCTCCCCCTTTTACTGGCATTGCTCTGCTTATGGCAAAAACTTTTTTTTTTCCCTTTTTTTTCTCCTGATTTCTTACTTGGAGTAAAGAAAAACATAAGATTAGAATAAGCTTCTCTGTCAGTAGCATCAATTTGTTTTATAGTGCAGTGCTGTTGCTACACAGTGATTTACTAGATTATTTAAGAATCATCTTGCATTATTCATTTCTGTACCAAGAAAACCCCAAGAATTACCAGAAGTGTATTCAAACTCCATTCTCTCACTCATGTTATAAGTGAATGCTAACACATACAGCATTCTTCTCCTTTAAGCATGTTTGGAAACTCTAAACAAATACTCTTATTCTTCCTGATTATGAATCAATAGTTGTACACAGATATTCAATTCAAACATAAATCTTTGTGGCTTAACGTTTCTTTCTGGCTGCTACAGGCCTACCCATTATATCACATTTTCCAGGTACTGTAAAGAAAATCAAACAAAAATTATCCAAATTAAGCAATCTTCCTTTGATTTTCACTACCTGCTTTATCAGCCTCGGGCCTTTCACTTAGTTCCAGTTTATTTCCTCTTTAGGAAAAAGCAGCATTTCTATCAACAGCCCATTAGATGTGTCAGTCAGATTTCCAAACAGGTACTACTGTATTCTGGAGGCAATACCTCCAGACCTCTGACTGGGTGGATGTTTTTGCAGACATGGGAACCTGCCCCTGGAGAACCTCAGCCAGGCTTAAGCATGTTACAATCTCATCACAGACCACTCTGGGACATGATTTGAGGTTTTTATTCAGATATATTCAGCAAAGCCCAGGTTTGTTTTGCAATGTTCTGCCTCTGTGTAAGCAGATGTGTTGTGGCCTTCCAATGGCCAACCAAAAGGAAGCTAATGAAGCTTCCAAGAATATCAGCTATAGCTGCAACAACAGTTCTTATTTCCCCAGATGAACAGTTTCTGTTTGGAGCCCCGTAGAAAAACAAGTTTCATATGAAGCCTTGATTCAATGCATTTCCATGATACCATGAGGTATAATAATTTTGTCAGTGCCAGTCAGAATAAGAATGAAAACCAATATGTTACTTCTAAAATATCCCTAGGTGCCACTCTGGAATTGCAAAACAAAAAGAAAAAAACCAACCAACCAAGCTTTCTGTACTTAGTCTTTTGTGCCATCTTCTTCTTTGTCAAGATGTATACACATATACATATATGCACACACATTTGTATTATTTTTCACCACTTCAGGAAAGAAATGGAAGCAAAACTTCTAAAATTAATCATTCCCTAAATTTGGCCATAAATTCTTATCTTAAATCTTAAGAAAAAGCAAATGTATACTTAAGTGCTTAATCCAGTTTGCTGTCTAACTTTTGGTGAACAGGACCCCCATGAACTCTTATTCTCCCATGATCTGATAATGCTGAAGACCCAATTTCTTCATCAAAACTTTTTGGGAACTGCAGTCTCATGCCCCACCATCAGCTACCCTGTTTTAGAGGTCAGCTACTCAAAGAACTGAGTTCCCATGGCAAGATTTATGCAGACTTTAAACATGCAGAAAACCCAGCATGATGAGCACTTAGTGAGATGTGCTTATTAATTCACATTTGAAAATTATAACCTGGTGCAGAAGCCTTCAGAGGCTATAATACTACTTCAGATCCTATTTACTGTCAGAGAGCTGCCTCACTTTGACAGCTTCATGTGGGGTTTTTTGGGTGACTGCAGGAGTCAGAAGCATAAGAGCTTGTTGTCTGTTTCCTGGCACTGATCAGAGCTCTGGATGGCATATGGCAAATAAGAACATTCCAGAGAAGGGTTATTGTGAACCAAAATAATTGCTCAGCCTGACCTTGTTATAAGTTTGTTTTTCAAAACTGTCTGTCCTGGAATAATTACAGTGTTCCTAACTTGGCAATCTTTTCCTACCAAAGATTCACTTTCTGATATGCATCATCCTTGCTACCACCCAGCTATTACAGAATCAATTGAAGCTTTACTGTGATTGGAAGAGGTGATTAGTCAAAGGACTACAGCAATTAGAGGGCCTCTGCCTTTGCTTTCTAAAAGCCAGATGAAGAACTATGTTTATGCTTTACTCTTAGGCCTTTAAAAGCTAAACAAATACATAGATTCAAATCCACATACAGATAACTACACTTTCGGGGGGGTTATTTAATGTTTATTTAAATAAACAAATAGAAAAACATAAGAATTATTTTAAAAGTGAAGTAGCATTTGGTTATCTACTACCCTTTGAAAGAAATAATTTTGAGGGTTAATCAATGACATAAGGTGGACAATGTTAGCCTGGTTACTAGAGGAAGAATAAGCAAAACAAAGCAAATATCATCAGTATAACCATCCACCTCAGCATCAGAAACTAAACAGCTCTTCTTTTAACTCAAATGCATTAACCATCAGACAACAATCTCAGGAGATGCAATGGCCAGGATAGGATAAAATCAGCATATTAGTATAACCCAGACTACTAAACTGTAAGGATTCATCTCAGCCATGTCTCAGCCAAGGTTTCAAGAGATAACTCTCTAAGATCTTGATTTCAGGCTGGGGAAACCAATTCCAGCCCAAGATAAATTGGTCTATGCCCCAAAGGATTTGCTGAGGTAGATAAGGGGAAGCAAAACTTCCCTTTGTCCCCTCTTGACAACAACTTCTTCTGTTCTTGTAGCAGGACTTAAGCTCTCAACCAGAATAATCTGAATATGTAGTAACTCTTTTTATGTCACACCACCATTTGGTTGTTCTTAAAAATTAAGCTTGAAAATAGCCAGCAATTTGCTTTGACCCACTAATGTATGAACCACTAATTTCTTTGTTCCTTAATAGGCAGAAGTTACACATGTTGGAATTTCATCAAACACCTGAAGTGAAAATGCCATGAAGCATTCTTGGTAGTAATCTTTCCTCATAAAGAACATGGTTCTTTATGGTTTTATTGATTTTATTAATGTGGGTAACAAAAGTCAGAAATCCACAACATTTTGACATCACATCATGTAGCAATTTGAGGTTCAATTTGATTTAATCAAACATAAGGTGATCAGTGAAGGATACTTAATGCAAGGGAAAAAACTGCTTTCCTGATCTCATTGGGAGCTGGATAGGACTACATAAATCATGTCAGAACACTGCATATTCAACTGTCAGTTCCCATTTTCTCCTGAAGATTTACCTGCTGAGAAAAGGGAAGAATTTGTTTCCACCAAAGCTGAAGCTAACTCAAAACTTTTTATGCAATCTTCATATGTGTAAGTCCTCTGAGTTTCCCTTAATGAATGTCTGGTTTTGACACACTTCTTCTCCAGAAATAGAAAATTACAGATGCCTGACAAAACCCCTGTCCAGGTGGACATACTTACAAGTTATGTCATGGAAATTATATCATATTTAAAAAAAACAGCCCATAGCTTGTAGTTTAAAAAAATATAATTTTAGGTGCTAAAATACATATCCTTAAAAATATATTCTTTGAACATTAATGATTATTATTGTTTTCAAATATGACTGATATCTCCAGTTTACTAGTAATACTGTGTCTTCAAGATAATTTATTCCATTTGATATAGCTCTCTGACCAAAAACCCCACATCATTTATTTTTTTTTAACAGCCACAAACAGGGCTTTTGCCTTACTGATTGGTCATAAAACATTCAATACAAAGCATCAATAATTAACTAGGGCTGCCTGATCCACCAAAATGCAGATCACTAACTTGATCAAAGACCACTTTTGTAGATATAAATTGTAGACAGTAAAATTCTTATATAGTATACATCTCATGGATGACATTTACCTTTACAAAGAGGGAGAATGTGTCCTTTTGGATATATATAATCCACCACTATGTAAGTGTGGGAACTGAAATTCTGCATGGGAGTGACTGCTATGGAACTGAACTTCATGTAATGGAATGTTCAGGGAATAATCATGGATGTCAAATCAACTGCTCTCAGCAATCCTTTTCCTCTCATTCCTAAGGAGCACAACAGGCTCAAGTGATGCTACCTGCTGATCAGGCATCACTGTGTTATGCACACACAAGCAAATCACTGTTCTCAGCTGGGTGATTGGATTGCCCAATGCAGGCCTATAGCACAGTTAATCTGATAAGGACTGAAATTAATCTTGAACAGGTAAAAAAAAAAAAACATCTGCTCTTTGGAAAGGTCTGGAATAAGATATGGTGTCACAAGCCGAAAATGCATTAATAACACCATCTTACTGTAAAACAAAGAAGTCTTGCTGAAATATAGATATTTTCTGCTTGTAAGGCAAGCAAAACAACTTGAGTCATTTCAGCTTTGGTAAAACTTTAGGTAATGTGATCCATGTTGGACACTGATGTACCAGACACATGCACAACTAGAGGGAATCCAGAGCTTAATAAAAAAATTCTATGACTTGAAAATATTATTTGTGAGAGAAAACTGAAAGAACTGATAATTGTTACTCTAAAGATAAAACTGCTGAGTATGGGCAGTACAACACTCCTTAAAAAAAAAAAAAAAGATGTGTGAAGAGAAAATTCATAGCCTGCGTTATAAAGTGAGTATGGAAGTTGGGAACAGAGGTGTTAAGTACTGAGACAGATTAAAGGGAGTGTCAAACTTGTATACTCAAAGTTCATAAAAGAAAATAAACTAATATCTGTGAAAAGGTATATCTCTGGTAGCTCAACATGCAGTGTGAAACCCTGGAAGGTCCCTCTGATAAAACAGGGAAAACAATGATAGAGCCTTTGCCTTCTTGAGATTTCCCTCTGTGGCACTTCCATCTGGTAGCACTGAATTGAACTCCATTTGCGCAGCTGAAGACTGAATATGCTAAATATATTTTGCCATGGCTAAAAATGTTTCAGCTACATTTATCAAAGATAATCTCAGTGACATGATGGCAACTAAGACTGAATGACAGGAGATTATGTAGTTTGATTATAACAAAAAAATATAGTTAAAGGTTGTCCCTTTCATGGAGGGATTGATAAAAATTCTATTAAAATAGAATAAAAACAGACAACTGAGGATTTTACCTTATTAGAGGATACTGAAGTACAGAACAAATCAGTTCTTGTTCTATAAGTTATTAACTTATCCAACGCCTGTAGCCATCAAAACATGACCACAATTATTGTTAGGGCTCACAAATCACTGAGAATATGAGTTCAAGAAGTCCCCAAGGATTTCTGTTAATCAAGGAAAATTAGATTTTCTCTGAATAAATAATGATAAATCTAATCTAAGGTAATCACAAAGTCACATGGAAAATCAGTACTTGAGAAAATTTCTCCACAGCAAGATGCTACACATTCGGGTCCTCCAAACCCAGCCAGCACATTTGCACGTTTTGCAGCTTGCAGAGAAGCCTCCATGGCCAGGTGAGGTAATAAGAAAAACATCTCCCTTCTTTGAAGCTCCAAAAACAAAGACACAGATCATTATATTGATCCCTGCGAGCATATAATGGACATGAAAAAGTCAATCTCATTTCATTCCTGAAAAGTGATCCAAGGCCATTGCCACAGTTATTAACATTCCTGAAGAGTAGAGCTGGTCAGAGAGAAGAAATTGGCATGGCCCTTTCTTATTACTTTCCTATTATTTGTTTACTATTGAAGGGAAATATCTCTGTGCAACTGACAAAAGCTTTTACAGCTACAAGAAAGTTCATCTTCCTAATGACAAGGTAAGTGATATCATCCTAAACCATCCCAAGGCAACAATTACAGCTTCATTCCCATAGCAATACAGTTGCCAAGTTCGAGTCATCTGAGCAGGAAAATCTGAAAGTTTCCTTAAACTTGGAGGCACTACCTAAGCCCAGAGCAGAATGCTAAAGGTTCTTCTCAAGTCTTTTTTACACGAGCATGAGAGATGAGTTTCAGCAGACTCCATGGCAGAAACAGTTACTCATCACGAAGAGAAAACAGAGCAGGGACTTTTTCCTTCCTTCCTGACAAGTCAGTAACATCTACTCAGGGAAAACTAATAATAACTGACAAAGAAGTTGTCAAGATCTGCACAACAATTGCACCTCTCACAGCTGAAAGCCTGTGGCATCTTCCCAAATTCTAGATGCATGGAGATGCAGCAGAGTCTCCTAATTCTGTACCTGCATGACCACCTCTAGCCAAATACCCAAAATGTAATGTAATAAAATGTAATAAAAATCAAGTCTGTCAAGGCTCTGAATCTCTGCAGAGCAGCTGGGCAGGAAAGCAGCTGGTGGGCACAGTCCCATCCCTCACAAATAAGCACAGAGATGACACTACAAAAGTTATAAGAGGTCTTCTTCAAAGCTGCAGTGAAACATCACTTCCCATGGTGGTCAGTGCTGCAGCATGCAGCTTTCTTATGGGATTCAAAACCTTCTGTGCCTATTAGATTTTAAGCCGTTCTTTCACCTGTATGTATACATTTCTCTAACAAACATTAATTCCAAACAAATCTATTAAAATTCAATCTTTACCTTTCCTTCCCCTGCCCCAGCTCTTCCCCTTCTACTGTTTCTTTCAGAGAATCCACAATGTTTCATCTGTCATTAGCTTCATTTCCATGGCAACAAATGGGATGACATAAATAGTGTTTAATTCAAGGACAGAGTGGTAGAAAACAGATTCTGAAGGAGAGAATTCTTCCTCAAAGACAAATATCAAAGATAATTGCAAAGGGAATACAGAAAATTACTTACTAAGTTAATTTTATTTTATATACATAGAAGTTTGCTTCTCTTCACAAAGGACATTCTCACCTTGAAATGCTGAACGCTCAGTCATGTTTATGGGTAAAGATGATTTAATATTCTAATATTTATCTCATTTATCTCATTTAACTTGATTACATGACATGCATCTTCTTCCTTATCAGCTGATCAGCTAGTTTATATTAAAAATGGGAAGATACTGTGCTTGATTATTCTCAGTGGCATCTGCATATTTCAGTAGACTGTAGGGTAACACAATTTATGAGAGCAGAAAACAGGCACATTTACAATGGATAGATTCCAAGACTCCTTATAAACCAGGCTGGATCCAAAAGCCAATTGATTTCTTGCTTACTAATATCTTCATACAACTTGCTTCATCCTCCAAGTTCTTGAAGTCCTAGAGAGATGCTCCCAAAAGCATCATGAGACATATGCAAAAGAAATGTCAGAGTTTATCCCCATCTCCTCAGTTCAATAGAGCACCTTAACCAGCTTTCACTTGATCTGGACCCTCTTGTGGATGTGAAAATACATAAACTGGAAAACAACATGATTTTTTGTCACTGAAAATACTCAAAACTTTTGCAAAAATGCTTTAATAGCCAAGAGAAAAATCAAACAACAATTAAAATGTTCATTAATATTTGTTTATATGAACATTTTAACATATGTTCTTCCCAGTGTTTTGGTTTAACCATATCTTTCCTCAATTTCTAACATAATGCTGGATCAAAGGAAAAAGTTAAAAAATTGAAGTGCAGAAAGCCTCATGGACTCCTCAGTGACACGGACAGGCAGAGAGCAGCTGACATGATGGGGATGCAGGTGGTACTGCCCACATGAATGACACACTCTAAGATGTTGCTCATCTGCACAACAAATAACACTAAAGAGAAAAAAAACCAACCACCAGCAGAGTGTTTTTTTCATCCCTAAAAAAGTGTTTATCTGTTCTACTTTACTGTAGCACATTTGGGTTTAGCAGTCAATGAACAGAAATCCAATGCAACTCAGAGCAAAAGCACGGCTGTATTTTTCCTAACCATTCAAAATTAACCAGAGACTGCAAACACAGCTTACTTAGGATGCATGCTCTAATGGCAACCTAAAGACTTCTGTCAAGCTATTAACCATGACCGAGAGGAAA
Organism: Heliangelus exortis; assembly: GCF_036169615.1. Lineage (NCBI taxonomy): Eukaryota > Metazoa > Chordata > Aves > Apodiformes > Trochilidae > Heliangelus > Heliangelus exortis. Next base: position 8,522,782 of record NC_092427.1, read on the forward strand.
AAAAGAAAAAAAAAAAAAAAAAAAAAGTCTATCTCACACTAAAAAACAGCATTAAGAAAGCATTAGTGTGGTGTCACCAGCTGAGAAAAGTGATAAAAGGAACACATAAAAGTACACATTATACAGTCTCTTTCTAGGGCTTAGGTACAACAAGATACCTACATTAATTCTTTCTTAATGTGCCCTGCTAGGGACTCAGAGGGCAAATGGCAGGGCTCTGCCCCACTTCGTGTCTCCTTTGATGATGCTTTGTGCCTCAGCCCTATTGTTCCTCTAACTACAGAGTTTGTGTTTCCAAATTCACATTTCTGTAGAAAATAGAGCAAAGAAAAAGTAAAGAACTGTGAGAGCATTCAAGGTAATATTTGAACCTGCCTCTGAAGTTTTGAGGGAGTGAAAGGGACTAGTGGGAGTTTCACAAGGAAGTTCATTGGAAGCCTCATTTAACTGAAAAATAAATGGCATTTCATGAAACTAAAACAACCTTCTTAAGAAATCCTCCAGTAAGATAAAACTTATCTAGACACACAGTGTCTCAACAGTCCCTTCACAATAAAAGCAGAAATGATAGTCATGTGAAAATATGTTGTATGAATAGCTTAAATTCTGTTTATAAATCACATTTTATGGAGGTTTTTTTGGTTTTGTGGGTTGGTTTTTTTTTGGGTTTTTTTTTCTTCACTTCTGTAGAAGTATGTTTCTGCAGAAGTGTTAAGTAGAAATGTTTTTTATGTCAAAATGGTTTTTACTGCTTCAAAAATAAAAGCAAATCACATGGTGTATTGCAACGAATCTCACAGGAAGGCATTAGAACCATTTTGTTTCAAACCATGGAATAGATATATATATTCTCTGTGTTCTGTCATTTAGGTCTCAGTGATTATTTGTGTCTTCTCTAGTGTTTTTTTTAATCATTAACAGTCTGTGAGCAACCTAAATAGTCCTCTAAAAGTGGTATGAGAAAAGTCATCTCTGTCATGCTTCTTCCACCCTAGGGGTTGCATCATTGCTCTGCCCATAGTTAATCATAAGACAAAAAATACTGCAATATCAGTTTGCATTCATCTGCCACTGATATGAACAAGAATCCCAGCTATCAAAAATTAAGCCTTAGTTCACTTCTGCTTTGTCTCTGATATAACTAAGCTGGAATCAACACTTTTCTACTGACATCAAACCAGCAAAGGAGTCAAGCTTTTCCTCTCTCTTTAGAAAGAGGTGAAACAACCAAATGCACAGGTTAAAGTTTCTTTTTAGAGGCTAAAAGCAAACATCTACATTTCTGGCACAAACCACTCCAAGTGATCCGTATCTAGTTGCTCAGTCTGAAATATACAATACTTGATTGATTGAAGGTGCATTGGGAAGAATCTTTGTGCATCCAGACCATAAAACCTGGGCTAGTCACTTCAACCTCAGAATGGATTTTAGACCTTTTTTTCAAATAATTCACTGAGTGACTAGAAGAATGCCTTCCTCCATCAAAAACAAGAATTTACAGCACAAACACAGGAAGAGTCTTCAAAGGGAATTTGGTAAGACCAGTGGGTAGAAAGTTTTTATACCTAAGCTTGACAGCACATGCAGTCATAATGCCAACTAGCACACCCAGCTTATTATCTGATTTTCCTTCCTAGTCCTCTAGAGTAGTCACACAAAAATTGGTACTAACAACAGGCAAAATGTATCTTTAAGATGAAATTTCCTAAAACATAGGTGACCTTCAGAATCTGTTTGTTCCCTCAAAGGAAGTTTAATTGTATTGACACCCAAAGTTACAGGGAAACCGCTCAAAATTAAGCAACATGCTTAAATAAAATTAATATATATGTTTAATAGGCTATGAATAACATTCCCAAGACTACACATGGTTGAACATTTAACCTAGAGAGCTTTCATTTCCTCGTCAAACTAAGCTCAGGTTTTGTTATTGAAGAGGTAGAAACCAAGATTAATGGTCGCATGACTTGTGAGTTGTTTTTAGCCTCTCTCTCACAGTGCTGGTATTGTCTGCTCATATTGTTTAAAGCAAAATGATACTTCATATGAAATACATTAAAAAATTTTCAGTATGAAGGATAATGTACATCAGCTATCATTTACTACTAAAAAGTTCCACGTTGCAGCTTTTTGCTGAGATATTCAGAATGATCCAGAGGATTCACTGGTCTCCTAATTAATTTTAATAAAAGATATGTATCTAAATCATACATCTAAACTCTAAGATTGTTTGTGATCAATACATATTTTTTTCCTAATGACACATCTTTACTCATTTAAAGTTGTAAACTAATTTGGCTATTTCATAATATCACCTTAAATTCACGTTGCTACAGAGAATCAAGAAAATGCAATAGTATTACATTATCTGTATGCAACATAGGGGGAGAAGCTTTGTCAGTGCTTTGTCACATTGTAGAACAGCAAAAAAGCCTTATTTCTAATTAAAGATGATTATTAGGAGAGGCCAGCAGATTCACAGATCAAAACAGCAGAGATGATTTCGTTTTTAAAGTCATCATTGAATAATTAATTTCTTTCAGAATTAAGTAAAATAATTCTGTTAATCAGTGAGACTAGATCTGTCAGTTCCTACAGTCTTTTTAATATTTCACATTTCTGTGTGTTGCGTGCGATGAGTCTCGCCGTGGGAGTCAGTCGAGCTAGTGCTGGCTCGGATAGTATCAGGAGCTAACTTTGATCCGTCCGGCTCTGGAATTCTGCCCGGAAACCACACCTACCGAACCCGGGCATGCGCGCCTGGGCCAGCCCCTGCTGGGCACAGGCGGGGGGGGCACCGTCTGGGCACTTGCTGCCTACATCTGTGGGTAGATTATCAAGAAAATCTAACTGAATCAGCAGCATCATAATCTGGAACTAAATGTCAATTGATAGTGACTGTAAGCAATGAAATAATTGAGTGGGTCAGATTGAAATACAGGCAAATACTCCACTACATACTCCTTTGAGCAAAATAGAATACAAAAACACTAGGGAAAAAATTATATCCATGTAACTTTGAAACCTATATATATAGGTATATAGATGATTATCATTCCATGATTTTTTCAGGAAAAAAAACCAAAAAAACCCCCCCAAATTGAATCTTTTTTCTGTAATTACATTTAAAATTTATTTCTGAGTAGAACTTGGCAACTTTTACACTAAAAAGAGAGCATTTCAAGTCTCAGCAACTACAGGGAGTAATTAATACTCAAAACATCTCAGCAAATTAGGCATTAGGGGTTATTAAGAACTGGTCAGATATGAAACAAGGGATGCTTTCTATTTAGATCACCATGAACAAGCCATGAGAAGAGAGTTTGAACACCCATCCAACTTGCTTTTTAATCAGTGCATTAGAGACCACTTCAGATTCCTTTATTAAGGACTTCCTCAGCTTAACTTGTGAACACCCTGTCTATCCAGTGTCTGCCTTGCTACTGCTATCTTTCCTCTGCAATATAATATAATATAATAATGTCACGTGAAGATAATCAAGTCCTTATCATGCTAGGTGCTAATAATTAAATTGATGGCAAAAGAGAAACACCAAGTGATCTGACTGCCTTTTTAGAGAATGGAGGGGGGGGGGGAAATGATCTTTTTATGTCAAATACTTTGTGCCTTTTAAAGACAGTCCTGGGTAGATGAAAGCTAAAGGATGCTCCCACATTTAGGCAATTGGTGAAATAAATGAGGTAAGATAAGGATGAAGGATAGACAGAATCAAAGCAAGTCTTTCAAGTGTTTTTCCATCCCTGTAATTAACCAGAGTGCCAAGTGTTCAGCAGGAAAGGGTGCACATCTGATCTGTGATCACCTCTGCATCTCTCAGCAGCACAACGAAGTGAAGTTTTCAGCTTCAGAAGCTTCACTGTAAGGTAACCCAAATGTCACCTAGAGTATCAGAAAGAGAAGATGGAAGTCAAAGGGAAACCCAGCCTGTTGCATGTGTGTGCTGAATGGTTTAGTCAGAACAGGTGAACCCTTAAAAGAACATCTGGAAGAGAGAAAAAGATGTCAGAAGCATTATTAGAAAATAATAGGTTAAGTCTCTCCTTTTTCACATGATGCTTTACAGAGCCCACCAAAGCCAAAGAAATATTCCACTGACTTCTAAAGCTTAACTCGGGGACTGATCAACTTGTGAACTGCCTTGTGAACTCAGGCTTTTATTTCTAATCCTTCCATTTCTGATCAGACTTAAAAATGTTGCCTGTTGGGTTGTTCTGTACCACTGACTTACAAAGAATGGCAATAGATAGGATGGAACAGCAACACCCCTCCAGGTAAGATTATACAGCAAGTTGACTAAGAATTATTACATTTGTGGCCCAGAGGTCCAGACTGGCACAAGTCTAAGGTCTCATAATTCAGGTAACTTCGATATTACTGTCTGATGCCTGAGTTGCTGAGAAAAAAGTGCATGAAGTGATGTGTGGGCTCACAGCCACCATAAAATGTTAGCTGACAGCTAGAGGTTGCACTAATTTTCATTGGTAGGCTGGGAGAAGTTAAATCTATTTGTTCTAATTCTCACAAAGAGAAGAATAAATAAAGATTTTTATTTTTTTTTTTTTTTTTAGGGCTTCTTAGGTCCCAGTTATAACCTTGGCTGGAAAAGCTGTGAATGCTCCTGTAGAAATTGTTTCTCAGACTTCAGTGATGCAGTGGAGGATTTGGCTGCAATGTAAATGTAAATAACAGCAGACTTTGGTTCCTGAGCATTTTATACTACGATAGAGCATCACCAGAAAAAGAAAACAAAAATAATACCAACTTAATTGTGGTATTTCTATCCAAGGGTCTAGCTATGCATTTTCTTCCCTCTTCAGAAACTTGCTCCTGAAAAAGCTTGAGTAACCCTAGCTAATTCACAGCAGTTAACAAAATCTTTGATTGAAAAAAGTTTATTAGAGTTGTATGATGTACTAATAATAGAATTATTGAAATTACTAAGCTTATTGACAGGGCTAAAGGGCTGGCTGAGGAAAGACAGTCTGTAGTATTTTGATATTGGCTTTGCCTCTGGATTGGAAATAAATTTTTGCCTTGCTAGATTTTAGGATATGCTGTCTAAAGGTCAAGTCAAAGGCTATTCAACTATTACCAATATTCCAACACATTCTAATAGACAATTTATGAGACACTATAAAGGTTTTACTTCAAAAAGTTTGGCAGCTTTTGATTCCATCCAGCCTCCACTGTGCAGAACTTTATGGATTATTTACCTTCCCTCAAAATCTATAGATTTGTTATCAGCCTGTTTGTTTGCATCCTTATCTCCCTGTCCATGCTGGTATCTTGATTGAGACAGAGATTCTGATCACTGTAGATTGTCCTACTTATAGTAACTTTAGGATTATTTGCTATACCATGGATGCATGAAACCCAAGGAAAGAGAAGCCTGGTAGACAGAGATGAAACTATGGTTTAGGAATACAGCTGGGGCAATGGTTGTTATGTCAGCAAAGACAAAGGCAATCCCAGGCAAGCTTTTGGTAACAGGTAAAAAAACAAAAAAACAAACAAAAAAAAAAACAAAAACAAAAACAAAAAGAAAACAAAACCCAAAACAAAACCAGGGAAAAGCTAAAGTGTGAAAAATTTCACATTTTTTTTATTATCAAGCTATATCATGCTCTGGTTTCAAAGGTTGTCTTGGGTTGTGATATCCACATGTAGTCATAAACTTCCAAGAGAAAACCAATCAAACACGCTGAAGTACAAGTGACACATTGAAATGTTAACTTTGTCTAAACTTAAGAAAAGTACTGTATGAGTTTTAAGTACATCATATTCTGTACTTGAAGGATTGCACCCAAAGTACTCTGAGAAAAAATTAGAATCTATGATCAGAACTGCAGTATCCCTTGTTTTAATTTTGCTCGGAAGCAATGGAAAGACAGAGAATGACAGGGGCACTTTGGGGTACCATTATAAAGCTCAGTGATTTCAGTGGACTTCTGGATGAGGTCCAGGCCAAACTAGAGGGAACTAGTGAGCAATCAAACTTTTTATCAAGGACATCATGAGACACAGTTAAAAACCACAAGATTCATTGTAGTCCCAGTGAGTCAGTAGCAGTAACATTTTCACAAATTTCTGTTGAAGTTGAAAGGGGATGGTGTCTCTGTTTAAATCAATAGACCTAGAAACATTTCCAAGATATTAAGTAATGTGCCCTTGAACATCCTGACTCCAGCATAGATTGATATTTTTGCCTGCAACAGCCATCATGCTCTGATTTCCACTGAAAAGACACCCAGCTCCACAGTCAGTATCTTCGAGCCAAGTCCTTGATCTGGAACAACCCACTAGGGAAGGTACATAACCAAGTGAGCCAGAAGCAATGTATCTGTCAGCTCAAATTCCCCTTTCCAAGTAGGACTGGGCATTATCGTTTAAACAGGTTGATATTTAACTATTGTCTATTACTGTGATTTCCTGATTGTGCTTAACTTTGTTTTATTTAAAGTGACTTCATGAGGTTTGATTCTTACTCCCCTTGAGGCTTCCTCCATCCCACTGACAGCACACAGGACTTGAAACATACCTAAACTACACCTACCATTCACTTTAAGACTCCTCAAACTATTTGTAAACTAGAAACTTCTGCCTGCAGATCCCAAACCATCACCCCTACCTCTCCTGTGCAATGGTGCCACCTACACTGAGAAACCCTTGTTGGGCAATGAGGATGGTGAAGGCTGTGGAAGGGATGACCTGTGAGTAGCTGAGGTCACTTGGATAGTTCAGTTTGGAGAAAAAGTCTGAGGAGTGACCTCATAGCAGTCTACGGATTCCTCATGAGGGAAGGAGATGGGACAAGCACTAATTTCTTCTCTCCTGTGACTGAAGACAGAACTAAGGGAAATGGCGGGAAGCTGAATCAAGGGAGGTTTAGTTTAGATATCAGGAAAAGGTCAGATATAAGGAAGAGGCTAGAGGGCATCTGAGCAGTGGAACAGGCTCCCCAGGGAAGGGGCCACAGCACCAAGCCTGCCTGAGTTCAAGAAGCATTTGGATGATGCTCTCAGGCACATGGTGTGATCCTGGGGGTGCCCTTCACAGGGACAGAAGTTGGACTTGATGACCCTGATGGGTTCCTTCCAACTCATCATATTCTATGATTCTACCTGAGCTCCTCTGTCAGGGGTGACCAGTGACACTAGCAAAGCCTGCCCTTGCCAGTACAACTGGTTTCCCTCATGGGCTTTGGTTTTTCAGTGGCTGGGAAAGCCCTGCCTCATCTGTACCAATGCTCAGGATGCCCTGGTATAAGACCTGATATTCTCACAGAGATGAAGTAGATTTGCTTGGGTTTTTTTTTAAGTTTTATGAAAATCACACAGCTTTCCTCAAAATGTTCAGAATGTTTGGTATCTCTAATGTATTTGAGAAAGCAGAGAAACCTCCTCAAAAGAGAATAGAACAGCATGTAACCATTCAAGGAACACTGCTCTGCTCCCTGTACCTTGTCTGCCAAGCTCGTTCCAGAAAGTCTGAATGAACTGGTTAAGCACATATTGAAGGACAAGCTTAGCAGAATACTTTTAAAAAAACCAAAAAACAACAAACACCCCAGCCAGCAGGGAATGTAAATGTTTCCAAGTGCTGGAGCCAGCAACATTTCTGAAATATGAGATAACATTCTACAGAGGATCCCTGCATCAGAATCTCATTCTGAATGGGACTTCCATTATTGTTTTTCATATAAGAGACGGGCAAAAGGTCAGTGGAGTGACAGAGTTAAAAAGAGAAACTAGGTCCTGGCTCAAATGCCAAACTTGATGTTAATAGCAGAGGAAAATTTAAATTATCTGAGGATTGATACAGGTGGTGGCAGGGGCTATGGAATATGAAAGAGAAGGACCATTTTTAAATTCAGTCTGGTGCATCAGGAAGGCCCCAAGGAAGCAGCTTATGCATTAGATTGTGTGTCAAAAGCAAGAAAATAGACTTGAAATTCTTGACTGTGGCATACATATGTGCAGGATTTACACTCTAAAGTCTAACATCACCTGCTGGAGCAGATTGCTATGTATACAGGTAAATCATATCACCTGTATTGGTCCAGCACTCTGCCAGGAACACAATTAATGATAACTTGGAAGGAAAAAAGATGTAAGGTTTATCTGAGAGACTGTTGTATTCCTGCTAGCACCGAGTCCTATAAATATTTGTTTCTTCTGATTCAGTCTTTACAGTTATCTGTGAACCTCTTGACCATGGATGCACTGATACCCTCTTGGCAACAAAGAGTCCTGAGATCTCCTTAGATCTCTCCCCACTGAAGGAAAAAGTAGTAGGTTTATATTTTCCTATGTGTGTATCTTAACACCTTTGCAACCAGGGCTACTGGTGAACCATAAGAAATTCTGCCCTATCACACCACTGACAAAGCAAAAATGAGGCTTTATTTATTTCTATTTCAAACTGAGTACAAATCTAGAGAATGGCACTGTATTATATGACATATTGACCATTATGCAGAACACCCTGGGTTTTCCCAGCCTTACTCCATGCTCCTTGTCTTATGTCTTGTAACACATTCAGGAAAGCTGTCTTCTTTTTACATGTTAGCAAAGCTGTTTGCCCATGAAAGCAGTGTTTATTATTTATCTCTGAGTTCTATTATAGTACAAAACAAAAATCTAACAAATCCTAATATTATAAGAGTCATAATTAAATAATAATATAATATTGCCAGTAGGAAAGAGGACATGGGAGAAAAAACGAGCATTCATCCATGACTACACAATTACAAAATTAATGTGCAAATAAATTCATAAGTTGAAGCGCTGAGTTCTTATTGCTGTTATTTCTGGAGCTGTATTATTAATTTCTTGCTGTGCTGTACTGAATTATAGTGCAGATTTGTGTGAATTCCCTGACAGCTATGTAAAAAGGTTCATTTATCTTGAAAGTTTCATGAGTTTTAGCACAAGTAATCATTTGTACCAGAACTGCTGTATTTGCTATACAACCTAAAATTTTTTTCTTCTTTTAAACAGTTTGGTAATTTGAATAGAAATACAAGAAAGCCTAATATAGTTAGAACATGTTCAGCAAACAGTGAATAGAAGAAAAGAGTAATTTGTAAATCTGTCCTTGACCAAAATTATTTGAAAAGCATTTAGGAGTAACAATTACAATTAAGAGAAACCAGCAATTCAGTGTGATTAATTTTCAAAACCTAAAAGACCTAAATTTGCCAGGGTAAATTTTCAGATCCACTAGTTTATCACGTCTGGAGACCAGACCAGCTTCACCAGCTGAAGCTCTGCATGGTAAATAAGATCCAAAACCCCCTTTTCTACTCTTGAGCTAACCATCATTTTTATAAACTTAAATTGCATCCTTTGTTATGTGTGGGAGGCTCCTGTTTCACATGGATAAAAGAGGAATCGTAAAGCCAGGGAGTACAGTGCCATTTACCAATGTGGTGGTACTTCAGAAACACCTGTGCTAAACACCTGTGAACTTGCACAGAATTCAGCAGCCTTTAAAATTTTTCATTTGTTACCCATCATGAAGATGAGAGGAGGTGAAGTGGCTTCATATGAGATGATTAAAAAAAAAACACACACTAAAGCAATAGATTTTAAGGCCTAGAGAAACCTTTCAATAATCTGCCAGAAAAGCACCATGGGGCCTTTTCACCTGTTGTTCAATGCACCCTGTTTCCTCATTGATATTTAATCACTTCCTAATTGGACTGGGAGGAAAATCTAAATATAACCCTGGTGAAGCATGCTGCAAAGAACTAGGACTCACAGTTCCCATTATTTGTCCAGAGAAGACCAAGATGAACATTTAGGTTTGCTCATTTAACAAAATCTGAGTCACCCTACCCCATACAGGGAGAAAGGAGTAAGAGTGGAACACCAAAAGATGGGTCATTAACTTGAAGCGCACTACAATGCTATTGAACGTATGAGGCTAAACCAGTAAACTGCGAACAGTTAGTAGCAGAAATAAGGTGGTTTTAAACAACACTGGATTTCACCATCAATTTGGAGGAAATAGTTATTTTAGGAAGAGAAAAAAAGAGCAAAGAATCTCAGCTAACTGCTGGCACAGTAGGCGATAAAGTGACCTGCAGAGTCTCAGCAAGAGGATACTGGAATAAATGAAGAGAGAATCATCTTCAGGAATGAAAAGTAAAGAGGAAAGGGGAAGAGGGAAATTGAAAATGGAAAGAAGGAAAAGTGAAAAGGGAAGAAAAAGAGGAAAGGGAAGAGAAAGAGAAAAGGGAAGGGAAAGAGAAAAGGGAAGGGAAAGAGAAAAGGGAAGGGAAAGAGAAAAGGGAAGGGAAACTGAGGAAAAACTGAAGAGGATTATCAGGTTAACTCCCAGCATTAACTATAATACAGAGAATGTTTTGGACACTTCCAGAAGGAATACTTCTGCAAGTGTTTATTGACTGAAGTATCCCCAGACCTTTCTCTTTCTATTAATTAACAGGCAACCGTGTATGACCTCTGACTGCAACAAAACTTAATGTTAAAACTTTGACTTGCAGAGTTCACTCAAACTGTTCATCCTGATGAAATGCACACTGCCCTGCACTGAGCAAAACATTTTATGCACATCACTGAAGAGGAAAAAACAGCATCAAAAAGATGTAGCCAATTAAGAAATGCTGAAGCTGACCAGTAGAGAATAAGAAAATATTTTACTTGAAAGTTTAAGTCATACAAGATTCAATCAAGGAAACTAGAAGAAACAATGCTACACAATATGAACAAAAACTGACCAGTTTAAGAAGTGTGTGTGATAAGACTGAAAGCAAAAAAAAAAATTTTAAAACTGGTGTGGGAGAAAGGAAACAAGAAATGAATTGGGCCGCTAATGGAGAAGGATTTTAAAAATTACTGGGGACCAAATAATCATCTGTTGTAAACAGCTTTTCTATTGCATTTTCCCAGTCATCACTGGCAGACATTGTGAGCTAGAAGTGTGCTGGAAGTGGAGTGGGTGACAATAACAATGGAGAGAAGGGTGGTGGGAGAAATAATTATTGAAGAATTCAGTTTTATTCAATGTTGGAAACTGGATTGAAGCAGGAAACACAGGTCTCCAGGATGACAAAACTGCAATCCTAAAATGTAATAATAATTTTTAAAAATTGGAACATCAAGAAATGTCTTAGTAGTGTGCATATTTTCCCCTAGAAATTTTTAAAGATGATTTGTCACCTTTCACAAACGTCAAGAAATCTTAGTTTTGTCTGCAAGATCTTTGAATTTTTTGCAGAAGCTGTCATAGAAACAGCATGTGCAGTTGATCCAAAGGTCACCAAAGTCAGACAGAAACACACCATTTTTTCCATGGGGCTTTGAATGAAACAAAAGCTCTACATATTTTAGTACAGAATAAGTAAAATTCAACAGAAAATGGTACCATTACAACAGTTAGTTTCAGAAAAAAGGAAAGGCAGGCTCCCTTCAATGGAGCCTATTTAAATGCAGCAAAGACTGCATCCTCCTAACATGCCTATGACTCTTCTGTATTAAACGGTCGTGCTCTGAGGTACCTACTTCTGTGTTTCTCTTGGGATGGCCAAAAGCATAATGTTGGATCCACTTCATATGGATAAAAGAGCCTGTTAGCCAGCAGTTGCAAGAGCACATGCTTGTTCACTTGCAAAAATAAAGACAGAAAGCTTCCATCAGTCATTTAAAACTAGAAACACAACAGGCTGGGGATGCTCTCAGCAGCTCTGCTGTGCATGTGGTCACACACTTCTTCCCTTTCTCAAACTAGTACTCAGGCTTTCAAAAAACAATTCATTGCCTTTAAGTGACAGTCTAACAGTTTGTGAGGATCACAGAAGCCATCCCTGCCAGTTGGCAGTGCTTGCTTAGCAATATATCACTGAAGTCATTGTATCTGAGTACAGATTAGCACAATGCATCACCCAGACCAGGACCCTTGACAATGTAGTGATGAAGATGGGCCTGTCCACAAAGAAGAGATGGATTCCAAAGGCAGTTGTTTTATTCACTATGCAAAGGGAAAAAGGACTTCCAAAGAGGGAAGATATTAAAGAGGGCATATTGCATGCTTCTTTTGACTTTGATAGAGGTGATCTGAGTAAACCAGGGCAAAATCAACAACCTGTTGAAAGACCGATGCAAAAGTAGAAGTGTTTCTTTCCTTGCAGCAGATCTGGGTCCATGCAGTCCTCCTGTGACTGAGTGCTCTCACTCAGCCAAGTTGCACAAGGCTAATAAGGAAAACAGGGCAAAATCTCTGGTAAAAGTTATGCATCTGCTTAAAGACTTTGAAATGTGCACCACATTATAATCTTTTTTTCCTTTTTCCCCCCAGCTTCTCTTCCTTCATTCACCCCCAGGTTTCCTTAATAATTTATATAAATATAATTTGAGATTGAAAATGTTTAAAGGATGGATGGTACACTGCTCAAAACAGATCACTTCCTACCCTGAGCATCTCTTCCCTCAGCATCACATATGCACAGCAGAGCCCAGGACCAACACCCAAGGGTTCAGCTGTGCCCCATCTGTGGAGCAGGGCAATGAGATGCATTTGCTAACCAGTGATTTCTCACAGCCTGAGAGGTAGCTCCATTCATACCTATAGATCTCTGCAGGTAGGAAGCTGGTAGGATTAAACTAATGGCCAACAAAACGCAGCTTTTAAACAAGATATTTGCTTACTGTATTTGGGGGAAAAAAAAATGAAAGCAAACAAACAATGTAAAGGGGTGAGTTTATTTTTAGAAACTTATTTTTTTCCTGATTCCATGTATCGAGGACTCAATTTCATCATGCTGGATAAGGGAGTCAGATTTCATAGCCAAAGCTTTTTCTCTTGCAGACCAGACTGACACCAGCTGCTCTGCCTTTTGGCCTTTAGGCCCACAGGGCAAACAAACAGGATGTGGGCAACAGAGTGACAGTTTCTTGAAACAGCTTGTTCCCCTGATATTATGCAAAGCTGGTTCAAACCTGTAGGCAACATAAGCAGACACCAAGGGACAGCATAAAATTGCACTTGCAAGTGCAGCTCTAGTTTCTAAACTGCAAAATTCAACTAATATAGCAACACAGATGCATTAGTTTTATGATTTCATAAAGCATTTAAATTGGGCTTTCGTCATTTGGAAAAGTAGGTGTTTTAACAAAGTACTGAAATTTGAAAAGTCTTTAATTTTATTTTTTTTTAAATCTGGGTGGAACTACATAGAAGTAACTTTCCTTGGAAAAAGCAGTGCAACCAGCAGAGATCAACTTTTAGCCTCATATCTCATTTTTCTACACATTCTTTTTATAAAGATGCAGCAGATTGCAAAAATGGAGTACAGAGAATGCCTAGCTCTGATTTCACCTTATTTCATGCAACTGCATGGCAAAATTTTATATTTCAAAATAAATCTAAACAAAATTGAAGAGAACAGGCAGTCTACGAGTGACTAACAGGGGTTAAAAACTCCTCCTCTAAACTTAATCTTGTTGGTTTAGTATTATATTACATCTCCTGTAAATAATGGAATATAAAGAAAGAACAAGTTTGCATCACATGATGAGGAGGAATGCCTAAATTTGGAACTAAGCAGACAAATGGGGAGCTGCTGCAGTCCTCAGCAATTTGGAACTTAAAGCAACAAGCAAAGTCCCCGTGCTCAGAGTGAGTCCTGCATCCTCACATGGATCACATCCATCACACATGGACAAACTTCATCCCAGGTCTGCACACCCTGCTGTATGCATGAGTGTCCTATAGCAATCTGGAATTCACATGCATGGCAATGAATATTAAAGTAGCCTTTTAAAAAAACTAGTTTTTACCAAAACCTCTAATTTTTGCTTCAGAGAAGGCTATTATTTTAAACTTCAACATTCCCTCTCATCAGCAGTGAGAGACAGGAGAACAGAACAGTAGAAGTTGTGGACTAACTCCTATAGGTGCCTCGTACTGGGATTTGCCACTTCCAAACAACTACTAGATGAAGGCACAAATACACCAAATGTTCAGTTTTGCTGTGAATAATTTAGAAAGTGTCTTTGGACAGACATTGAGAATTCTGCTGTGAGAGAGAACCAGGATAACACAAAGCTCATCTCCAGCCCTTTCCCTTAATAAGCACAGTTTTCTTACTGAGATTGCTACTCAACCCATTTCTGTCCATCTGCTAAAACCCCCACAAGATAAATCATAATAAACCAATTGACTATACCACCAATACACTAATTTATGCCTTTATCTTGTTCCAGTAAGGAAATAATGACACTAAGCAGCATGCCCATCTTTACAAAACTCATGTGCCAAGAGGAGGACATTCTGTTTCTTTCAGCAAGCTGGAGTTAGCAAAACACTAAAGACTTTACATGCAGAGAGTTTTGTATGATACATTGCTCCCTGTTTAATGCAGAATGCATTACTGTGTCCAGAGGAGGAACAAGAAGCCAAACACACAAAACCTCACAAAGCGATTTTAATTTAACTGGCAAAGCATGAAAAGCTTGTCAATACTGTGAGTCCCTCAAAGCTCAGGTGTGCTCTGTGTCAGCAGCACATGTCCCAGAATGAGAGAGAGATGCCAAAGCTAAAGAAGTTCTGCAAAAAGGGAAAAGAAGCATGAAGCTGCAGGACTGCCTGGCTAGCCAAAAATAAGACTATATATATGCATGTCTGACCTTTCATTAGAAGACAGAGATAAAATCTAGTGGGTGTTTTGACCACTTCCTGTGGAAAATTGTATATGCTACTGACCCTCTCTCAGATCATAAACTGGAATAAATAACTAATAACAATAAACATATAAGAATATATAGTAAGAATAGGCAATGTAGGCAATGATGTTCCTAGATATTCACATCACTTCTACTTGTATACTGAGCTGATTAATAGGCTGTAAATTCTAACACTAGGAAAGGAGAGATAAAGAAAAATATAACTTTTTCCTCATTGAATTACTTGAGCTGATCATTAGAAGAACAGAAATGTGACCTCTCTAATTTTGGCATAAAACCAGTAGATACTTGGCAATAAAAAAGATATTTTAGTAAGAAGATACACACAAAAAACCCATAACAAGCAGTAAACTTCTTGGTGAAGTTCTCTACTTAAAGTACTGTCATATGCTTGCTATTTATATGCAACACATTTTGTCTTTCAGCAACAAGCAGACTGGAAAATTAAAGGTGTTATAATTTTTTCAGAAGCAGCTGCTGAATTAGGAATGTTCTTCATAGTAAAGCTGAACAGTCTTATGATGAACATTGTTGAGAAACATTGTATAAACCCTACTATGCTCAAATGACCCTTTCCCTAGTTGAGAAGTTTTGCCTGGGCTCAAGATTCTAGTGCCATTTCTCATAACAATCCTTTACATCAAGAAAACCTCATTGGATCCTAAGGCAAGTGAGGTCATATAAATCATAACCACTATATATTCTGCAATTGAATATATTCTATATATTCAGTTCTGCACTATATATTCTGCAACACTATATATTCTCTCTTTCTTTTGAAGACATAGGTCTTGAAGAAAAAGAAAAAATATTTAAAAGAAGAAATTAGTGGCATTTGGGTAGGGGAGTGTTATTGCTACACATCCCCAGATGGGGAGTAGAAGATGCAACAGCATGACTTGAAATAAAAGGCTATTTAAATTCACTGATAACTTGCTGGTGTAATCCTTTAGGGTCACATCCATGGAAATCTCCAACTATGTGTTGCTTTATCATTGCTGACCCAAAGGCAGTTGTTATGGCTGGAATTGATGGATGCTGGTTCATCCCAGTGATCAAGCAGGAGAATATAACCCACATCACCATAAGGTGAGTCTCTGTCTTGTTTTAGTGGCTGGTAAAATATTAGTTCTATTAAATTTGACAGGTTAAGGCTGGAGGCTTAAACTCTACAGAGGTACCTGCATATTTTTCAATTACCTAAGTGCTAGCAGGAGGCCACAAAGGACCCAGACGAACCCTGAGGCATCTGAATGTCTTTGGATCTGCTGCTTTGTGCCTAATAGACCCAACATGACTTTGTTGTAGGAGCACGAAATGGTTGCCTCCAGCTTTGTGGATCCAGCTCTATTTGACCATCTGCAAATGCTGGGGTGCTGTAATGCTGAATGTTATGAGTCCAAGTGCCCTTGTGGATGGGAGCCTTCACATCCTGCAGCAGAAGCTCAAATTTAAGTCAGCTCCTATTTAAAACAAATAGGAATTTAATTGTTGGTATCAACAGGTCTTGCATGAGAGCTTTCAATTCAGACACCCCAGTCTCCTTCCCTTGTAATGACCTACATCAACACAGTTCTCAGAGGAACAGTTCAATGAATTCAGTTATCACATAGATTCTTCTCCTCACCTTTTTTAGCACTAGTTGTTTTATTACCATTTTTCTTATTTTACCAAACAGAAGATTAAAAAAAAAAAACAAAAAAACAAGCCCTACATATTATTTATTATATGCTGCTAAGTAAATGAACTTAAATGAAATTACCCTGTTTAGGGACAGCTGGAGGACGTTTTTTTTAAAATAGGAATTATATTTGTCCTTAATGAACATGAAACAGAGCACAGGAAAATATGCAGTGCCTTTTTACCATTAAATAGGTAAAAATTCAGAAAAGGCAAACAATTTTAATTTGTTGGGCAAGGAAATATTAGAGGAAATAGTTCTTGGACCAGTTCAAGCAGACCATAAGCTAGTTGTGGTATATGGTATATATCAGTATATGTGATATATATATGATATATACATAATATATATCATAAGACATATATGATATATATATGTGGTATATATATCTGTATTCCAGCCAAATGCTTCTGATTTGGACCAAGACACCCAACATGTCAGTGAAGGGCTTCCACGTGTGCATCACACAAGCTCCAGATTTTCATGTGCACTCTGAATGTGCAATGACTGTAGAAACCTGTGCACATAATGCATATAACTCTTCATATACGACCAGATAGGCTGTGTAATAGGTGTCAAAGTGATAGAAAAAAACTTAAAACTGTAAAAGTACTAATTTTTATGATCAGTGTTTCAAAGAGACGCTATCTAGTGTCATCCGTGTATAATAAGTGCTACTTTGAAGTTTTCACTGTATCTGAAGGAAAGCATTAAAACTAAAATATTAAAATTGATTGCAGTTGATATCTAACATGAATCCACTCTCATTCACAATTCAAAATAACTGCACACTCAGCAAGTGTCCCAAACTGGGCTCTGCTCCAACTGAAATGGATTTTCGATGGCTGTAAGCTTCCTATTGCCTTAGGTCAGAGGGCTTCTCAGCATCCATAGCAGCTGAAATATAAGCATCTAGTGCACACTGGCCCAAAATTAAGTTCCTAATAGGTTTTTCCAGCTGCTGGAACAAAGACTTTTTGAAGCACCCTCTCACACTAAGGTTCATAATTCCATCTAAATGGTGCCTTTCTGGGTGTTTTGCTCACCCCCAAACTTGCTAAGCCAAACTTTTAACTCTTAACTTTCTAGATTTTTTTAGTATTATTATTTGTGTCACTTTTTTTCTGGTGTGGTGGTTTTATTGTTATTTGATGCAAATCAAAGCCATTTGAAAACCAGGGAAGGTTGATAAATCTTGGAAAGAACTGCTGGAATACACAATATTAGCTGCCCCCCATAGAAAAAGAACCAGACAACAAATAAGTGTACTCTAACATACTGTGTAAGTTTTGCTTCCCTGAACTGACACACAAGAATAAATTGCTGGCTTTAGCCTTTACATCAATCTCTGAATATTCATTGCAAAAGTATTGTACAGAAAGTATGACGTTGTGTAGAGGTGTTTAGCTCTGTCTGCAAACTCAAATAATGGAGAAATTACAAGACTACTTCATTGGATAGCTAACAGATTTCACCTTATCCATGAGAAAAACAATACACCAGAGGAAACCAAATGCTTTTATATTTAAGAATTGGGTCCTGACTACGATGGAAAATTTGAAGAGGTAATTTTATAGTGAAGTTAATACTTTTCTGGTTTTAACACTTCTCTGGTTTTAACAGCATAGTTAGACTTGACATACAGAAATGATGGTCCTTACAAAGCATTTGAAGCTAATAGTGTGGATGAGCATCACTAGGGGTTATATGTCATTGTATTTTAAGCTGAACTTAAAAGTCATTACTAAAAGTGGTTTTGTTCTCTTTTATGGCACTTACAGTACACAGGATCTTTTACATATAAAGAAAATGAGAGAGTAAGGAATTGGTCAGAAATAATCTACGTTTTACTGGGCTTTGAAGCAAAATTCTTGAGGTCCACTCTAATGTTGAATAAGAGTCTAAAGAGTTCTCTTCCTTTAGCTCAGTCTCCCACATTGTGGTTATAAAAATCAGGGCTCTGACTCAGCTGTCTGCATGCCTGGGAAAGGTTGGGACAGAGAGGAACTGAGGTGTGAGATGAGGAAAACAACAGGGAAGAAAATAAGACACTTTAGATGACTTCTCAGTGCTGAAAAGTATTTCAAAGAAGTGACTCAGTCGGTGTTAGATCTCAGAATGATTCCCTAAAAACTGAAAGAGAAATTGCTCCAGTTACTCAGAAAGCACAAATGCTGTAAAGATGTTATTTACGTGATCTGTTCCCTGCATGAAACTGCTCTTATCTGCTCCCTTTAACTACACAAAGAAAACTCAACCAATTTCAGGTTTGGTTTGTTTTTTTTTTTTTAGCTGATGTTAGTTTCAACTGTGAGCATAGAAATAATATATTTATTCTCTATACTCTGGTGGCTTTTTATCCTAGTTAGAAAACATTAACTTAACCCTGTTATGCCCACTAATGAAAAGGTGAGCGTTCCATTAAAACAAGTATTTTATTATCAAACCTTCAGATAAATTTTCTTCCAATGATACACTAGATAAGGCACCACTTCTTCAGTTCCTTCATATCTAGTCCCTCCCTGGAATTTGGGGGATTATTGATAGGATAATGACTGCAAGACTGAGTGGAAAATTTTGTTATACCATAGAAAGTAGTCAAGAATTACTGTATTCCTTCCTTTAAATCAGGAATTGAAAGACTGAAATTTATTGGTAAAATAAACCTGATATGGTGGAACTGAGAGCCCAAAACATAGCAGCATGGACCAGTTAAGAAGTCTAACATGATATAGAACACCCAAGAAGAAAAGGTCATTTGGAAGACCTGATTGTTAAGCTGTCCCATGACTACTGGGAAGGTATGATAAGAAGACTGACCTCAAATGGCACACATCAAAAAATACAGTATAAAAATAGAAATAAATGGTTCTATAGGACAAAAGTAATCCTTGCCTTTGTGCATTTGAGTCCAACAATTGGTGAAAATCCTACAAACTCTCCTTTAAAAGCATTTTGTGCTGAATGAAAAACAAGAACATATAAACATGTAATACTGTTGCACGAAACTTCATTAGACTATGAACCTGTAGGTGTATAAGAATACAGACACTATCTGAGTGGTCACTTACAAGAAAAGAAACATGGAGTGATGGTTTCCATTTTGGGGAATGACATAACACAACACACAATCAGAAACAACCCCCAAATTGCTCTGTTTATAATCCCTCCTTGATTAGTTGGTATACTTTATTTAATAGAGGTATTTGTACTGCTCTTGCTCTTAACTGCAGCTACTCTAATTTAGTGGCTCCCAGTGTTTAGCAGCCTCGCCTTTAGTACAGGCTTATTAATTAAAGTAATTACATTCCACAGAAGCTGCACACTTTTGAAAGTGCCCTTGATTTAGAGCTTCAAGGAGAAGTACTTAAATATAATAGAAGCCATGGCCTGTGAATGAAGTCTAGAACAAAGATTAGTTCATCTACCCAGTCTAACAATATCTAAATGTAGATTGTGCCAACAAGACAGAATAGTTCCTGGAAAGGACTATACTTCATAATAGTGAAAGAAACCATCATTTGGTGTTGAACAAAAGGACCACCATTCTACTCTACATCCTAGCTTTTGTTTAAGCAAATAAGCCAGTCCTTGAAATGATCCTACCATAAATCATTAGGATCCTGTTTAAAATGGCTACAAGTATTTTCTAGGAAAGCAAGGATGGCTCTGCAGGACTACAAAGTAAGTGGTAGTGTTTTGTGTCAAGCCTGACACTGTTGGGGAATGTTAGAGAGGTTTGGAGAATGTTGGAGAATATTCCTGAATATTCTCGAAGAGATAGGAGGTACGACCCCTTTGCTATGCCCAACCCCATGTTTGGGAGGCCAATTAGATCGGCCCATACTCCGGTGCTACCTGCACCAGGGATTCGCTGTGCTACAGGTAAACACACCGGGTGTCCAATAAAAAGTTATGTTGGTGGCTGGGGTGTGGTCACGGAAGTACTATATAAGCAAAAGTTGCTGCGCAATAAACCAGAAGTCCGTTTATCAACCATATTGGTTGCACGCATTTTCTTTGCCATTCCCGCATGACACAGAGTTCCTGTATGGCTACCAGGTGAGATTTGTTGTTATCTTCATCTGTGAAAGTGAGATTTCTTTTATCACTTAATCCTGTCCATTTGCACCACTAAGGCAGAAGCTGCTGCCTCCTATGGACTTGCCATGCATGCCCTAGGATGGGACAGTATCCCAGAAACCATTCCAGAAACCTCTGTTAGTAATAGTCTCTCAAAACAAGCAATGGTGGTTGCCCCATCAACAGAAAACCACAAGGGGTTAGCCTTTTGATTTTTTATTAAAACTGATGTACTTTTTAATAAAAAGTGATGCAAAGGCCAGTTTCAGAGACCCAGACATCAGGGAACTGATTTCCGAGTGGTGGTCAGCTGAAAACTCTATTAGCAGGCACAGCTTGTCCATGACCAAAGCTGAGGTTCTCCACACAATGCATGCCAAAAATAGGCATATAAATACCCAACTTTTTCTGCAGTGAAGAGAAAGAGGATTTCCTGCTATGTCAGAAGCCAGTTGTGAGACCTGACCATCCAGATTCCATTTGACTGTTCCCCTGGTCAGAAATGTAGATTCAGGATTATTTTCCTACTGCTGTACTGATCAGGTCAACAGTTTTCCAGTTTCATTTCAATCTTCTCAGTGCTTCCCCAATGTATGGAGATTAAGATAAATAATTATATTATTTTAGCAAGAATAAATAAATGAAACATAAGAATATACAATTACATCATAATGGAAGTATATTACACTATAGAGCAAGCATATGTTGATCTTATCACCATTACCCTAATCTATAGTTGCGAGACATGGTAATGAATGTTTACCTTGCATGTGAATGAAAATGGAATTATATTCAACTGTTTAATCAATGTTGAAATTCTTCCTGTCTTCCTATTAAAAAATCATAAACAACCTGGACTGAATTCATATATAATTATAAACAGCACAAATGCTACATGGAAAGATTTACAATAAAATATTGTAAACAATCAATTCAGCTTTTGTATTGACCTCAGCATGGCCATGGCTCTACCCAGACACTTCAAGGAAGATATCAGGTAATGACAACTCTTAGTGGAGGACCTGAGCCCATCATTTGAGGATTAGAGTAGGTATGAAGTCTTTTTTTCTTGCAATCCAGTGTTGCCCACTTACATCCAATAGACCAGATTTCATTCCTGGTACAGCTGCTGTTTATCCCTTGTATTTTCTAGATAGAAGGTCTGTGCTTGAGATTGCTTAAAAACAAGGTCAAATTCCTTTACCTCTACTGAAAAAATATATTAAAAAATATTTTTCTACTTATTCAAATTGCTGAATTGTAGAAATCATACAAGCCTATGCTAGAAATAGAATGTGAGTGTCTGACAGAGATGTATAACATGCAGGACTTCTGCACCCTGCAATCCCACTGCTCTTGCCTGGTGATCAGCAAAGCTGTGAATGCATTCTGCAACAGGGAACTAAGAATACATCATCTTTCAAATGAGTCTTTGGATACCCTTAAAGTTAGTTAGCAGTTTTACAAGTCTTATTTCCAGTGAAATCACAGAAATGAAAAAATGGTTTGCCTTAGACTGACCTCACTGAATTTGTCCTAAAAAAAAAAATCTTTATAATATCTGAAGGAAATTGTTAGTGCAAATAGTGTTCAGAATCAAGCAAGAGACAACTATCAATGAAATGACTAAATTTTACAACCATTCTTACTGATGAGTTCTTGAACTAGTAAAAACATTGATTTAGAAGTGGGAGGAATAGGAATCTATTAGAAAACAGGAAATATGGGATGACTATGAAAATCAGTGCAACTGGCAAAGAGATGGAGAATGTGAAAAAACACAATCACCTTTAAAGTAGCAATGAAGGGAAATGTGAAACAGAGTCCCCAAACAGATGGGCCAAACAAAGCATCTTCACTGTGAAAATGAAGAAGAAAGCAGGCTTGCTTCTAATGAAGTTCTGGAGAAGACCAGCACAATAAATGAAATTATCTTTTGATAAGATTCATTTGATAGAGAAATGACAATCGTTTGCTGTCAGTTAAGCAAATACTGTGCCTTGTCATTATTAAAAGATAAATTATAGACATTTTTAGGAGTGAATATAAGCATTGTGCATTTGCCTCTACTATTGTCACTGCTGGGGCACCAGCAGAAGCTGTGCTGGATTGCACCAGGTGCTGCCTGCTGAGTCCTTGGGTACCACACCTCTGCAAAGAGCTTGGTTTTAAATCACAGATCACAATTACTGCATTGTGTATGGGGACACAGAGATGGATCTTGCATTTGAAAGGAGTCCAGAATTTCTCAGCATGTGAATTTCAGTGGAGAAAATTTTGCAGTGAGGAACTTTTTTTTGTTTGTTTGTTTAAAGTTAACTACAAAATTCCTGTATACCTCCCTAGGACCAGAATTTTATGTGACTCTGCAGACTCAAACCCTTACTAAACCTCATCATACTTGATATTTTGCAGAGGACTCTTGTCCTGGCAGTACCTGAAGAAAAGATACTGGTGAGCAGAGCTTTGCCTGGTGCTGGAAGTAAATGCTCCATCACAACTGCAACCAATAAAATAAACTGTAAAATCTGCCATAACAAGAAGTAGGTTGAACTACAATATAATGACATGTATTTCAGATAGTCACTTATGTTTTCTTTACAAAACAATATGTGTTTAAAAGGGCCATAAAATACATCATAAAACTAAAGATGATCTCAAACCATAAAATTCAGAGCCTAATGACAGTCATTAGCATTATATAACAATTTAACAGTCTTAGAGAAAAAGATTATAGCTTTCCATAAAAACAGATATCCATATATTAAAAAATATGCATACTCAGTATTATTTACAAAACACAACAATGAAATTGAGCTTACAGTGGAAGCTCTATCCCATTGCCAGATAACTTTCTGCATTACATCAATAAAAAGACAGATTTCATATCTACAAAATACATTGCATCCAACTGCATATCTGTGATAATTCTCCATAGGAGCTCAGAACATGACCATGCACCAACTCTCACTTCTCATGGTGTCTTTCCTCTTGCCAAACAACACAAAATAGCACATGAGCCTCTATTACTTAAAAATAACCTTTTCCTTCATCACCTTTGACTCCTGCATTCCTTTTTACCCTACAGGTTGAGAGGGATCAAATTTTGACATTTGACTTGCATGTTCTCCTTGGGGAACAGCACAGAAGGCAAGAACTGAATGCAGTGTAGTTAATATTAGACATAAATGCAGAAATTCCTCTATGCTGAAGTGCAAAAAAGGTGACAGTGACCATGGCTGATGTTCCTAGCACAACTCTTTTCACAACATCATTATTTATCTGAATTTTGGTCAGCAGTGTTGAGCTTGTATTTCATTTGGCCAAATGAAATTTTGGACAGTGAGTATCAACTTTAAGTTCTCTAACATAATGGTCTAGTACCGAATTACTAAGGTCCAAGATTTAATCAGTAAAATATTCACTATTAGACACTATTACTCCAGCCTGGATGGTAACACCCACCAACCTGTCCATGCAGAAACGTGAACTTGCTGACTATTCTCCACTTATTCCCATAAGACAAGGACTCTTGTCCTTCCTCTAAAGCACTGGGAAGGAGGATCAGGATTGTGAGAAATGTGTTACTCCCACATTGGACAAACACAAGAGCAGGGAAGGTATTACCATTTGAACTGGAGTGCTTCATGATGCTTTAGAACTGAAATACAATTTAATCAAAATATCTGGGAGCTGAAATAGGTATAAACATTTCACTGTTCTCTTCAGGACCTGACAGCCTGTTCCTGCTTTTTATAAATGTTGTTGCAGGGAACACTTAGTAAAAATAAGGTTCAGAGTTCACACTTTTGCTTTTCCAGTAGCTAAACTGAGTGCCAGTTATTTGAGCATCTACTTACACCTGGAGTTGGAAGATGCCAAATGCAAATACAATCCATTCAACCCATCTTTAATAATTACTGGGTAAGGACTTAGGAGGACATTTCTTATTATGCCAGTCCAGTATTTCAGCACTTTTTATCCCCAGTGATGAGATGTCTGCTTCTTCACTCTCCGTTATCTTTACCTCTCTAGCATTTCCTCACCTTAAAGCCTTCAAATCTATTAGCTGACTGCTATATTTATTAGGTGTCTTCAATACATTAAAACATTGTTCCCTGTGAAATGTGCTGTTAAGTATTACCTTGGTTAGTAATTTAATTTAATAGGATAGTGACAACACCTTGACATTGTGCAGGTTTGTGACCTAATGATTTATGAGACAAGTTACATTTGCAGACACACTGATTTTGGTAACTGCAACGAACAGAAGTGAAGAACAATTTTCACTTTTTTTTTTTAAAGTCATTTTTTCCTTCTCTCACAGTATTGCTTTACACACAGAAT
The DNA here is from genome assembly GCF_036169615.1 of Heliangelus exortis. Classification (NCBI taxonomy): domain Eukaryota; kingdom Metazoa; phylum Chordata; class Aves; order Apodiformes; family Trochilidae; genus Heliangelus; species Heliangelus exortis. The sequence continues at coordinate 8,547,622 of NC_092427.1, forward strand.
GGCCCCTTTTGAAAATTGCTAGTGGTTTGAAAGAGGTTTTAATGGTTTTAAGTTGTGGCATTAGTTTTTGAATGATGCTTAAAGCCTTCACACACTTGAGAAGCTCTGTGCTGCCCAACAAGTGACAATTAAGGTGTTCCACATGGCTGGGCCATAGAAGTGATAGGATAAAATGCACTGACTGTAGTAATCCAATTTAAATGAAGATAACTTTGTGCCTTGACACAGACACTCAGATAAAATAAGCAGGACAAGTGACATAGCAATTCCATCCCATGCAGAGTGCTTTCCTGCATCAGGCAATGAGCATGGGTGGCCACATTCAGGAAGAGCTGGCCAAGTTCGCTTGGACTAAACCAACTGGAAGCATCTGAGTGGAAACAGGGTTTTTCCACTGCTTTTAGGATGAATGCTTCCCTGGGTTTCTACATAGCCACACCAGCCTTATAGGAATCTCATACAACAAAATCTCAATACAACAAAGGGTTGGTTTGGTTTTTTTTAGGGGTGGTTCTTTCATTTCATTTGTACCTCCTCAAATAGCTGTGTCTTACTTCCACAATACTCTTCAGAGGATTTCTGGCACAGAACTGCCTCAATTGAAAAAATACCAGAGCCAGCTCTGGAAGAGCCTTAATGAGAAGCAGAGTACAATAGATGACACCCAGTAATTGTATTTTCCAATGATTTGGTCTAACTTGTTCAGAGCTACCTTGAGCATCTTTACAGAGTGCTGCATGGCCCTGTGTAGGCATAGCATAAAAGACACTTTAATGTCAATGTTTGAGATATGGTGTTAATGGTGGATATTTAAGAGAGAATAAAAACTACAGAGCAGTAAGAAAATGAGAAGAAAATACCATAATAGTCCTTTGAATTCACTACTCTTATACTAATCTCACTTGTTAAAAAATGAGAAATATAATAACAGCAGGGATGAAATGAGATTATTTTGCTGCAAAAGCACAGGACCCCATCCCTAATCCTGCAGAAACATCAAATTCCACCATCCCCAATGTGAATTTGACACTAGGTCTATAAGCTAATGTTCAGTTGGATAAGGAATAACAGTTCATGTAAAATGTACATTTTTTTTGCCTCAGGATGATACCCTTTTATCCTTATCTTCTTCTATCTTTAAATTATGTTTTAAAATAATTTGTAGGCTTCTGTGAATTCATTGATGGATTGAAGAGTATGTAGAGCTGTGATACATGTGTCTCTATCAATGGGATGATTGTCCACTTTGACAGATATCTGCAATGCTCACCAGCAATGCTAAAATACTACGCAGTTCAGACTTTCAGAAAAAATTAAGAAAACCACCACCACCAAGAGCCAAAAAACCCAAAAACATACCAAAAAACCCCAAAACACCCCTGAAATATTTATTTTTATCTTAATGATGGATTATTTTGAATAAGAGTAGTTGATCAGCAAGCTTATCTACTTCCAGCTCTACCAAACACTGTGACTTCTCACTGGTTTATGTTGGAGGATCAGGACTCTGTTTCTTTGCCACAGATTCTCTGTGTGACCCAGAGCATCTCTCACTTACAGAGAAATCTACTGAGGAACTTACCTGTGCTGCAATGTACAAATCAAACAGAGGCACTGAGGGCCCCAATGGGGAAGGAGGCACCTCCAGTCAGTGACTGATCTGACAGCAGCCACAAGCAAAAGTGCTACACACTGGTTTAGTGCAGTAGTCTGGTGGCTACAATATGCTCCACAGGCAGAAGAGACCAGGATTCAGCTTCCTCTTCCACCCTGAGGTCCTTAAACTAGCAGACTATCTATGTTATGCTTGGTTTATCCCTTTGACGCGCACTTCCCCTGGCCTTGAAGTCTTGAGTATGTTTGTATGTGGGCAACACTTCTGTAACTAGCATTGAAGAATTATGAAAGGATGAGAACAATAAGAAATCAACGTTGAAAATATCCAGAGTGGAGGATATAATTGAAATACAGATCAAGAAGAATTGTACAGAAAGTCCTATGTTTGCCAGGAGGGGACAAATATATGCCCTTCCAAGTGCTGTATGTTCCCATCACAATTATATAGATATGATACTAAACCATTATAGTCTTAGAGCCAAAAAAAAAAGCAGATGGTATGGAACTGTACATCCTTTACAAAGGAGCCTTCCTAAGCCATGCACAGTTTTTAAATATTTGCTATCTGCCTGGTACTGTGGTTATCACTGTAGTGAAAGCAGTAAGCTGGTCAAACATGTGAAAAATTAGAAATCTGAACATTTTCTGTTATGTTTATTTCACTCTGAAATAATTTATTTGCTTCAGGAAAACCTTGCCATGCTTCAGTCCTATTGAAACTCTCCCAATATTCTAGGAAAAAATCCTGTATTTGCTACCTAGTTCTAAGGCATCATAACTGTTGAATATCACAGAAGTCTTCCCATTTACCTTCATTGGTTTTCATATTAGTAGAAAGCTTAAAGATACTAACAAGCAATAAAGAAGCAAAATGCTAAAATATAGACATAAGAATCAACAGAGAGGTCAAAATTAAATCTAGGAAGCTTCTGCTTCTCTTTTACTATAACTTAGTAAAGACCAGCTTAATGGATACTTCATGATTTTCTATGTTAGTACCACTTAAACTCCTGGCTGGGGTTTTCCATGCCAATGAAAGAACTCATATGGAAAAGTGTGAATAAAAACAAAACAAAAACAAACAAATTAAAAATCATATATTCTAAAACAGAAATGAATAAGTTCTGCACTCAATGCAAAACAGTTGAAATACTTTCTGAACTTGGTTATTTTCAGAATTTCTTGGAAGTTGAGTTTTACTTCCTGTCTAACTGCAGTGTTCTTTAACTATATGTAAAATTGTACTATTAGGTATATAGCAAATAACATTAAGTTACATCTGGTTTAGCTGTGTTCTAGATGTTAAAATGAAGCTTTGTATTATATCAAATGAACAGACTAGAATTAATCAGTGTACTAAATTTATGATACTACAGTGAACTTAGCTTAGCAGTAATTGATTCAACAACAGGTGTGTGTAAAACTAAATATTGGTTTAATAAATTCAACTAGCTTGCTAATTTTCACTTTAGATGCTCCTTTATAATCATAATGTCTCAAACACAAATCACCACATATCTCGAAAAGCTTATTCCTGGGCTGTCAGCTTGGTCTGCAAAAGTCTACCTGCTTGGCATGTACCAGGATGATTCTGTTTGTTGGTAGTGAAATAAGTTATACAGTCCCAAAATTAAGACAAATTAACAGTGCTGGTTTTGTTGAGCAAAACACAGCATTTCTCTGTGGCTTCATGAACAAAGCAGGGCACACACTGGGGCTGCTCAGTGAGGGAAGCACCAAACTTCCCCCCAGGAAGGGGATGGGGCAGAAGCCCAGCAGGAAAACCAACTTCAGGCTAGAGAGTCATGGCATGGTCCCTATTCACTTAGGCGGGGTGAGGTGAGTTTCTCCATAGAACAATTCAGATCAAGAGCCTAATACAGTTGTTTTGATTTGCCTCTTTTTCCCCATTGGCTAGAGGATTCTAAAAAGATAAGTTTTAGTAGGGTAGACTTCCCACCAACAGTTGCTAATGGGCTAAGACATATATTGAGAGTCATTAAGAGCTTCATTCTCCTTTATTCCTGTGGTAGCAGAAAGCTCCAACACCCCCAGGTAACACAGTGTTCCTGTTGGGCACATTTAAATTATGACACTAATTTAAGACACCCAACACTCCGAGCAAGCAGCAGGGTGTAGGGTGGCACAGAAATTTGCTGTACTTTTCCCATCTGTTGCATTTCCACCATAATTCCTGTGTCAGGGAAAGAACTTAGAGCTCAGTTCACAGAATAGATGCAAAGTGGAAAATTCTATTTCTTAGCACTTTTTTTCTGACGTTTTTAGAATTATTCGAGAAAACCAAATATCTGAGAAAAAGACTCCTTCCTTAGCTGGAAATTGGTGACATTGAACAACTGCTGGGACAAATTTATCTAAAAGCCTCTGAACAAGTGTTCTTCCAATACGTTCATTGCCATAGTGTATTTTAGTTTATATCATTGACTATCAAGAAATGTGCCTTTCAACCATGAATTTACCAGCTGCTATTTTAGAGCAAATATAAAAATTTTTCCAAAAATTCGTTTAAAAAGACAACTATCAAGTCCCTCCATATTTTCCTTCCCTGATGCCTTTGCCTCCACATAACCAAGCAATCTGAAAATATCTACATCCCTCAACCTGAACTTGAATAAAGCAACCTAAGTATAACTGCTAAATTACATTTAATGTAGCTGATTCACAATACACATTAAAAGGCAGTTGCTGATGAATTGTTTACACCAGGATTTGTTCAAATTTTGAGAAGTGATTCCTAAAACAGTTGAGTGGAAGAACAGTCTCCATTTTCACACCATGGCAAGTGCCTGATGAGATTTCTCAGTGCCAAAAGCAGCATCATCCTGAGAGGATCTTGTTTGATCAGTGATGTTTACTGAGATGTAATATGAGTGCCTAACTTGCTCTCTGACCTTCAAGAAACAAAGGACTTTCCAGCCAGAGACACTATGATGTTGTAATTGTTAATTTTCTGTCTTTCATTGGAGGAATAACCCTGTGGTATTGCTAAGAAACAAAAGTATTGTATACACAGCTATTCTTCCTTTTGTCTCTCTCTTGTTAATTTACTGTCATGCCAAAGGTTACTGGATTCAAAGCTGGTTCTTCAGATGCCAGAAAGGGTGGCATTTCATAAAGGACATACAATCAGTCAGCAAACAACTTCTGCTGTTTTCAAATTATTCTTCTTTGTCTCAGTTCATCTGCTGTTTCTTTAGTTCTCTGACACCACTGAAGAATGGCCAGATTATGCTTTGTGGATTGCCAAATATGAGATCAAATTAGAAATCATGGGATATGCCTGGGTCTACTAAACATAGTAGGCTGATCTAAAACCTCTTCATCTGGTGGCCTTGAATCAAACCTTTAACTCAGGTTGAAGACTCAATAAGATTGTAGGTGCCTCATCCTATTTTGGGTCAGACATTTCATCAGGACATGACATGGTTCAGCACACAAGGGTTTTTGAGCTGCAGGCTTTGATAAATTTCAGAAGGGTGGCCCAGTGTTTTCCACCAGAAAGACAATATTTGCTAAAATACTTAATTACTCCCCTCTCTGGAATTAAACAGGAAAATGTGATATTTCACTGCAAGAGAGCAGCAGGTAAGAGCTGAGGAATGACAAAGGTTGGGAAATGTGCAACGTGGATAAGATATGCTCAAATCATGCATATTTCTTACCTTTCATAAATACTGCATTTATCCTGAATTTTAAAACCAGCTCTACCCCTTTGCAAAGCAGATTTTTTCATCTGATGTCGAGGTACAGAGGTAGAATTTGCATTTTGTAACACAGTGCTCACTCCACTGAGCAACTACACAATGGGTAACCTGGGAGTTAAGCAGTTCAGCACTCTCTCTCACTCAAGGATTGTGAATCCAGTAATAAATAGGACTGATTTTATTTTGGGAGAACAAATATTGAATAATTCTCTGTCCCTGGTTGCAGGAGGGAGGTTCAGTAGCAAAGCCAGAGTAAAACCTGCCATCTCCCTTTTGTCAGCCCCTGCTGACCTCTGCAAACCTGCATAAGAACAGCTCAAATGCTGTGGGATCTTCGCTCTTACTCCTGGTCATAATTTATGTAGACAGCCTCATTTATAAGCAGTGTGTAAAATGCACATTAAAACTTATAGTTAGTGTATTTACTTGTTGATTACATACCCATCTCTCTGTCTGCTTTAGGTGCTTACAAGCCTCTTGCTATTCGACAGATTCATAATCTTTCCTGAAAGTATCCTCAGAAGAACTTGATAGCAAGGGCAATGTTATTACCTCCATCTCAAAATTCATGGAAATTAAGTACAGGGAGATCAATGTTAAGGCTGAATGGATGAATTGAGGAGCTTCATGTGGGATTATCCCAAGATATCAACATGAAGAATCAGGAAGCCACATAACATGATCTTTGTGAGGAAATGTCAATAAAATGAAGCTTTCTTAAGTTTAGGAACTAGACTACTGGTTATATATGCAAGCTCAAACTTTAAGAAGAATGAAGTACTGGAAAAGACTGCCTAACCCTATAGGTTTCCAAGGAGAGGTTAAGGAGGCATTGGCCTGGGAAAGCCACTGAAGTTAAAGATAAAGATGTTTTTACCTCTGTGGAAGAGGAATGGACTGTGGGAGGTGCTGACTGATGTAAGGTGAAAACTTCTCTTTGCCTCCACAGTGATTTGAGTCCAGATCTAGGTGAGGTAACACATTAAGGATGATCTCAGTCGGAACTCAAGAGGTCACAAAGTCATCTTTTTAAACTCAGTACAGCCTCCTACAGTAGTTCCTGGGATAGGTAAATCCAAACTTAACTCATGCAATTGTTAATAATTCAGCAAAGTTCAAAGACATAGACCACTGCTTTTGCTAGGTAAGGTAGACAGGAAATAGAGTTATGCTATATAATATTTTTTTTAAGATAGCAGCTTATGCACTGACTTGTTTTAAAATTAGGAAATAATAGGCATTACAGATCTGGGTTTCAAAATGATGAGCATCTGTAGATGCTATTGAATTCTGCTGGAGTTATTGTAAGCTCACTGAAACTGAAAGCCAGGCTTTTGCACTTCTCTGTTGTTAATATTGTTGTTTTTATTAAAAGAGAGGGCAGAGGACCTAAATAAAATATACAATGATGCTCTTAATTGTTCACTTATTTCTTTCCTGTAGCAGCCTACTGTATTACTAAGAAAAATTAAAATACAATGCATAGCACTTAATTAGCTTTACAAGAATACACTAAGAAACACACCAGATACTAATGAAATCTTGAAAGTCCATTTTGTAATGAAGCACATATGTGCTAACATATTTGACTTTCAAGCTGGTTTAGTAATTATAAAGAGAAATTGGAAGTTACAACCCTGAGATGCAGTTTCAAGATGCCATGCAGACGTTCAAGCAGAAAATTGACATTACTGGAAGCAGAATTTGTAGTTTAAAAAAATATCACTGTCAACAATAAAAAAAACACACAATTGGGGAATTCATCAGATTAAAACAACTATGACATCTGGCAACACTATTGGTAAATTCCCTAAAGATAAAAAGCAATACCAGTCAGAAATCATTGGTAGTCTGAAGGTAGCTTAGGAAAGCCTCAAAGAAAAAGATGTGTACTTCATTTGATGAAAAGCAAGTGAAGATCTGCAAAGGGGGAGACATGATCAAAGAATTAGGCCAGGAAAATAATCTATTTAAAATCCTTTAAAGGTACTGGTGTGAAGCTCTAAGTCTGCATTTCTGTACAAATGTAAAACCTCTCTCTGAGGGCCCAGTTCAAAGCCAATCAAAGTCACTGAGAACCATAAATTTCAGATAAGGCTTTATGATCATCCTGAGTGTGTCTGCAATTACCATCCTTGTGGTGCCCTTTTAGAGGGCAGGTGAAGTCAGCCCATGATCTCCAGCCCTGCTCCGTGCCCAGAGCAGAGATGGGAGCCAGACAATTCCTTCTCCCAGGGACCTCCTGACTGCCAGACCTGCCAGCAGTAAATGGACCCTTCCTGCCCAGGCAGGGAAAGCTCCAAAGGGGAACTTCTGGTGATGTTAGAGAAATCCAAAGAAAATGTTTACTGATGACCCCACTTCATGTCAAAATTGGGCAGTTGTAGGAGTTTTTGTGTGTGTCTGTGAGTTATTGTGGTGCTTGGTAAACTCTAAGCCTTGGCTGGGAACAACCAAGCCAAGCTCTTTCAAGATTTCTGGTGATGGATTTACATCTGCTTCATACTAAAAGTGTATAAAAACTGTGTATAAAATGTGTATGCACTTTATGTGTATAAACGTGTATTTTAAAAAATGGAGTTCTACTCAAAGTGAGTGGAAATTAAAGCAATTAACATCTAGTTAGTTTTTGAAAATCCAATCCTTTTAAAAAAAATCCCTTGAAAAATCCAATTCTTTAATCACCAGGACTTTGTTTGATAAGACACAGGAATCTTTATTGCCATATTGTGGCACCAAACAGATGTATTAATATTTCTTTAAAGCATCATAGTTAGGAAAGTTTCTCTAGTCTTAAGATAAAAACCCAAAACACAGAATAAGGTATCTGGCCATATTTTACATCAAACCTCCAGAAAACCTCACCTAATCCCAGTGAGATATTACAGAGGGGAGTGCAATAAATATCTTTAAGGACTGAAGTAATACAGCAACACTAGCAACTGAATTAATGCTCAGAAGCACAATTATTGTTTCTCTCTATTATTGGAAAATACTCAGTTTCAAACTCTTGACATTTTTCAAACTTTTTGAATTAACCAGAAAAAGAAACTGCTGCAGAAACTCATTCTGTGACCACAGAAAAAAAATGTTATTGCTTAGATTTTTGCAGCTCCCAGTTCTCTATAGAATGATTGACAGTTTTTATAATTGTTATCTGATAAATGAGTTTTTCAGGCATGGGTGGGACGTAAAGATTCATGTAAGAGCTTTATGTGAAGCTGAACGGGTATGAAAATGAGCAAAACGTAGGAGATACATTTTTATTAACATAATGAAAACTAAACCTGGCAAATTCTTCATTTTTACATAGGATGTTGGATCTATGTTATTATTATGCACTTCTGCTTTTTCCTTTCCTCTCCATGTATTGATTTTTCTTTTCTGCTAATGCACTAAACACTCTGACAAATATAAACCTGTCAGTGTCCACTAAGCCCAGCACACAAACCTACAAGGAAGCATATACAGAGATATTCTGCAGCAGTCACAAAATGCTTATTTTCCCAGTCATTTGGTGAACACCAGCTGCTTAAAGATATGTGGTTGCTAAAGTCCTCTGTTAGCCAGGACTTTGTTTGATAAGACAAGCCACCAAGGCTGAAGAACTTGGACAAATTGTCTGACTTACTCTATACTCACATTCTCAGCACGAGCTGGAAACATTCCAGAGGAATAATAAACTATCCAACAGATGTTAATTGTGCACCAGAGCACACCACAGGACTTCCCATTGTACAGGGCTTTAAGTAGTGCAATTACTCAAAGACACAAGGGCAGCCTCTTCAGATAGACTGCTGAACCTTAAGAACTCTTTCTGGAAATGCACAAGGAAAGAAGACAAAGTTAAGAGCTTCTTGTAAAGCACACAAACAATAGTGATCCTTTCAAAGAGTTCTCCCAGACTTTTTGTATGTTACTGTAAGACAGAGAGGGAGGTTAAGAAAACAGCAAGTAGAGGTTTTGGGAGGAAAGATAAAGAAGGACTGGCAGCAACTGAGTAAAACCAGGAAAACAAAAAGGCAGAGAGGGGTTTTTCTGCAGAGCACCACTTTTGTGGCAGGGACCCATTACCCACCTCTAGATGCTGAGGAGCTAATTCAGGAGCGCGAATGGGAGGGGGAATATCTGTGGGTCCAAAAGCTCACAGTACCATTTGTCTATTTGGATCCGAAGATGCAAATTTCTCCAAACTAGTTCTGAATGGATACCAAGGAGAAATCTACATCCTGCATTTTCTGGCTGGAAATCACCTTGCTGTAGAAAGATAAAAGCTATCTGGTTTACATTCTGCCTTCCTTCCATGTACTTCATTTTGTCTGAGTTTCCAGTACTTTGGGTGCTTTTAGATGACATCTTTCACCCCATGTTTATAGCAGGTATGCATACTAGAACCCTGGCCTTACTGTGGGTACTATTTTGATTTTTCACCTCCGTTGGCCTTTAAAAAGGTCTCAATAAAATTTAAAATCTGAAAATTTTTTAGGATCAGAGATTGTCAAGCAAACATTAACTGAAGAGATTTTCTAAATATGTTCATTTAACAAGAAAAGGAATTAATCATCTGTCAGAGACTGCAATCTAACTATAATTAGACAGGTTTAAAAAATAAATTGATATATAACTTTCTTTCCTTAGTTGGAAACCATATTTTAAAGAAGTATTGAATGTTTAATTTCTAAAAGGAAACAGAGGGGCTTGTGCACATACAAGTCTTTTAGTGTTTGACAGGCATGGAAATTTTGTCTGAGTAGAGATTGATTTGATGCCAGCTTGCTGCAATTAGGAAGTAATTAGCATTCTTTCAAAGTGAGGACCAGAAGAATGGCCTGAAGTTGACATTCAGTTCAGTGAATGAGCAGAAAATTTGTGCCTCCTGCTTTTGAGTAGGTGATGATACAATTTGGAAAGAGCTGGCTCTGCTGGAAATTCTGCTGCCTCTAAGGCCAAGCTCAACACACACAAAACAGAAACCTTTTTAATTAGTGAGCACAGGACTGTGACTCCTACAAAGAAGTCTGCTAGTAGGTTTTTCTGAGTAGCCAACATTTCTTCCTTGTCTTTTAAGATGGTGCTTGACTGGCTTACTACCCAGGAAACTCAGCCCACTTGTGCACCACAGATCCTAATGCTCTGAAGACCAGTCCAAAACTTTCATTTCTTTTACATTCTACTTGCTCTATAGTGAGCTTTTTTTGGTCTCTTTTTCAGGATTTTTTTTCATTTCTATCTCTGTTTAAAGCTATGCAGCAGCATTGAACATGTGGCAAAATACTTCTAATAGGAAAAAAACCAAACAAACCATAAATCTTTAAATCCAACCTATCAAATTAGTTCTCTGTTCACAAATACCAACTTTAAACTTCATTGTGAGCTAGTACTGCAACAACCTGTAGTAAATGCAAATGTAAGTGGTCTGCTCATACCATCACCTGTTACTTTTATTTTCTTAATTAGCAGGCCATTAGGAAAATTGCTGGCAGGTAATAGAAACTGAGAACACAGAAATATTCAAAGTCTTGAAGAAAAAACATTCCATATTGGAAACAAAAAAAAATGCAAAACAGGGATCTCTCATGTGCTTTTTGTTGCAAGCTTTGTATTTTTATGTCTAGACAAGGAAAGAATCAAGACATCAGAAGACAAAGGCACTCTGATTCTGCATTGAAAATAGTAACTACAAAGCTATCCTTACTCCCAGCATCATCTTTGGACAACCACTTCTTGGAAGAAGGAAATAGAGAGTGAATAACAGTATGCAGTTTAGGAGAAAGTGACCTAAAGACAGGTCAGGATACGTAAAAAATTATGCACATTTTTCTCTTTTTCTTTACTTGTCTATAAATATGTATCCTAATAATGGCACTGGTAAATAGGATCTTACTGGAAACAAGCACGTGAACTAATTGAGGATTTGAATTTTGATACCACAGCTGGTCATGGGGATAGCCTTTAGGTCATGCACATCATTAATGGCTCTGAGCTGCTTTCAAAATGGAAACACAAATATTTAACTAAACCTCACAAGCAGCAAAAATAAAGCAGCAGAAGAAAAAGCCAGCCCCAAATCCGAAACAAAGATAATAGTTGGTTTTTTTTTCCTGACTAGAAAAAAAATCAGTTTACAGAGGGAATTAAATTCCATTTTAATTAGAACCTTGTTAAGTTTGAGTTCTCTGCAGCATCATGAAAAGGAAATCACGGGGGAAATGGTAGACAAGCCAATGTTAATGTTCAGCAACAACCACAATAGACAGACTGTGACCAAGGGTGCATTTGTACAAATTTCTATTTCTCCCCTCTAAGGACTAAGAGCAGAAAAACTTTAAGCATTTAAAAAAAGTAAAATCACCAGGAATGAAAGTTTTAACAAGCAACATGCTGGCAATACACTTGGTCTTAAAGACATGATGAGCAATAACCAATCTGAATATAAATATTAATACAAATGCCTTCTAGTGTTGCTCCTCTTTTTGAAATCCTCCTTCACCCTCAAAAAAAAAAAAAAATCAAACCCAAAAACAACCAAAAAAAAAAAAACCCAACCAACACATAAACAAACAAAAGACCCTTAATTTGTGTGAAGACTGATGTTCTGGTAATAAAATCTCACACAATAAAATCTCATTCAAGGGAAAAAACAAAAACAAACCAAAACCCAAGCCAAACCAAAACAACCAAAAAAAAAAAAACCAAAAACCCACAAAATAAAAACAAGGGGAGAACTTAGGAGGGTACTCAGTACAGGAAAAAATGTTTTATTCTCTTGGAAAATATGCACTTAGGAAGACAATAAGGGCTGCTGTAGTCACTGATGGAAGCCAAAACCAGTAACAGCCTTGCCTGACATGGGCACTGTGCATGGAGAATCCTTTGAGTGAACTTGCTTTTGAGAACTGTGCCTGGGTCCCAAAGGGAAGCAGAAGAGTGAACTGAAGAATGAATGAAAGGATGAAATGAACAAGCACATAAACTGGGAAAGTCATTGTTACATCCTCCTGCTTATGCCATTCCCTGACCAGGTGTGGTAGAGCTCTAGGATTTTCCCCAGGAGACTACATTTACAGAAAATAAGGGAAGCAAATGTCTCATTGCTGATTTTTTTCACAGGGTGCTTCCTTGCTGTTCCTTTTTCACCTGGGAGCACAGTTTATAATGCCAGGTCAAGAGGAACTCTTTAGCTGAAACTTGGTCAGGATTTGGACATTGCCCTTCAAGGGTGACAAGCAGCTTGGTAAATAATTACATGCAACTATAAAATAAAATTAATGCTGAAGCCTCAGTTATCACTCACTGTCACAGGGGTGTACTGCAGCCTCAGCACTTCTCCACACAAAAATTCTCTCAGAAGAGCTCTGGTAGAAAATGGATCTGTCAGAAGTGGCTAGAAGGAGAAGGATATAAAGAGGCCCTTAGTTTTCCAGTGAAATTGGGGAATAAAGGCTGGGAATCAGCACAAACAAGTTTAAGAAACAAGACAGATTTTTGTATTCATAGGGATTATGAATTATTAGAGAACATTGACATAAAAAGCTGTCTTTATCATTCTTGTTGCCTTCATATCAAGGCTGAAGACCTCTGTAGAATAAACCATCATGGAGCTGAAATTAGCAGGTTAAACACAAAATAAAATTCCATGGCCTCCATTATGCCAGGTCAGAGGAAAGGACTGGTCGTCCTAGTTCACCCTTAAGAGGTATGATTCCATAATAAGAACAATTCCTAAACCAATGGAATGACAGAAATACATTAATTTTCTATTTTGTTGAGGTTTAAAGGCTTCTTTCCCACTTCTTAACCCAAAGAGATTTATCTTCCAAACCAACCCTTGAATCAACACAAATGGCCCCTCAATGTCAGTCCCTTTGCTGATAAAGTGAAGAATACAGTTAAGAATAAATTTCCCAGAACTAATGGCTTAAAACACAAGCAAACAAATTATTAAATGCATTGTCACAATGACTGAGTAGTTAATTGCATGTTTCCCACAAAAGAAAAAGCTTGTTGCAACTTTGAAAAACCCACTTTGTTTACAAAGTTCATCTCTCTGTGAATGTAACAAAAAGATTCACTTATAAACTTCATCCTCTATCTTCCTTAACTTGCAGGGAGCCTTAAAACAGGAAGAAAACAAAACAAAGCCTGAAAGAAAAACAGGTGTCTCATCTGGAACAAAAGATTATGGATGATTTGACAAGTTTAATAAAATACCATTAAGCTTGTTTTAAGAAGAAACCCTGCAACCCCTTCTGGGGTAGATTATTTTATTTTCCATAATTATCAAGGCAAGAAAAAGGACAGATTTTATTTTTTCAGTTTCTGTTGTTATCAAAGGGACTGGTCACAGGAAAGTTCCCTTCTGTCTCTCATCTTCATGCAGTTTTAATTTCAAGCTCACTGGAATCTTCTTTGAATTTATCCATGTGCACAGTGTGAGATAGTGCCTCCAAGCCATTACAATCCCCAAATGGGTTGTTCTTTTACCCCACTAAGAAAAATCAGTATTCTAACCTCCACATATCCCTCAAAACTGCCCAGCTGATGCACCACACTGGGCCAGAGCTCCTCTGCCCCTTTCCCACAGCATTTTTCAGATTTCAAAAGCTCTCCCAGAGAGGAAAAACCCAGAGGGCACAGGTGAGACTGAGGGACACAACCAACCAGGAAGTCCCACTGGTCTTTCCTGAATGTTGACATAGCCAGAAGTTAGGATGAAGCAGAATTTTGGGGGGTACAAAGAGAATTCAGGAGTGGGGAGAAAGGAAACAAAGAAACCAGCTTGCAGGCTGCTCCCACAACCTTAGGAAACGCTGCTGATGTGGCAGAGAAAGTTGCAGTTTAAAAGATGAGAAATCCAAGAAATTAATACATCTCCTGTTTTAATCTCCTTATGTTTAGAAAAACAGGTTTGCGTGTATTCAGTTAAGTAAGATTTCAAATAAGAATCAACCAATTCCCTTCCCAGCATAACACAAACTCACAAGACCCTGAGATTTTGACTAATTGCCCATGTCAAATGGAGAGGGGGGATAACAGCTATAATTTTAAGTTTTGGTAATTGGATATAAGACCAACACCGCTGAATGTCCTTGGGATCACAATTTCTTATGGCAATAAAACAGTCAGAATGGTTATAGTGAGCGTTCTGAATGTTTATGAATATAACACTACGTCTGGTTCCGCAGCGTGCAGGCTGCGTGTGAGGGTGCTACATGCATTATTCATATTATGCAAGACCAAAACAATTCCTCACTTCATTCTTATGGATTTGTAACTTAAGATGAAGAGACAGTCTCTCTCTTACCACAGAGATGTTTATTCTGCTCTCAGTTAGGTTCATGAGTCTTGTGCAGACACAAAGCAGAGAATGTGACCTAACGAAACAATCACTATGAAAAATAGTTAACTGCATTTCTAAGCACATTGGTAATCTCAGAATTAAAAAAACACACCACACTCTCTTCTTCTTATGCAAAACATTATGTGTTAAATATAACAGATGGAAATTAGCTTTATATAAACTAGCAGGTTGATAAATTTGAGTAGGAACAAAAAACAGTGTGTATATGAGCCAGAATTTTTTTCTTTCCTATTATTCTTCTGTGTCCTGAAGCTCTAAATTTGGAAGCACACTAGCTTAAACTATTTTTGTGAGGCAAAAAAACTTAAGCACTGGCTGAGGGTGAAATTTCATCCTTGTACCTATGACTGCCTGAATGTCAAAGTTAATGAAGATGCATTTGCAGATCTCTACCTATGACACCAATCAAAATATTGTGTTCTCCAGGACTGTCTCAACACCTTCCATCTCTTGAATGACTGAAGAGATGACAATTCCCTTCTTAGTAGCTTCTCAGTTTTTTGTTTTATACAGCATCCACAAAATACATTTCAATACAGAATGTACTGAGAGACTGTTTGTGTACAGAGAGTATTTATCAGTTGATATTCTTCTTAAAAACTATACAACAGTAAATATTTTTGTTTGCTATAAATTGATTTATTGCTTATAAATTTGGCTTTAAATCATGCACACTATTCAGCAATTAACAACAACAAAAAAAATGCCCAAGGTAGGCAGTTGGAGAAAATCTTCAGAAACAAGATGAGAAACCTTGAAATATTTCATCCCGAGTTTTTCAGATAAACTATTTAAAATTTTGTCTTAAAAAATGCAAAACCCCAGAAGGAACACAAATCAAATTTATCTAATTTCAGTGGAGGAAAAATACGTGGGAAAAACTGTATCAGCCCCAAACAATTCATTTGGAAAACCACAACCAGAATAAGACGATTAGTGGCAGGTTGCAGAAATTGGAAGAAAAAGTGTGAGAAACAGTACATGAACCCAGTGAATGTGACCAACCCGCTGAGCCGAGATCAAGGACTTTCCTGAGCCACATGATATAAAAATAGACCAGGATGCTTTGTATAAATCCCAAAGCTGTGAAACTGTTTAACCTGTTCTTAAATCTCTTTCCACTTCTGACCTAACAATTTCCATTAAGAATAACTCATCCAATCTCATTCACAACAGTTTTGTAAGGTATTTAATTACCCATTAATTCATCCGGTAATATTAAGTATAGGTGATGCAGTACCTAAGAATCTACACAGCCTACAGGGTAACAGTTTTAACCATTCAAAGCACTTTTTAGTGCAGTTTTGTCAGATGAAGTCATGCTCATCTGTCACCATGGCCAGGCAATGGCAGCTGCTGCCTCTGGCCCCAGTGAAGTCTCCTTGAGACATCATCTGCTCAGTTGTTGCTTCATGGAGCCACCAGTCAGACTCCAGCTGAAAAGCTTTGTGAACAAACAGTCCTGCAACCACACCACAATGTGTGCTGTTTATATGTCCCTCTTGAGACTTCGAAAATTTACTTTTTAAGCATTCGGTTTGACAGGTGTTTTGATGTATAAATCATACCCTTAAATTATGTCTGAACCTGCTTCGGTGCCTGACAACAAGCACTGAGTAAGGGTGCCACTCATGCAGAAAAGTGATGAAAATGACACAAAAAACCAACCTTGTCTGACCTTGAATGTGTCACAGGCACAATCATGGATAGGAATTCCCTGTGTGAGGCAAACAGAATAGATCTGCTGTGGCTTGACCAAGGCAGAAGAGTTTTGTGTCCAGCTGAGTCCATCACCAATTCTCTCTGTCATGGGCTCACTGTTGACAAGCCTCTTCATGACCCATTTCTAAAGAATGGCTTTAAACATTCTATTATCTTGTTTCCATTAAACAGTTTGCATCTTATATCTATTCACTGCCATTATGTCCAATAAAGATCAAGCCTGAGTCAGAGAAGAAATCATGAATGCTTTGCATTACAATAGCCAGAATACATCTGCCCCATATTTTTATTTCACATTTTAGTCAATGTTTCAATTTTTTGCAGCATAGCAGTGGCACTTTTCCAAGTGCAAATCCAATTAGTCTTTTTGTTATGTGACTGCAATGCAGACTATAACAAAATAATTTATTGGTTTTGATGGTAGTTATTTAATCTGAGCATAAGTAGAAGTGCTTATTTGATCATTCATCTAGGAACGAACATCTTGTCACAGTTTTACTGATGACACAATTTGATTTTATTTTCATTTGCTATTAGAGACTCTGAACAGTGGAACAAAAAAGTATATTTATTATTTCCAGTTAAAATTGAAGAACTGAATTTCTCAGTTTAGTCAATGAGACAGAGAGAAAGCAGGAAACTCATGTATATGTTGGTGCCAAGACTATAGTAGAATATAAGCACGTGCTATAAACAGAAAGACAATAAAACGTAATCAAGGAATATTGTGGTGTCTGAAAGAAAGAAAAAAAAAAAAAAAACACCAAAATACAACTTCCAGAATTGCAAAGAGAATTTTAACAGAGATTGATGGCAGAGTTGTTGCCAAAGCACTAAATACACCACTTCTGATCATCATGCAAAAATAGTCCAGATTCTGCAATTGGGCTTTTAAAAGATATGACATGACTGACATTGAGAAAAGAACATATCTGCAGGGCTTTATTTTCTTTTGGCTCATAAGCATTTCTAGGAATTCAAGAAGTTTTACCTTATTCTCCTTTGAAACCTACTTCACTGTTGAGACCAACCCTTCCCCTGGCTCTTCAGGTCAGGGAAAAAGTGAATTCTGCTGTTTTGAATAAAATTATCGTGCACAGCATAAGTTAATACAGCTCAGATCTTTGGAAGCACCATATAGTTTTTGCAGCCTGATATCCAAGAAATAAAACAGACAAATTGTCCACACTCTTGAGTATCGTGTTTGATGCTTTTTGTAAATGAGGAGCAAAGCATGGTTAGAGAAAAATGCTACCACACTGGTATATATTTTTAGCATACTACTGTTTCATACATTTTTTTATTTATTTTTTTTTAAAGGAAAAAGCACCTCTCTGAGGGAATTGCCTCTCATGTGAGCTGTACTTCATAATGTGCTTGCAAAGCACAGGACCAACAATCTGTCCATGCAGCCGCACAAGCAGCAAAATTCTTCCTGCACCAGCATCATATGGGGTGTTGGAGAATAGTTTGTTTGTCACATATGCTCTCTAAGTGTGAAGTCATTCAAATGAAATGAAAGACAGTCTGGTGTAGCTCATTCATTAATTTTCACAGCAGTTGGTGCCCTGGTGGCATTTCAAATTAACATAAGGAAAAGTTCAAGAGATTTAGCTTCATTTCAAATCAAGTCTACTATGATTTTCAAGAAATGTTACCAAAAGATTAAATTGCATTAGTAAAAGCTAATCGCAGAGCAAAAGAGAAGAATATTAAATGCTTAAGGACTGAACTAATTTCAAAGTAATTTTACCAGCTGAATCATCCCCTATGTGAAAGACTGCACTCAAGTTGCTACCCTGGTGACTTTGCATCACTGTGCATGGCTGAAATCCCTAAAGATCCTGGTTGCAAGTGTGGAATGACAAATTGAAAGGATTTCAGTCCTGTTCCTTTCATAGCTCCAGCACTTCCCAACCTTCTTTGCAACTGGATGCAGTATGTAAATAAACCTCCACAAGCCTTCAGTTCTCATGCTTATAATAAGCTCTTCAGGGCTGCTGGAAAGCTGCAGAGCTTGAAGAACACACAGAGCTCTTATGATGGGCTGGAGTTTACTGACGTTGGCCTTTGGCCATTCTTAAAAATCCCACTAACATTTTTTGTATTAAGCTATATCCCAATCTGACCATGAAATAGGGAACTCGCATTAAAAAAATTCCATCTTGAGTGTAATTGCAGATCCATATCCATTTCTGCAAGGGCTGGGTTTTTTGCCTGTTCTGGTTTTGCTAATTTAGGAACAGAAAATACATTAGTTTGAGAAAAATTGCCATTAAGAGAACTAAAATACACTTGTTCTTTCTATATAATGGAACATCCAATGCACTTTATGCCTTACTTCCTTCCTTGTTTTGGGGGAATTTCTGCATGAAAACAGTGCAGTGTCCAATGAAAATTCAAAAAGAGAAACAAAAGGTGATAACATTAGGAAAAATTGAAAATTGTAGACAGGCATTATCTAATTACAAATCAGAGAGCTATTGATGAAGTTGGTTTAGAGCTGACAAAAGTACTGAGGTGCTTTTTCCATATTAGCAGTGCAGATGGCTGCATTTAAGCATTTCCCTTTTCTATAATGGAGAAATGAAGAGAAAGTTCTTCCATGCTATGGCTTAGCTTTCTCTGAAGGAATCAGAAGAGGTTTGGGTTTTGGCTTTATTTTGGTTTGGTTTCCTTATTATCTATTTCTTTTCCTGTTGTGCATAGTCTAGATCAAAGTCAGGTTGGTTGAATCTTACTGGATGCTACTGAGAACTAAAAACAAGGCACTGGCAACCTTGACAGTACGTGGGAGGGATTATTTATTAGGTGGAAGGAAATTATGAAATTCGGCAAGTTTCCAAAAAGAATTTGCCTAAGGGCATTGCAGTGGCATCCCATCAGTCTGTATGTGTTGACAAATAGCCGAATTCTCAGAGGAATAAAGCATTTCATTGAAATTCTTAAGAGATTGATTTCCTTTACACAAGAATGACAGCAGGCTGATCGTTTATGTGATGAGGAGAATTCAAAGTTAGAGTTAGATGGAGAAACAATAAATGTCCAGTGGTACTTCACAAATACTTCATGCCACAGAAGAGGGAGAAAGCATCTATAAGGAAGGCATTTTATGCTTGTTATATTCAAAGCATGGGATGAACACTGAGTGCCTCTCTGACCTTAGTAGACACAGAAGGACTGCTGGGGCTTGTTTTCAAAGTAGATGGTACATCAACAAAACCATTATCATATTATGGGGGCAGTTTCAGAGGGCATAGTAACACAGGATGCTGTGTCTGCATCAGTCCTAGCATGGCCTACATTTTAACTGCTGAAGCTTTTTGTTCTTCAGGCCTGAGTTAAAAAAACTCTTCCCTTCCAGATTAGTGGTTTCAGACCAGTGGAGCAGGCTCTCCTTGAAACTTTCTGTACATATGTGGGAATATTTTAAATGCTGTTCCTTTTCCCTGCCTGCCTTTCAAGTCCTTAAAGATCCTCCTAGATTAATTCCCTCTACTTCCTCACCACATACACAGGGGCACTGTCTCATCCACATGTTCAAAACTGCTCCTCTGACATTCAGACATTAACAAAGCACCAAAAAAGCCCTCAGTAGAGATTCTATTCAAATTTCTGCAACCTGTAGATTGAGTGCTTTACAAATAGTTGAAAACATCCAGCAACATGCTCCTATGCAAAAGGCAGGGATCACAAAAAGTTTAAGATTCTTCCTCTCTTTTACCTCTTTCAGATCTTTGCATTTGATCTGTGCTTTCCTAAGGGGCCAAGGCATTACCTTACTTGTGCAATCACTTCTGTAACAATTTTGCAATGGATCTCTAAGTTCTTTGATTGAATGCAAACAGCCATAGCTACAAATTCTACCTAGGACCCAGAATCATTTGGATCTGTTGGTCTGGGAAGCTACAGCAGTGGAGTCATATCCATACTGCACATACAACAGAACTTCCACTGGGGTGATGTTTGCAAGTTTACAGTTCAGATAACAGGTTCTGATCAACTTGGGCAATACCTTATGCTTGATGTCATCTGCATTAGCAGAGACCAAGTTCAAAATCTACAGAAAAATAATAAACCCATGCAATGGAATGATGGGATGCTTTAAATGCAAAGCCAAAGAATTAATTTCTGCACAACTGATGCAAAGTGCTGGGTGAGGGTTTCACCAGCTTTCAAATAAACAGGAGAGACAAAGCAAAATGGGAATGTAACAAAACTCTCACTGTCTCAAGCTGTTATCTCATCAGTCTCAACAAGCCAGGCAAAGTCATGCTAAATGAAAGACTGGGACTGAGGATCTCCAACTGCTGTCTGACATTTCAGCACTGAAGTTAAAGCTTTGCTCCTTCAGATTTGCCTCTGTATTTTTCAAATTAAGCATCAGGAATATTTTTTTAGTTAGTTCTAACAAGGTTCCAAAGTAATTAAAAAAAAAATTAGCATCAATATCAGCCTAAGCAATGCAAACTGTAGCATCTAATTCAACATGTAGGGAATTTATTACATTCATTACACATCTAATGCTGAGACACAAAGCAGTCCTGCAGTGTTAGTCCCAGATCAGAAGAGATTCAGGAATTATGACACCCAGAGTGGAAGAGACAGTGATTCACATCTCCCAGAAGATCTCTGAGAGTAATGGAAAAATCTTGGAGAGTGACAAATTACCGCACAAATCAACCATTTCTTTAAGTGTAATTTTCTACAAACAAATCCTGTATTTTGACAAGTGCTTTTGTCTCTACCAGCAAACATGATAAAAGCAGGAATAATAAATAGCACAGTCTCAGGAAATGTTGCAGCATTTGGGGTATTTCACAAGTGTTTAAAGAGCTTTTCATCCTAAGATGGTGAATTCCCTGATATTTAAATATTTTGTGGAATCATACAGAGTTCCATATTTTTGGTATTGAACTAGGATAAGGATGGCATTTCTGGGAAAGTCACAACACCCTGAAAAAAACAGTTACCCTGTTACTGTCCTAATTCTCTATTTGTTGCAATGCTTAGGGGAGCAACACAACAATACCTTTAAGAACCTGGACCCAGGACCTCACATCTCATTAATAACTACATATTCTGCACAACACACTGCTTAATAAGCACACTATCACAATTTCATAGTAAGCAGAGTGCCTGGGGAAACCAATCCCTTACAATGTTCTGTGCAGACCTGAAATGCCTTTCTTCCCCTGAGGGAAATCATCCAATGCCAGAAGCTTAAATGGACTGTGAGAGTGAATGAAGTTATGTGTGTATCAAGAAGACAAAAATAAGATCTCATTGGCTGCAAACCCCCTTACACCCACACCCTTTAACCACATTGGACATAAACTAAGCCATTTTTGCAGCAGAAAAGTATTGAGAGTTTGGAGTTTCTCCCCTCCAAAGAAAGGATTGGGTTGGGTTTTTTTTGGTTTTTTACCTGAGAAGAACGTAAGAAGACACACTGTAAGAAACTCCATCATACAATTAGTACAGTCATCACATGGCCTGATACTAAAAAAAAAACCCAAAACATTATTTCAGTCATTATTAATTCCTTTAATCTGGAAAGAACTGTGGAAAGGGTTCCAGAACCGGTCTTCAAAAATAGCACTTTTAAATCCATCTTTGTAACTAACAAGAAGACAGAATTAAATCAGAATTAATTCGGTTGCTGTCCATCTCATTAGAAAAGTTGTGATTATCAGTAGAGCAGCTGGTCCCACTTGGAAGTTTCAATGAGACAGTTTGATAGGCAGAAAGATCACAGACCTTTACATTTTAAAAGCCAAATGTAGGCTTGTTTGGAAAGAAAAGGACTAAATTATAAATAGACAGAAGCAACAAACAGAATTTGAAATTCTTTTTCTCAATTACAAATACAACTCTGAATCCTACTAATCAAAAAGTAAGCAGAAAAAACATTACTTTTCCCAGAAGAGGCTTTTAAAGCTTTTAACAGAGACTGTTCTACTAAAACGGTGCAATATGGGTGGGGGTTTTTCCCCCATTATTACATCTTCTGAGCCCACAAAATCAAAATGAAGCACCCTTACAGACAGTGGATTTACCTAGTTATGATGACACAATTATTATGAAATGGAGAAATCATGCCAGGAATGGGGAAGAGATAAACTAAACAGACAAGATTAAGCATAAAAGTCTGATTGTAATGCTGTACCATGGTAGCAGACCTTTTATATAAAAGGTGATGGGAAGATGTGTCTCCCACTCCTAATGATGATAAGCAAAAAGTTGGCAGAGAGAATCTCTGCAGGAGCAGCAAAGACCTCCTGCAGCTCTGACAACAGTTTACATCCATAATCATGAATAAAGTTGCACTGAAAGTATATTAAATGTGATAAATAATGCTGCCACCCAACTTTCATCAGCAGCTTCGAATGCACTTGTTTTATTATTCTGTCTGTCTTACAGATGGTGAAACAGAAGCAGGGAGATGTGAAATGATTTCCAAAGATCATCTAGGAGATGAAAATCTCCTGAAACTCCAGCCCATTGCTTTGTACTTTCAGAGTACTCAGCACAGTGTGTAGCAATTTAGTGTTGTTGTTCAGACCAAGGCAGGCTCCCCAGTCCTCGTTAGTTCTCTGCATTACAGAAATCACTGCACCTGTTCACAAAATTACATCTCTCTGTGACTCACACCATCCCTTTTAAATAACAGATAATTCATTGTTCAGGGTGCTATTTTTGTCACTTCCTTTTCTTTCTCTCCTTGCATGGAACAAACAGTGGGGTTTGACATTACCCTGCTCACATAATTTTTGTCCTTTCTATTATACTGAACTTCGAGAAACTCAAGGCAGAAGGAAAAGCAGATGTTTTCTTCCCTTTTCCTTAGAAAAATATCTGGAAATACGTTTGTTAGATGACTACAAGATTTACACAGGTAACAGAATTTAATCATACTGTATCATCTCTTCATTGCAGTGACACTGAAAAGGTAAGTAGAGGCAGTTTGCCCTCAAAAAATGCCAAATAACAACATCCAACTCTAATTAAACAGATAAATTCAGTGATATTTAGCCTGGGGACAATCAATTTCCCCCAAACATGCTCTTGACCTACAACAACTGTACACTCAAGGCCAATTTTAAAAAGATTGATATGAACAAATTGTGATGGCAGCAAAAACCCAAATAAGTCCCTGGCCTTTGGACAGGACAGCAACACACACAGAGGCAGCAACCAAGAAAGAAACAGAGGCAAAGGATGGGAACAGGGACTGAATGCCAAGATCAGATTTACCAGATGTGCTAAATCACCTGAACAAGCTGTCCCAGGATGATGACTGAACAATTCTCATAATGTCATGGGGGAGGGCAGGAGATGATTCTCCTGTTACTCATATTTTCACCAGCTCAGGAGCCTCCCTAATCTCAGCATCACCCCTGCCCTGCTCTCCTCTTGCATGCCACCTGATTCCACATTTCCTCTCTCTTCTCTGCACAATTCACCCTGGAGCTGCTCAACAAGCCCACACACACTCCCCTAACCTTAGCTCCTACCTACAGTTTTTTCAGCTCTCCCACAAATCTCCAGTGGGGTCATAGCTTGGGTATCTTCTGACACATCCCACATCTCCTGGGTGACACAAAGGAAAGGACACAGCACACTTGGCCTAAAGCCACTGTTGAATCCACAACCCTCCTGTTGAAATAAACATATATTAAATATGATATTTTCACCCTTGTGAGAAGTGGTGCTTCAAAACTCCTTCTCTTTGCTATTGCCCAACACAGGAACATCTTCAAACCTGTATTTTACTGACTGGGAAAACACGCAGCTTACATCAGCTCTTACTTTATTAGTGCAACACAGGATCCTCCACAGCACATGACAAAGCTCAGAACAAGCTCAGGACAAGGCAGAAACATACTGAAAGATTAATTTTACACTTTTCCAAGGGTAGCTGGGATCTTATTCCACTTACTCTCTCATTCTTTGCAGTGTGCAGGAAAGCTTGAAATAATCAAACACATCAGCACAGCTTAATTATGAAAGAGTAATAATGAAAATGAAAAACAGCAATATAGATTTTTCAGTCAAATAATTCCAACATTCCATTTTGCTAAGATGATGTAAAACACCTTTCCTTATTAGCAAAGAATATGCTGAAACAGCATTTTAAAAAGACAGAACTCACAGCAAGGAAGTCAGGAAAAATGCCATGGACACATTTTACAGGATCCAATTAGCAGTTTCACTGCAGATAAGATACCAAAAGTACTCAGTTCTATCTCCATAACATTATACAGTTCAGAAGGGTCTCAGATCAGAACTTGCTATATATACAGCATCAATCTCAGAGTAGTCTCTTTGAGATCTCCAAAGTACAACTTAAAAGTGTACAAAAATTGTATTTTGGAGGGGTTTTTTAGATTTGCAATGTATATTTATTTGTGGTAAAAAGATGTGATTCCCTGCCTTCACAGATGTATGTAATAATGTTTACATGGGTCAAGAATCAAAGTATTTCCTGTAACTATGTGAAACTGTAGCATCTAAGATACTGCAGTCATTTGGTAATCTAAGCATCAGACACTGCTGTGTTTAAATTACACCAAATGCTGGCATTTTGATGGAAACAACTACACACGTTAACAAATCAAATCAAATGAGAAAATATTAAAGTAGAATTAAGGCTGTGAGTTTAATTAACTTCTCTGAAAGTCAGACTACTCAATCCATTGGAGATCATAGGCTGGCTGAACACATAATGGGCAGAGAAAAGGGAGACAGAGATATGAGAGAGCAAAATTACCTCTATCTAGGTCATAGCACTGCTTGGCCACTGGCCTGGGAGAGGGTCTCACTCAAAGCCAGCAAGAGCTGGAGGTCAAATAGACGCTGGAAATAAGGTTTCCCCTGCTCTAACACCAAACAGCAGATAAACAAGGGATCTCACAGCTCCTCCCATCTTTGCAAGAAAGAGCAGCCTCTCTGGGCAGGAAGAGGAGTGTCAGGGAGCAGCCTCTGGGAACCTGGAAACCACAGCAGCTGAGATTTTTAGAAGCAGGGGGCAGAATGTCTTTACAAATCTCTTCATTACTGTGGCTGTGATAGCAGGGGCTCTCCTCAGCAGTCATCTGACACAACATCTTTTTATTTACTTTGAGTGTGTCTGTGTTCCTTCAGTGCCACTGTCCATGCACAGGAAAATAACTGCAGAAAACTCCTCTCTGTTTCTGACAAACTTGATCACAGACCTCACTTGCACTACACAAGGTGTTTCTGGAGGCTGCAGAACCTGCCAATTGCTGGCTTTTAAGAGGAAATTTTTGTGTGAATTTACAGAAGGGTAAGGGAGCAGATATTCCCAGATCATTCTGTTGAGCCAGAGAACCCCTTAAGGAAAGGGGTGTTTTATTTAAGTACAGGTTTACCAAACAAGATTTGCAGATAGAGTCCATTTCCTACACCTCCCCCTTTAAAGACTTAATCCTCTGACCTTTCCCAAGCCTTATTTTTCTCATATCTCACTTCTCTTTCTTAAATCTTACCATCCCAAGATCTCTGTGGTCTCTCAGGCACTGCTGAGCCCTCAAGAGAGCCCACACCAGGTAACAGATTATGGAGTTCAGCAAACCAGGTGATAGCACCTTCCTGACACCCATCCACAGATGTGAGGATTTTCTGAGCACCCTTTTGGCAATGAGTTGACACTGGGGTTCTCCTCTCACCCCCAGCATCTGGCAGCACTCATCTGAATTGCTTGTGTCTAAAGCCAACCTAGAATATGCACCCAGGAGAACTGCATGTGAAACTTCACCAAATGCTCTTAACTAGCTGGATAAATTGTTCCAGCTCTACAAACTGCTTTGTTTTCTCTTTCTACTGTATGCTTACTTGAAAACAGTGAGATAGATAAGGTTGGAACTTTTGCCTCTGCATATGGCTACCCTGGAGCCAGCAACAAAGATACAAATCATCCAAGCAGCTTTTAAATATCCAACGTGCGTACCAACAGCAACACACCTACAGTGACACAGACCTCATTCTGCCTTGCTGCTTTGAGTACACACCTTCAGCCTTACAAAGGTTTCCACAGCTTTTCCTCAGCTCCTTGATGCTGTGCTCCATGCTTCTTGTACCAAAATGAGCTGCCTAAATCCTGCTGTGTCATGCTTCTGCTCCATCATGGATGGACTCTCTCTGTCCCATGCCTGGCAGACTGGCCCCTGACCAGGGTGAAGGCTGGATGTGCTCTTCCAGTTCCTATATAGACAAGAGAGTTTGCCTTGCCATCAGCTCAGAAACCACTTGACAGGAAAATATCTCTTCCATGAGCCACAAAGCTCTTCCTCTTTGTTAGATGGACTACAGAGGTGATAATGAAGAGCAGACAGAAAAAAAAGACTTTTCTCTTAATCCTTCTTCCTTATTGCCAGAGAATAGTTTCTGAACACTGAAACACTGGATGAGAGCTGATTTGAAATGGTAATTCCTTTACTACAAAAAACATAATTTCTACTTTGCCCCTGGAAACATTATCTTCAGCAACACACTTAGATGAGACACGATGCAGGATGTTGTATTTGTGGCTACATCAGTGACTGCAACACACTGAGTAAGGAGTCTGTGGATAGATGAGTTGTTTGGGAGTACATTTTCATCATCTCTGTGCTATCCTGCATAAAAATTTTACCCTTCACATCACCTGAAAACAACGATTGCACGTGTCAGATTTGTAATGTTCCCCATCACTGTGTTATTAACAGGAGCACACACAGCATGAATGTCTGGGAAATTTGTTGCTTACATTCGTTCCTCTGTTTACTCTTTTAGTCTTAATTTATCAGCAGAGGTTATCAATATTTTAGACTCAGTGGCCACACTGAAAAGGAAAAGGGATTTATTTCAGCAGATGGCTGTTGCAAGCTGCATACCATAAGTGGTTAATGCACAGAAATGCCTCTTGATGTACCACTGAACACACTTTTGTAAAATTATGTGCTGAAGAAGACCAAGTTCAAGCTGTGTGACTCATGTTCTAATTTAATTTTTTCATTCTAGACTCTCCAGAGCATTCCACGAGCAAAAAATCATGCTATTCAAAGACACATTTCAATGCAATGTATCAATTTGCTGAGAAGTGCTTTTAACCTTACATCCACATAACTGACATCTGAAAGATCTCAATGGATTAAAAGAAAATAGAAAAATAATAAAAAAATCCACTGACAGACAAACTTTCTGGGAAATGGCACTTTTATAGTTTACAACATCATGAATTCTTATTAGCAGCT
This sequence comes from Heliangelus exortis, assembly GCF_036169615.1. Lineage (NCBI taxonomy): Eukaryota > Metazoa > Chordata > Aves > Apodiformes > Trochilidae > Heliangelus > Heliangelus exortis. The sequence goes on from NC_092427.1 coordinate 8,575,305, forward strand.
CAAGTGAAAACAATAGCAAGGAAGGGAAAGAGAAACATGAGCTCTTCTCTCAGTCCCCTTCAGCACGAGAGGCTTTAGCATGGGGATGCATCATCTAAGGCCACTTTTTTTTCTGCTGAGGTGCAACAGCTGGAAGAGCCTATTGTGCTTTAATCTGATACTTTAAAAAGTGTAACCAGCCAGGAAAAGAATAATTACACTAAAAATGTCCTGGCAAAGGTGCAGAGAGATGTCAGGTGACCTCATAGCATTGCCTTGCCTTCGCTAGCATAAAAATATAAGTGCAGCCTGGATTTTGTGGTACCTCTGATGTTCAAGACCCAATTCCAGGTCTCAGTAGGCATTTTAGCCCATTTTGAGGCAGAACAGCTCTTGGACTGCTTTTTTTTTTTTCCACACCAAGGGCATTAGTTCCACACAGCTACTACCATCCCCCCAGTTTGGTGGCAGCTGCGCCATGTGCTCTGCTGGCAGCTGACAAACTGGAATTTTGTCTGCAATGCATCTTCAAGTCTCTTACTCAATTTTTCATTTATGGATAGATATAAAGAATCAGATTGGATTCCAGTTGGGCCATTTAGAGACAGGAGTCCCACTACCAGAAGTCCTCAAAGTCAAGGAGCATGGCAATTATGATATTCATCCCAGCCTGTATTATAACTACCTGGATCATAAATAAGCTTTTTCTCTGGGCTATCAATCTAGGCTCCTCTGTGAATATTAAATTTATTACAGTAACTTAAAAAAAAAATTATGTGGTTTCAAAGTCACCTCTGAGATTAATATTGCAAGAAAAAGGGAAAGGTGAACACAAGACACCAAGGACCCCCTCAGGCCATGCCCATCTGAATTAGAATTTATTTACTTTTGTTGCCCTCATACTGAACTAAGAATTATGCATCGAGGTACTGGGAAAACAAGGGTGGGAGGGCAAAGGCAGACACAGTCAGCTAAGAAAACTTTTTTAGGTTTTTTTCCCAGTCAGTCCATGACTGAACCACACACTATGATGACCCACCACAGCTGTTTGCTTCTGATTATTTTAACACCCTTGAATTTTGTTTGAATTTCCAAAGGAACTTATAAGAGACAGCTTAATCCATTCTTATGTCCTTTAAAATATTTGAGCATCACTATGCCAAGATTTGTGTTTTCCTCTGCTAATTTTTCTTTGTAAAATGAGTGTTAGCAATCCATAGTCAGATGCAAAGAATGTGCTCCTTACATAATATTAAAAACATTTATAAACAGTTGAAACTTTAGCATATTAAAACACAAAAATGTCATAATAAACTAGCTATTTTTATAAAAACTTCAGAACTCCTGCAAATGCAAAATTAATTTTATATTTTCTTAGAACTACATGTTTTATAGGTTGTGCTTTTTGTCCAGCTTTGTCTTTTTTTTTTTTTTTAACCAATGTTGTACCAATTACCAGAGGGACACACACACACCAGGCTGTGTCTGCTGGACCATCAGAGTGAACCAAACACTTCCCAGAGTGGTTCCTACTCCTACAGAAAAGGCACCTTCAAAGCAAAACCTGGCAACTCTCAGCAAGAACAATCCAAGACAATATCAGAATACAGGGGGATCATAAAGAAGAGTGGGTGCAAAGTAACCCAATGCACTTTAGTAGCTAGTGGAAAATTATTCAGCCCACCTGTCTTTGATTTGAGGAAACCACAATTTTTGTTTTTTGTTTTTTTGTTTTGTTTTTTAACAACCCCAGATTTTTTTTATCTGTTCAGTTTGAAACTGAAATAGCTGAGGTTGATCTCAAGTTATCTATTTCAGGCTTCTGTTGAAGAATAATTTGGTGTTAATGTTCAGAGAGGATGCCAGTGAAAAATAGCTTCCTGCACCTTCAATTCTGCCACTTCTACCAAAACTGACACTTTTTGGAACATTCAAAATTATACTTTGACTACTAGTACTATTTATGACTCAAATAACTCAGGCACAATTATTAGAGTGAAGCTGTTAGAAACTTGATGGTACATGAAAATAAACATATCAACAGAAACTGAAATAATTCATCAGATAATATGTTTGATGAGGATATTAACTGGTTTAAGCAGAAATCTTCAGTTCCTGTTATATTAGCAGAACCAGATTGATTCACAAGGCTGTAAAGAACAAAAACAGAGCAAAGGTGGGTTTGTGTCTATATCTGAGATTGCATCTTAAGACTGTGCAAAGTTGATGAAGAACTGACAGTACAAAGCTCTGTAAACAAAACAGATAAGAATTGTCCATATAAGATGATTTTTCTTTTTTCTCTTGGGCAAATCATCAAACTTTTATAAGCCAAGACTTGGAGTCTTATTTTTAGCTGAACAAATCCCATCCCTTTCAAACAGCTGCCACACTTCACAGCATTACTGAAGGCTAAAGTTGTGTTGTGCCCTAAAAACTCCAATAACAGTCAGAGACTTAAATGCATCTCTATCATAGCACTGAAAATGAAGCAGCAGCACGTCTGAATTTTAGCCAAAGCTGGATGAATATTTTCTACATCATCACTTGCACATCTTTTTTGAATTCTTGAGCCTAGCATCTTAAAAATCCTAGAGGTGGCCAAGTGTCTGGCAAAGGTCTGTTCTTAAATATCCAGCAGAGATACCAAACATACTGAAGACCCAGTTCCTGAGCACTGTGTGATGCTGTAGTATCACTCATATGAACTACATGCTTATTAGGACAGGAGACCCCCAGCAAGGGCAGATGCTGGGAGCTATGTGAAGGTTGAAAAGCTTTGAAACCCAGCCAGTTAATTGCTCTCATGCAGGAATCACTACATAAATAGAAATTAGATAACAGTTTTCAGGTGCTTTTCTCATTCGTCTGGGGAAACACTGGGTGAAGCCCCAGCACATACCCATTGAGCAAGAGCATACAGAGCCAAAGAGAAGGCAGCAGCAGCTCCTGCACACTCAGCCTTTCTCCATCTTCCTGCAAATATTTCTTGCCCCTCTAACTCATTCCATTGTGCCAAGCCACCACATTCTCTGTGGACAAACCACTAAATACCTTATCCTGGCTCCTCACCCCAATTTAAAAGCAGGAATTTCACAATAGATATCACCCACTCTTTGCAAAATTTGTTTTTGTTCTAAATGACTGCAATAGTCAGAAGATAACCCCATGAAGGAAGATAACCTTACTCTGAAAGACAAGTAGCAATGGTCTGGGAAGATAAACTGCTGAAAGAAATGTTCCTTTCCACTAAATGGCTCTGAAGAAGAAACCAAAGTTGAAAAGTCACTTTGGTTTTGACATTTGAGAAGCCAAATAAGCAGTAAAAGAATATTCAGGAAAAGCAGCCTAAATATAACAGAAGAGATCAGGTTGACTTTTTTTCACTGCTTTTTCTGACCAAAAGGAATCCTGAGGCTAGACAGATTGAAAAAGTAAATACTGCTGCCAGCTCAAGTATTAGCAGTATGATTTTCACCTCTAGACTACCTCAGGATGAACACTGGGACCCATATTTCTAATGCTCCTGAATCTTTCACACAGGAGAAAGACAGCTAAATATTGAATAAACATAGCTTTAAAAATCAATATGCACTGTCCCTAAGAGAGTGGTATTGTTATCCAAATTGCTTCACAAAAACACAGCTAAAATAATCTTAAAAGATGGCTGGTGCCCTCTGCTATAGTATCTGTCTTAATGACTGTCTGAAACTCCCAAGTCTTGTTCAAAAAACCATTGCCCCTTGATCTATAGAATCCAATACTGCAGCAACAGGAAATTAACGCTATTAACTCTATGATTTTTGTCAAACCTGGCATCTTGCAAAGGTTCCATTCACAAATGCACAAGGCAGCAGTTGTGCCAATGATCCTGTAAAAAAGGTCAATGCAACAGAATTTTTGCATTGCATCATCCAAGCATTGGCATCCCTGTAAGCACTGCTCAAGGTTTGAAGCTTTTACACGAATGAAAAAGATGCCATGACAGCCTGGCTAAGGTGGAGAAAGCACTATCATTGTGTAGCTGCTTATTTTCCTTAAGGATGTGCTAACAGTGTAAGGTTAATCATGGTACAGCTACCCACTACATGATGCTTCACAGCAGCAGGAGCATTTAGCTGTGCACCTGGACTGAGCTTTTAACTTACGGAGTTTCCCCCTTACTGAGTTAAAATTCTGTAGAAGATTTTATTCTGTGAAGCCTTTTTCTCATTCCTTTGCATAGTGGCTCTTGATTGACTTCCAAACTCCTGTTTTATACCCAGAGTGGGAAACAGATCTGGACTGAAGCCACTTTCAGCCCTGATGCCATGAGAAGGCACGGGTGCTCCAGGCCCATCCCCAGCCCTGGCACCCAGGAGCCATAAGAACTGAGTTCATGGATGCAATCAAACACACAGCAGAGCAGAAACTATTGTGTGATACACAATCACACCTTAATTCAAGATTGCTCTGAATTAATGACATTGCAATGGATCATTTCATTCAACAAGACTAAGAGACCTGGGAAAGGGAATCCTTCTAAATTGGGCTCATTTCATCATGTTTTGCAGGTGCTTCTGAAGAGCGAAGAGGACACAGTGACTGTTTTTGGAGGGACTACTTCACCATCCATAGAAAACCTCTCACTGAAAATCTGGTCCATTATGCTGGTTTTTTCTGTTCTCTTGAGCTTTTTCTTACAGGATGCTCTTGCTTTTTAGGTATTGCCTAATTTAGGTTAATTGCCTAATATTATAGTATTAATTAGAGGTTCTCTACCAATGACTACTTCACTCCTCATATGCAGAGCTGATTAAATTCTAGGTATGCATTATACTAAAAGGAACTTTAATTATCATTCCAGCAATTTATAGTTATATTGTGCATAACAATTCTATATTTAATTACAATAGCCATGATGAAGCTGTGTGGAGGTGGCACTATAATTTAATTAATTTACATTTTCAGCCATGAGACTTATGATCTAAAGTTCAGCACAACCTCTTTAATAATTGATCTAATTTTTGTACTTTTTTTTTCAAGGCAGACATTCTTCAATTCACAAATGGAAGCTGCAATTTTAAAATATTTTTTTTAATAGATGATATTCCTACTGCACACAGGGATGAGATGGGTGCTCATTGAGTGCAAAGCTAAGGGGAAAGAACACAAAAACATAAAAAACATCCTTGTTTTTTATTCTTAATCTACAGAACTTCTTTGATAGATCTTTCATGTAGTAAATGTTATTGATGTCTAGATAGCTTATCTTGTTTCTGGCTTAATGTTACAATCTCTAGTCTTCCTCTGCCTAGCTGCAAAGCTCTCACAACATCCTATTAAGTTTATGTCTCAAATATTTGGCTGACCAGACATCAATGCTTTTTGCTTTTGCTCCTCCTCCCGCAACATCTTCCTCTGATACATTATTGTTTAGAGACTTGCTGACTCTGTACCCCATCCTAATCCATCTTGTTGCATCTCTGCGTGCAAAATCCCACAGGCAGAATCTCAGCAGGCACAAGGACATCAGAAACATGAAGTAAACTATCAGTACCCAAATGCAGCACATAGGTTTATACTTAATATAAGATACTAAAAATGACAGGAATCCTCTTTCTTCACAATGAACATAAAAAGTTAAATTTGCATTAAAAGTTACTCTACATGCAATGGACAGATCTTCCAGGGGTGTCATCCTCTACCATTCTAGCACCAAACTGCCCCCAACAAGAACAAAAGGAAGATGTCCTGAATGCATAAGACAAAGCTGAGATGGATCTTGTGTGTGTGAAGCCAGAAGCCAAAGCTACAACCATTGGGTCCTTCCCCTCTTGTAGAATCAGTTGTTCTTTGTCAGGGCCTGCAGGGACTGCACCTTTGCTAATATATGTCCAGCTATATCACTGTTTCATGTCAGTTTTAGCTTTTTTTCCTCAAGCTGATCACACAATTTATGTGCTTCATCACCTAGAGATCATTACTGGAATTCAAACATGAATTATTTCATTGGTTTTGTGGTGAGGCAAGCATTCTTTCAGTCGGAAGGAAGAAGCTGAAGTTACCCAAAGTGTCTGAAACAGTTTTCCTAGAAAGTTCTTAAAATGCTAATTTTAATCAATATGAATCCTTTTTTTTTTTTTTTTTAGAATCATTGTTTGTTGCTACATTTACATGCACACACATTGGGTTCTACTGTCAGTACCACTCTCTCCATAGAGGCCACATGCCAAAAAAATCCAATGATACCATTCCATTATTGTTCCTTTCTGTTTTCAGTGCTCAGCAGAGAGGAAGAAACAAGTAATTATATTTTTATTCCATTGTTATTATAACTCCTGACTGCCATGAGAAATTCTTATATAAAATTACCTCAGGGAATACTTTAAACAACTCCGTGCAGTTTAATGGATTTATTCACTGCTGCAAAGAGCTGCAGGAAGCTCCAGGGAGGATGGGGTGTAATCCCATAGCCTGCTGTGCCTCAAAGCTGCCAGTCCCACACAGAGACACCTCAACCCACTGGCAAGGGATTGAGCCAAGAGCAGGAGCTGCAGGCAGAGCAGACTTTGCTCAGGAATGAGAGAAGCCATCGATGAAGGTGGTTTCCCAGACCCCACACAGCAGATCTGTCACATGGCAGCAGATAAAAACACTGTGGGTCCAGTGATATTTATGATACCAGTATCTTGCTCATGTATCTGGCCAGATTCCCCTCATCCTTATCCTAAATTAGCATTTCAAACTCATTTCAGAAAAAAAAAAAAAAAAAAAGCAAAACAAGCACAAAGCTATTATCCTTAATACTTATTCTTTAAAGATATAAATTTTGCAGCTAACAATAAGATTAGGTTGAACACCTGATCTGACAAGAAATGTTTCCTGACATTTTTCTATTTCATATAAAAATAAAGGCGTAGGTGGGTTTTTTGAAAAGGAAAATTACAGAGGTGCATTAGAAGCCTCGTTCTTTGGAAACATGCAAAACACCTATGTTAACTTCAGAGATTCAATTCTTTAATTCACTTGGGCACAATTGAAAAATAAAAAAGCTTCCCTTTTTTTAACTTTTGATAGAAAGAGATTGGTGTTTTCATAAAACAAGCCTCCTGAAATAAAATTTCTGCCATGTTCTCCATTTTTATGAAATAAGCTTTTTTTCTCTGCAAAGAAAGAAAGATTTCAAATGATGGTTTTCCCTTGCTCAATTAAACACACCAAGACAAAAACAGCTTTTTAGTTAAGCATCATATCTAAAACTTTTCCATTTTAGATGGTTATCATATATAGCCATTCCTATATATATTATTCTCATTTGTTCATAATAACATTCATTTCCTATACCTATTTTGAATACTGAGAATTTCAGTAGTTTTAACCTGAGGGTATTAACAGATCCCTAGAAAAAGAGTCCCTCTCCACGTAAAGAGGTTATTAAGTAATTGGCCATCTCTGTGCAAGTCATAGAAATAATTGTTCTTTACACTTATTACCCTGTGCTTTCAGTTTACATAATTTTTCTATTTAATACAAATAGGAGGTAATTTACCAAGTGGGCAAACAGTGTTCTGATTAGCAAAAACCTTTTGAGCTAAGGCAAACTGAATGTAATTATTAGTATGTTATTAAGATGATAAACCTTTAGATAGACAAAAGCTAGTAGCTTCTATATATGATACTAAATTTAATTACAACGAGTTAGACCACTAAATGAGAAAGCCTGGGTTAGGCTCAGAGCTTGTGGAATGGCCCACAAGAACTGACAGGTATTGATCCTGTCCTCCTACTCTTCCTGCATAGGTTTGGCAAATAATGAAGACAGGGTTCTGAAGGGGGCCAAAGGATTAAAGGGATCTTTTCCTACACTGTAATTACAGCTCCTAGGGAATGTCATTTAGGATACTTAATGTGCCTGGGATACAAGACTAAAGCTTCATCCTAGGAGGGTGCAATCAGCTGTCTTGTCAGACGCATGGATATCTGTCTGCTCCCAGGCACAACCCCATTTACCCAAAGGTGCTCTAGAGCCAGTTCTTCACTGTGGCAAATGTCCCTCAGGACACCAAGCAAACACTCAAATCAGACCTAAGTCAACCCAAAATCAATGTGTGCAGAGTCCTCTGCTGACCACTTAGACTGCTAACACTGCCAGCTGTGTGAAGCTGTGTTTGGAGACACAGTGTTGAGTAGCAGTTTTTTGGGCTGGTGTAATCCTTGCCAACCTTCCTCCTAGCAAGATGTTTCTGGTAGTGCCAAGACAGAAAGACACAGCCCAAAGGTCTGGCTCAGCAAAAGCAGATGCAAAGCAGTCACCTTGCCCCAGGACTTGGGTTAAAGACCTTGAGACCTGTCACCATCTCACTCCTGTAATTCACAGATGCACCAACACCAATGGTAGCATACACCTTAAATTATAAGCACATTCTTAGTCTTTCCCAACCAAAATAATTCTTTGTTTCTGTGTCTGTTTTAAAAGGCCTCAGGGCAGTCAAAATCAGTCTTGACCTACTCTTGGATTGCTGATGGAAGTCAGGAGGAAATATTTGAAAGAACACCTGGGACACACAAAAATACAAAAACAAAGCCAATCAATTTTTTGAGTTTGCATCTATGCATAATTCAAGCCTTGTCTATGATGTGTTAGCTGTACTGAAATTTAAGAACACATTGTACAGACCAAGAAGTTATTTCTGATTGTGTAATGAAATTATTAGTGTTACACCCTCCATTTAACTGCATTCTTGATCATGGGTGCTCCTTTATTAATACACATTGGTGGTTTCAAGATTCACCAATGGCTTTCCAAATACATACAGTTCCAAAATATTATTTTGGATTATTAGAAAAAGAGTGTAAGAGACAGTGGATGCAGACAGCATGTGCAAAATTATTGCTGTTTTAACTGCTGCAAAGCACATAAATAGATATGGTACTTTATGGAAATTAGTCTACTGAAATTAACCACCTCCCTTATCACCTTACACTTTTACCTTATCACATCATTGACTAGCTGGTAATAATGAGTAACAGTCAAGGATTATTGTTACATATACAATTTGCATTAATTATTAGGTCACTGATAATGAAATTGCTTATTAAAACTAACAGTGCATCTGCTTCTGCAGGTTCAATTTAAGAACTTTGCCATTCTCACTCCATTTGAAAGTGTCAATAAAACTGTTTTCCAAGTTGAAGATTCATTTTTGTTTGCATATAGACTATAAGTTTCAAAGGGCAGAAACCCATTTCCATCTTGCTCAAAGGAACAAAATTATTTTTAATTCACTCTCAAGTTAATTTTTTTAAAAAAGTATTTTAAATGTTGTATGAAGAGGAATTAAAACCATATATTAGCTTCTGAAGTTAAATTGGAGCTTTTTTAATTATTATTCCACAGTAGGAGGCAACGCACCATTAGAAGTGGAGTGGTAAAAGGTATTGTTTTAAGTTGCAATTACTGCATTAAGAGGCAAATCTAAGCTGTCCCCGCAAGCAACCCCTGACCACTACCAGGACAGAACTTATCCCACCACCCATCCTCACCTGAAGACCTCTTCAACTCAGGAGACAGCAGATAACTGCTCCCTGGCAGCAGTTCCCATGAGTTTCCAAGAAGTCCACGCTAGCTGCCTAACCCTGAGAAACCTTTCATACAAGCTGTGGTTGCCCTTCCTTCTCCTTCTATTGCCTTCTGGTTCCAGCTCCTTTCAGGATGGGCTGACACATCCCACAGGGGCTGGAGCTGTTTTAGTTTAAAAAACAGTAATTATTCTGATGCTAACAGACTCAATGGACACAGGTGACAATATTCTTACCTATACTATTCCTATTTTCTCACACACAAACCAAGGACATTCAAGATGAGGATCTCATTTGAAGCTTTGGTTTCAAACAATGAAGCTTTGGTTTCAAACATTCCACATGGTTTTCACATTTCAACATTGAACTGGAATGATCCAGGTAATTTTTTTCATCTTCCATGGCCTAATTACTTCTTAAGATTCAATAAATCAAGTTTGCTGTTTATCTACTTAAGTTTGTTTTTTTTTTTAATGCATCAAGGACAATGAAAAAATGAGAATGTAGCACAACTATACAAAGTGCAATGATGAGATCTGGGTCAGAAAGATATGCTGAGATCAGAGAAACCTGTAGTAAGAGTTACACCATGGAGTAGGGGGGTACAGAAAAAGTGGTTCCTGTGGGTTAGGTTGCAGAAAGCCACTACCAGGCAGCACCAGCAAAACCAAACCAGACCATGTTTGTGTGGAATAACAAAATGTACATCAGCATACAGGCACATATTCTGCAGGTGCAGAAGCCAAATCAATCTTGGATATTTGGTTTAAAAAATAATATGCCAGCGTAATGTTGATGATTTACTTACTTTCTAAGAAAAAAACATTACTTCCCATTTTCAGTTCTGAATCTGTGACTTAATTTTTGGTCCTTAAAATTACAAAAATATTCCCTAAAAGTGTTTATGCACTTAGATATTTGCTGCCTCCAATTCTTCTGGACCCTGGTAAGGGGAGAGAGCAGACCTAACCTGTCCTAACCTGACAGTGCCATAAAAAATAAACCCCACACAGTTCCTGAGATTACTGCATTTACAGTGGTGTAAGAATTTTAATTCTTACAGGAGAGGCATCATGGAAACTACCCTCAGAAAAATTCTGGAGGCAGGTCCCAAGGGCACACAAATTAAGATGGGCACATTGGAGCTGCTAAGCTGTACTCTTGTAAGCAGACAATGGAAAATTGAGGATTTTTTTGCCATAAGCTGTCTGATGTCAAAAGAAAAGCTTTTCTAGAACTTCAGGCACAAACATAGAGAGGGAAAAAATGAACTATAAAGTGAGCCTTGAGTCACTTTACATGATGTCTGTAAAGTGAGCAAGTACGAGCTGGTATGTATACAGGCATAAGGTAGAGCTTACACTTATGATCCTGCAATAACACTAGGCTCTTCAAAATACTCTCTTTCAGTAGAAGAAAAGCCAGTTTTATTTTTATGAGGGAATATTCATCCTCATCACTATTAATTTTTAAGCACTCAGAATGAAAACAAACGAAACTCAATTTTTCTTTCTATTATGGTAGCACATAAGGCCCCCTTCCAGGGCTTTAATAGGTGAGGCATTCTTCATACATAAAGGGAAAAGATTTCTTGCTTGAAGTTCTTACAAAATAAGTTTCTGAGAAAGTTGACAAAAAGGAGAAAAACAGGAATTGAGACTTCAGGCATCAGTTTTTTCATTCTTCTCACACTGTTGGACGCTGTTTAACTCATGACCATTCTTCTGTATTCAGAAGAATGCTGTTGTGTATCTCAACAGGTAACCAAAATTCACCCAAAATTGTTATACACACAGACTGTATTGGACATCAGTTGGAAGGATGAAGTCCGATCCAACAAAGCACTACACTAATTAATTTCTAATTAGATCATCAAAGAAAGAGAGCACTGCTAATTTTTAATCAGACAGCATTTGCAAATCTAAGTAAATCCACTCAGCTAAACTGCAAAAAGTACTTGAAGAGTCAGACTGACTGTTCAAATCAAGCTCTGCCAAGTGACCTGAAAAAAGGCAGACAGAAAATGCCATTGTAAGATGTCTATTCTGAATTTGTCCCTGAAATCCTGTTCAAGGTTGAGACTGGCCTATGAATCCACTATACCATTAACAGCTCCAGCAGCATTACCAGCAAAATGGAGCAGGATCTACAATTGCAGCAATAGATAAATCAGCAATGCAACATTTGAAGCAAGTGGCTGTCAGAAACCATTCTCAAAGCCTCTTTTGGCCTTCGTAGACTTGACTTAGTGAAACAAGTGATGCCATCCAACAACCAGAGCACTGTGATGCCCTTGCTTGTGATGGCTCACATTGATTCCACACCATTTACCACCTCTCTGGACATGGCATGGATAGACCAAAAAAAATTTATGTAACTATAATAATAGGCAGCTTCATGGACAAATTTGCACAGCGTTTTTTTGACTCATGCAAATTTATTGAAGAAAACAGAAGTGAACCAAACTCATCCTTTATTTCAGGACTCTTCAACAAATCAGTTTACACCAAACATGAATTTGGGCCAATACCTGTAGGTATGTGAATCAATTCTGCTTCTGCCAGGGGTGATTCTACAAAGAGCACGGAATGAAAGATCATGGGATCCAGCCAACATCTTGAAATTCTAGTTGCTGCTATTCAAGAAAATGAGGAAACCAGGAAAATCAATGTGTTTTGTACAATGGCCTTGCCTTGCTTCCATCAGAAATGACAGAAGTACTCTGTTTCCCATTTGAATACAAAAAAAGAATTGCAGACACTTTAACACAAAAGGCAACTGCAGTGGAGACACTAAAATTTAGGTTTCTATTCTTGTTTTTTCAATACGACCAGTGGAAAGTTGATGTTTTGTACCAGAGTCAGTAATTAAACATACTGAGAGCTTCACTGATTTCTTAAATTAATTTGAATTTCACATCCTTCCTAGCTTACCTCAATAATGATAACACAACTAACAATTTATTTTTCAAATGTTTAAGCCATGCACACATTTATAACATCAGCTGTTTGCCCTGCAATCTGTGCTTATATTCAAGATTTGGAATAGTTGAATCTCTGAGTCAAACTTTCTGTAACCAAAGAGTTCCGTGTACAACAACAAGTGTTCTCAGAAAAATTCACAGCCTATAAACTAACCTCAGACTCTTGGGTTAATATTAGCATCTTCTTAATGGATTACAATAGAAGACAAGATTTCCTGGGCATTACCCATGAGACACCCAATCGTTACTGGCATCATCTTTACTGGCATTATCAAGCAATTATACAACATTATAGTAACTCAACCAAGGGTGAGAGAAGGCGACACAGAACACAGTTTATTGTAATTAATATTATGTTAGTTGCATGCATTTAACAAAGTCACTGAAGCGGGAATTATTGCTTTATTCCTGGAATATAACGTAAAGTGGAGCATTGCACATTCAGCTCACAGAGGTGGGTATTGATGTGTCAGTAGGTAGGCATCAAAGGGACAGACTACTGTGGTCAGGTAAGCACCTTGTTCTTGTTTTTGCTCCTGTTATAACCATCGAACTGCTGAAGTTTCTCATACCAAGTCTAAAGCAATAGTTCTGCTCATGTTTGCATGAACAGACACTTCTCTGTCACTTCCACATAGCTGTCTGCTCTGTTTGAAATGCACAAAGTTGAAGAGTAACAATAAGTTCTGAAAGAACTACTCTGGGCATGAGTAAAGCACATTCTTCTACATGCTGTCCTGCTTTTTGTGGGTAATAATTTAATTCTCTAACATAGGAATCCAGTTTTCTAATTGGCACTAAGGCAGATTCAGAGATGGTTTCAATTTGCTTCATTTACATTCACTAAACCCTGTAATTCATTAATCAGTATTGGTAAGATAATGAGAGAGAAAAGCCTGATTGCTAGTGGGAAATATATAATTTTAAATGTAGAGCTAATAATTGAAATTAGATATTTTCTAGTCGCCCTTGCATGCAATTTTGCTAATATCCTGCCAAGCTCTTCCAACCCTCCTGCCTTTTCACTCCTCAGTGACTCTTTCAGATTTCAATCATGTGTCCTTGGCATGTTTCTGTCAATCTACTTCTAAATTTAGGTTTTTCAGCATGTTCCAGCTAAAACAATAAACTCAGGTAGAACTGCAATGCTTTTCTGGGACCCTTGCAAATACACCTTTACCATGTGCATGGCCAAGGGCTGTACTCAACTTTATTCTGTGTAGGAAAGGTGGATATAAAAGCACATGCACATAACCCTCATATGTAAAGACATAATACAGATCTTCCTCATGATTTTATCAATTGTGTATGGACACGAATGTTTATTTCTTTAGATAATTAATAATGCTCAAAGCTACAAATTGACAAAGTTTACCTACTAGCCTGATTCACAGCTAATATTTATCAGACAAATTTCTAAGGTGAATTGACTGACCTGCTTATCTCTTTGCTGATAAGGGGGAATTAGACAAGTTTTGATTTAAATGAGGAGTAGGGTGATCGACCAGAGGTGAAAACGATACCAAATGTCAATTACTGGAACAAATTGATGCAACAGCTTTCCGAGTTATGTATGGGAGTGCTCATCTTTGTGTGCCAGACTTCAAGACACTCATTACTGAGCCTGAGAGAACACAGAAACACACACTTCAAAATCATTATTATAACCAGACAGTGTTCTTTCTAACGAAAAAAAAAAACATTACCCCTGCTAACTACAGAATTATTGTGTGTTTATATCCTTATGCATTTTCCAGTACACTAACAAAATACAGGGTGCTACAGACTATGACTTTGCCCTGCAGACAATTACACACTCGAGTTGCCTTCCTCTTAGGAGAAGTTTCACTCCAATAGTTTTAATGAGACAGGTCGTGTGAGCAAAATTCCTTTTGCATATATTAGAAAATTCTCTTCTTAACCTTTATTTTATTTTGTTTTGTTGTTGTGTTTGGGGTTTTTTTGTTTGGTTTTTTTTCCCCTGTGTTGTTAGCTGGTTTAAGCTTATGTTTGGGGGAGTTCCCCCTAGATGGTATTTTTTTTTTAATTTAGCTGCTTTGGTGGTTTTCAAGTAAATTGGCATAGAAAGCAGATCTTTTTGAAACAGACTTACAGAGAAAACAAATACTCCATTGGCTTTGTGCTTCACAACAATATCCTATTTCATAATAAACCAAAAAAAAATAAATATTACTTTGTGGTAAAAAAAATTAAAAACAGAAGTCTGAAATATCAAAAGATTCCTTACTTTTTCATCTATTTCTTTATATGATTTATCATTACCAAAAGGCACAATGTTAAAATTTTAGTTTCTTATTACCTTTTATTAGATATATGGTTTCCAGAAAGCTGATCAACCTTCTGTTTTAACTATCCAGGACAAGCTCATGTCCCGGTTGCTCTGTTGGTTTAATATCCAAGAGACAACCAACAGCTTTGTACTCCACAGCCACTTTTCCTTTTCCACCTTTAGCCTCTTTACATCAGTGCAGGAAGCACCCAGCAAGAGATGAACAATCCAGCTGCCAGTCACAGCATGCAGCAGAATAAATCTTAAAGTTGCATTGGAGGTGACTGGACATCATCCTTGAGAGAGTGAGGATTTATCAGGGGAATGTCTGGGCATCCCAAGACATCATTAAAGAGGAGCAGCAAAGTCCTGAGAGTTAGTTGTGAGCAGTGGCCACAGAGTTCAGGCAGGGTCATGACAAGTCTGCCCTGGTATTTGAACAAGGCTTCTTCTGTGTGAGAACAGCTGGCTCAAACCTCTTTAAAAATAAAATCAAATCTTAAGACATGGCTCGTGAAGTACATTTTCAATTTGCAGTGGAATATACATCTTTTTAATGAAGTCACTCAAAACCTACAGGTAGCCACACTCCATAAACTCTTCACAATCATTTTTCCAAAATCCTTCCAGAGGGTTCAACCCCAGGTCTGAAATATGCCTGTACCACTTCAAGTAAATTTGCTAGGATTTGAACTTATGTCTGCAAAGAGTATGATATTTATATTCTAGCTAAATCCAACATATTTTAAATGTCAGGCTATGTATTTCATGCTGCCCATAACTCACACTGCTTTAAAGGCACTGTGTTCTGTATCTTGTATTTCTGATGCCCTCTCCATTATTGCATCATTGCTTACTTATGAAAAATACTTGTGCCATCAAGAATTCTGTCCATCCTCAATAAAAAAAAAGTCAGCAACTAAAATTACGACTATGAAGAGAACTCAGACTTGCTGGCCTGTGACAGAGTACACTCGTAGGGAAAATAAATTTTGGTTTTAAATTATCACCTGTATATACAATAAAGGCTAATATTTCTTCACAGTCTTGTAGATTTATTTGTTTAAATGAACTTAAGGGCAGTGTATTCAGCTTCCAAGTAAAACCACCACCTGGATTAGCATTGCCAGAGAACCTGTAAGACTGTGTGAGGTGTCATTGAAAATAAAAACAAAACAAAACAAAACAAAAAAAAACCCAAAACAAAACAAAAAAACAAAACAAAAAACAAAAAAAAACCCCAAAGAAACCCAAAAGAACACAAACAAACAACAAAAAAACCCAAAAACAAACAAAAAAACCCAAAAAACAAGAAAAAAAGGTGTGGCAGCACTTCTTGCTGGAGGAACTGAACACAGTTTCTGGGAACAAATTCATCAATGTACTCAAGGAGGAGCACTCAACTACACAGGCAACCTCTTCCCACCACTCACAAACAACCATTAGCTGAGCTCTAAAAACAGGACATTAGAATCCATCAAAAGCTGAAAAATGTTCTATGCTTCCTCTGTAGAGTGTGTGGATGCAGTGGGGGAGGGGGATATGAAGTAATTTTTCAACTCTTCACCAGGAGCATTGCAAAGGGGCACACACACCACACACCCAGGAAGATCATGGAAGATTTTAGGGATCTTCTGATAGCAGAAGAATTAGGAGCACAGCAAGTTTAAGCTATTTTCCTAAAGATCTTTTCTGGGCAAACCAAAAGTTGGACCACTATCTTCATGCAAAGATTGATGAAATTTGAAGCTAAGAGCTGAACTTGTTGACAATGGAATATCAGCCCATTTTTCAGGTGAAGACAAGACCTGAGAGGGGTCTTTATCAAGCAGAAAAAGGGTTAATCTCTGCTGTAGACTGCCTGGAGCAACATGGAAGGTTTTAAACTAACAATATAAAATCAAGCTGATAAAGGAAATAAATGAAGCACAGAGAAATCTAAGATTTCATGAATGAGCTCAGCTGGAGTAGGAAGGACAGACAAGAACAACCTCAGTTACCACAGTATCAATGACAGGAATTTGTGAAACTAAGCAAGAGGAATTGAAAACTCATTGGTGGGAAGACATTTCATGTAATTAGCATCAGCTAAGCCAGATGGGATGGATCACAGCACCAGTAAAATGTTATAACTCCTGTTTTATTGCCTGCTTGAGGGCAGAATGGCTGATAGAGATGGAAGTGTATATTAAAGACATCATATCTTGTTTTATGGTTATTGATTATTGTAGAGTTGAGTGTCTGGAATGAAGGTTTCCAGCAGCAACCTCCTGAAAGAGGCACTGGGATGAGACTGCAGAACAGAACAAGCATCTCCTTCAACACCTCCCTGGCAAGATGCAAAAGAAAACCTCTCATAAGGGGCTTCAGTTTGAGACAGCTGGCAAAAATTATACATGCTTTGTAGTTCACAACTTGCATTAATTAATAAAAATTATCCTCGAGGATGGAGATTAAATGAAGCAACCTAGTAGTAATTAAATCAGTATACAACAACCACCAGGTATAAAGAACTATGCTTAATCATGGCATTGAATTCTGGATTCACTTGGGACAAATGATCACAAAATACCTTGCTTGGTATGAGCAAACAGAGCAAGATGGTGTGAGCAAACAGAGGAAGACAGGAAAACATGGAAAATTTCAATAATTCAGACAGTTATTCCAAATGAAAGCCATGAAAACTGATGGATTTTTTGTTTCTTCACATTATCTTCTCAAGATTGGATTAATTTCAGAAATCTAGTGGACTGCTAACAGGGCATGCTTTATCTAAACTACTGGACTTGGACTGAAATGGCATGGATGATGCCACCATTCTTCCTTTCTGACAAAGGAATGAATGTGAAAAAGTTCAGAGAGCTGGGTAGAACAGCAGTCACAGCCAAGACCTGCATATGATATACAACAGGTCAAGAAAGAGGATGTGGCATTTTCCAGACAGTCCCTGCAGAAAGCAAGCATGGTCTTCCTAGACTCAAATTTTCACTATGGTCATTTTTTTCACCCATTTGTTCCCAAAACAGAGCAAGCACCTCAGGGACCAGATCTAAAAGCAGAATCCAGATCTGGGACAAGAGTTCAGAAAAATATTCTATTTATTACAATGACACTGTACAGTCTATTTTCATCTGTTCATATCAGAAAAGTTCTGATGTTGAAGGGAATGAGCATTACACAGAAGTGCACTGACAGGCAGCTATAATGGGTTCAGCCTTCCAGTGTGTTTAATGAGACATGTATTTGTAATTGGAACTGGAAAACTTAATTACCTAGTAGCTTGTTTTAATAAAGATATTCTCCTCTGCTTATACAGCCTACAATAATTTATAAGCAGAACGAGTAGCTGATGAGAAAAGTTGTAGGCTCTTACATATTGTTCTGAATTGTAAAACATCCCAGGGGAGCTCACCAAGATTACTGTGCACTACAAATATGCACCCAACACAGCATTTATTCTTTGCATTTCAGATTTGATACTCATCATTACTGAAAGACTTAGCTTTACCAGAAATATGCAGAGTACTACAATTCAAGCTTCTATGAAAAATGCTTGCTAAGACAAATACATTTTCAGTTTAGTTTTCCAACACAGTCCCCACAGTGAAAACTGAGATATAACATTACAAAAAAATTCTTTTGTGCCTATACAGCATAAGTCCTACAACCTCTTATCATTGATTTCTTCTGTTCAATAGAAGGAACTGAGTTACAGAAATGACTCTTAACTGGAAACCACAGTGTTAAGGTCGTTACTTTAAAACACCAGGTTTTGCTAAGCAGCTACTGTAACAAAACCTACACAACCCATGAGTGCATACCAGAAAATTTCTCTCCAAGTTTATTTTCAAATTCATTTAAGAACAGCTGAAAACACCCCATTTCAATGTCAGCAACCATGACTGGGTATTCTGAATGGAAAAAGAAAAACTAAAATCAATGATATAATTTGAGTTGCTCATGAGCATCAAATTCTAGGTTTTTTTGCTCCTTTGTCAGTCCATCTCTGTAGTGATAACAACAGTCATTCCATAAGGTGTTTCTGAGGGATATTGTCTGACATGCAGTCTTTCCCTGTGGCCACTAACCATTCTGGCCACTAGCCAGTTACAAATTTATATAGAACAGCAGTTGGAAGAACCCAATCAACCATCCAGTCCACCTGCCCTCTCCTGTTAACTCACAGCCTCATGTACTGTCAGCACATAGTTCAGCCTGAGCTGGAAACTGTAACTAAGAATATGGGACCATACTGAAGTTTGGTTTGGTCTCTTTCTCTATGTGGCATTTACAATCCCTCCTGAGACTGAAGCCTGAGGGACACTGACTGCCCCTTCCATGCCCCTATAGCCCCCACCACTACCTTCTGCATGGTGAGGTTTCCTAATTCTACAAAAGGTGGTATTTTCCACTTCTATCCAAAGCCCTTCCACTTCTACCCAAACCCCAAAGTCTATCAGACCCTTTGATTTACTAAAGTCTGAAAACAGGGTTGTAACACAATATGTAACTCAGTCATACTATAGGCCCTTTTCTTGTTCTCATGAAGAATGTGATCCTACTGCTGAAGTCCATCCACTTTTCAACAAAAATACTAAAATTCTGGCCAAGCATTCAGTAAAGTAGTAACAGAGGAACAGCTGTATTACACCAGAAAAGCTGTCCTAGGAGGACAATAAACTCTTACTGCAGAAAGCTCTAATGGTAGGAAGGATTCCTTGAACAATCTATAGCTCTCTTATGAGTGTGATTTTAGGAAGTGAATGGAAAAAATGTAATTCAAGAAGCTGAAAACATCTCGAATGAGAAAAGTGCTTCATCTTTTTGAGATATTTTTGTTTTACCCACATCTTTAAATGCTCCAGAAAACAAAGTTCTTGTTCTTGAAGTTGGAACAGAGCAGAGCAAACAGAAGACAGAAGAGAAAGTGTTCTTAACTCCAGTTACAAAAAGGGAGTTTAGGCAATGAGGAAATTTAACTGACTCAAGATGAGAGAAAAGTCTGTGGCTTGGCAAGAAACCATCATGTAAGATTTCCCAGGTTATCAGGTTCCCTGATAACTATAGCTATAATTATATTCCATCTGTTGGAGTTTTTTGATAAATACAGACTTTCAGAGTGGCTTAAATAACTGGAGGTTTTATTTAAATAACTAATTTGCCACAGCTTTATTCTACTATCATTTTAGACAAAAAAAATTAAGTAGAAATATAACACTATTCAAATTTCCAAAGGGTGTTTTCATGAGATTTCACATTCAAGATTGCTTAGCAAATTGGAAACAGTCTGATTAATTAGAATATTTGGCTCAACAGGCAGTGGCTCAGGAGCAGGAAGAACTGTGTTAGCAAATCAGACAACACTAGAAAGTACAGGGATCATTTCAAAAAGTCTGGAAAGTAACAAGAAAATAAAAAAAACAGGCCAATAACAGGTGACAACAACTCGCTAAGAGAAAAACATTGAAGAAAGGCTTGGTTAGGTTTTGCTTTGGTTTTTTTCCAATTGTAGGGTGTAAAGCTACATAGCTAGAAAAGTTTTGTAGCTTCAGAGCAGGCAGCAGACCTGGTGGCCTCTCTTGTGACAAAGAGAAATGGGTTGCCCAGCTACCTCCAAAGAGAAATGGGTTGCCCAGCTACCTCCCTTCCAGATTATAGAAGTAGGAGCAACGGGGCACACGTAAGGGCAGTGATCTGAAAGAAATACACAAGCGGGAGTATTACTGGCTCTGGAAAGAGCCTCAGAAGAACAGGAAGTCTGAAAGGTATTCAGCTATTTAGGAAAGCTAAAGGTTTTCTTATCGGTTGGGAAAACAAAACAAAAAAGAACTCCCAAAAAAACAGCTCAAAGAACCCTGAGCTATCCTAATAAGAAAGCTTTAAGTAGTAAAAAAAAGTAAAAAAATGTTAAAAGAAAAAAAAAAAGTCAAGTCAGATCATCATATGGTCTCAACTGGCAGAACTCCATTGGCTTTAAAAGTAACTTCACAGAATTATGCTAAGTGAGGATTTTTTTCTGGCCCTTAAAACGTCCTGTTAAGGAGTGTCAGTTCTTAAAAGAAAAGCAACCTGCTAGAACTGGTCACTGTGCCACATACAACTGTGGAAAATAAATTGGAATACAACTGAAGGCAGGTAAATTTAAGATGAGCTGTAAGATCCAGCTAGTATCTAGTTTTAATAGAGTTTTAAAGTTATTTTTGTGTTAGAACATGTCAGAAATACTACAAATAATTTGATACTAAGAGATCAGGTGAAAAAGGTGAGATATTTTCCTTGCTAAAAAGGCCCAAAAGCAAAGTACAACACTGCTGGAAGGAAACTGAACCTTTTCCTTTTCAAATTAACAAAGTGAACGTGGACTATGACCAGGAAGACCAACACCACTGAGCTCCTACCTCCCCTCCTTGTACTGTAATTTTCAACCACCCATGACCAAAGCCAGCACAGAAGACAGGTGCTATTAGCACCATTTCACAGACCAAGAAACTAAGCAGCAAAAGCACAAAAATTATTTGCAGAAGTAGGGCAGAGCCAGACATTGACACAGATTTCTTCACTCCCAGGTTTATGCTACATTTTCTAGTTTCTTCTTCTTTGTTTATTGCAGCCTACAGCTCCATCACAGCATGTTGGTGAAAATCAGGGTATACTTCTCCATGCTTATTAGGACACTCAAGGTCATACAAATGGCCAGTAAGTTAAGGATGACTTTAATCTTTATTTCACTGCCTACTTCCCAGAGCAGATGAATAGCCCTGGGAAAGACTGACCTCAATCTTTTTAAAAGTCTCTTTTATCCTTTTTTCCATGGTATGATCCACTATGGTAGAAAGAAGAATGCACTTTTCTTGATCACATTTTTTAAAATCTATTTTTAAAAAACTTGAAATGCCCAAAACCAGCTGAATATATGTACCTTCCCATTTGTCACTCCCCACCTCTCCCCTTTCTTAAAATGGACCTTATCCCCTAGAAGATCTTTACAAAGAGAGATACTCTTGTCCTGGCCACCAGCAGATATATGCAATTATTTTAGGCTCCAAACTGTAGGACTTTACCAGCTATACATTTACTATTCTTTTCACTGAATTTCCATCTACACTTAAGATATTATTTGTCTTTCAGAGTAAATTTTATTGAGAGATTTAGTTCCACCCAAAACATGACTCCCAAAAGCCCTGTGTATCTGAAAGAAGTTAAATAGGAATATTTTTGTGCTTATGCAACCAAAGTGTCAGTTCAGTATAAGAGAAGCATCTATCTGTGACAGGAAAGATTTCTCTGTATGATTTTATTCTCTATGCTCAGGAGTATCCAAAACACCAATCATAGCTATCTCTATATGAGCTGACAGACTGCAACAATATTTTTCTCAGTTGTTTACTTACCTTTGCCATGGTTCCTATTACCCATCTCCTGGTTCTGTCTTTCTTCTGAAAATTCAAAATGTTGGGGTTTTTTCCCTCCTCCAAGACTTACACTCACCATTAGGGTTCTGGCTTGTTTTTTGTTTGCAGGTTTATTTTTGGTTTGGGGTTTGTTGTGTATTGTTTTTAAATTTAATAGGACTGTCAGAGCCTGAAAGCAGACATGCCCAAACTGGCAAGATGACAACTCAGATTAACTGTGCAGTCCACAGGCAGATGAACTAACAAGATGCGGCTTTGATATATTGGATATAACCTACAATTCAAAAACAATAGGAGAATAACTGTGACAACCACCAAAACTGACCTGTCCAATGTCAATATAAATCACAGCTTACACACAATACAAAGTTTCACACAGTTCTGTGCTCTGTGTTTTGGGGTTTTTTTCTACAGAGGATGAAATATATCCAGATATTATATTTTTTGAAAACTGATTGTATTCAAAAGGAGAAGGAAATGATACTCTAAATTCAAAACCCATCCCAAACCTTTTCTGTCTGGTCATGACAGTGAGGGTTTGCCCCATGTGGGAAACTGATGTTGGTTGGAAGTCAATCACAACTGAAATTCACAGCTCAGAATGGGAATTCACTTTCCATTTCATAAAATGTTGCAGTATTTGAGCTTAATACTGCATTTCTGCTAATTATGTTACAACATTTCCCAATTGTCTCTCATAGAGAGCAGCTCCCAGAATTATGGGACAGGAGCCAAGCCAAAAGCATCATAAATAAGGTAAAAAGCTGCTGTATCATCTGTCAAAAAGTCCTTTTTCTTCCCCCACTAAAAACCAGCTTGCTCCTCACAGTCACAGAGATGCAGTGGCTTCAAGCTGCCTTTGTGCTTTTGCAATTTAATAATATCTGGGTTTCCCCAGAGATTCACCATCAAGAAACCACAATTAAGTTCCATACAAGTGCAAAACATGCTAGGCAAAAGTAGTCTACTTATGCTTAAATCTTGATATTTTACTTGGGAAACTGTCTAATTAATTAATTTTTACATTTCCTAAATATTTTTAAACTCCATTAAAGTCACACAACCTGCTTTGGGAAAGCTGCCTTCATCTGTCTCATGGGGCCAGCCTACACCTCAGCATCCTCAGCATCACAATTACCACTGCCAGCATCCCTCCGAGAGTTTCTTTAACCTTCAGTCAGCATTGACAGACCCTGTAATTTCAAAATAGAAGATGAATCCTCAGAGGACAACTGCACATCTTTCTCCTGCTGCACCTTAGTTGTGGTGGGAATCTGAATTAGCAGGATCTTGATCTGTTAGAGCAGGTGTGTGCCACAATATTTTTTAAATTTATCTGAGAGAGCTAGAGTAAGAATGCAAGGAGAAGAAAATTAGACCTGACTCAGAATTACTCCCACTGATAACTTTTGCATTTTGGAGAAGGTATGGCAGTGAAGAAAAATAATTTTTCTTCCAAATAAATACTTCTACAGCCACTGATGTCTGGAAGCATTTCTTGCTAGTGATTGTAGGCAGTCTAGAGAGCCCATAAAAAAAGATGAATAATTTTCAAAATTGTACAAGGACAATGAAGATGGAGAATTAGATTTAATAAGAACTACAGTAAGGTTCCTTCATAGAACAATACCTCTACATTATGATTGATAACATCTATTACCAGCAGAATTAATTAAATCCAGTTACTCATCCATTTGTATTTCTTGTTGCTGCACAACCCCACAGCCTCCATGCTTTGCTGCAGCAGTACCACATGTACCCCCCCAGCCCACATGACCAACTGCTAAAAGCATAACAAAAAAAAGCACCATTTCATATATTCATAGAATGACTTGAGTTGGAAGGGACCTTGAAGCTCATCCAGTCCCAAGCCCCCTGCATGGACAGGGACACCTCCCACCAGACCAGGTTGCTCCAAGCCCCATCCAACCTGGCCTGGAACACTTCCAGGGATGGGGCAGCCACAGCTTCTCTGGCCAACCTGTGCCAGTGCCTCACCACCCTCACAGTGAAGAATTTTTTCCTAATGTCTAATCTAAATCTTCTCTCTTCCAGTTTAAAGCCATTAGCCCTTGCCCTATCACTACCTGTCTTTATAAAGTCTCTCCCAATAAATTAAGATTTTTCAGCACTTAAATAGTTACTTTCTTTGTATAAAGGAAAGTAACATTTGTGCACTTAATTTCAGTAGTAACTACATAGCAAAAAACATCTTTATTTAATGACATTTTAAAACACTTAAGCCACCATTTTATTACTACCTGACAATTCAGTATGAAATTGCTTAGGGAATATTATGCCAATTTATACTCAGTATACAGAATACAGTTTTTAAGAAGGTTTTATTTCCCTATTGGTCTTCACATTCTTATATGTTGATTTTTCTCTAATAGAAAATTAATAAAGCATTATTCCTTTCAATTATAGTCTATGGTAATGTAAAATTGTAGGCTTGGCACAGCTGAAAAGAGAGCTAAGCATTGTAATAGTGAGAGTTGATACCATACAGGCTTTAGATGAAAAAAAAGCATCCTATTAAATTTGGACTGGTTAGTAATAACATGTCTTAATCCATTCCCAAGACAGAAATTCCCACAGAAGCTCTGCAGGAGTATTAGGTTACACAGCAGCATTATAACCACAATAAAAATAAACAGCTTACAAGCCTGGGTGAAAATTTTGTAGATAAAAATTTCTCTGTGTATGTATGGCTGCATAGTACTCCTGCTTCACAAGAAGTGTGTTACTCTCCTAGACATAAGTAAAAGGAAATGATGGAATAGTTATACCCCTGTAAGTTGTGAGGTACACAGAAAGTTTATGCCAAGTAATAACACACTTAAGCACAGCCATCTGAACTACTGTTAAGTCTTCTAACATCAGGTATAGAAACATTCCACATTGCTTCCCACCTCGAATAAAAATGTTCCTTAAAAATACCATTTTTCATACCTGGTAAATGTAAAACAAACCTGAAGGACATGGGCAGTGAGGAGAGACCTGGAGCAGCCAGGAATGGGGAGCAGGTGGGGTGCCCGGTGCTGGGAGTGGGGGATTCAGTGCCATTCCCTGGAGTTTCCTAAGAATTTGGGCATTAGCCGGGATAACAGCTCCTCCCCTCCCCATCCTGGGAAAGGAGAGGGGCTCTCTGCAACATGGCAGACAGAAAATACTACTTGCATTCTTCTACTGAGAGTAAAAGTCAACATTGTTCAAGGAAGCACAGAAAAAGCATCAATTAACACACTGGTTTCCCTATGTGAGTGCTAGGAGAGCAACTCCTTCAGTGTATTTAGAATGCTTTGAACTACTCATTGCTTCAGAAAAACATGGAAGTTATCCTGTCAAGTGCCAAAAAATAACACAAAGGCCTTGTATTAAAATGTTCTAGTATTGATTAGTTTGCTAGGTTCTGTCCTGTGTACACATATTATTCCCCTAGATATTAGAAGATGTAGATCCCACTCCTATTGATTTCAAATTGGAGGGAAAACCCACTGAAGACAATAACTAAATTATGTAGAACATTTATTTACATGAACTCAATGACATTAATAGTCAAATGATATTCCTCTGAAACATCTGATTATTACACCAAGATTGTTTTTTACCTCACTTCGTATATAGGAGTCAAAAATTTAACTTCAAGATTTCCATCTTAATAACTATTAGTGCATATTACATAGATTTATTTTTTCTACTATAGCTGAACTACAATAATTAACTTTGTACCAATTACCAGGGTGCATATTAATATTCATATACTTTTACAGAAAGAATGATCTTCAAATCTCACAGCAGGGATGGTTAAAATGATTCATTAATGTTCTGCACAAGTTTCTTTTCTACTTCATTATGAAAATATTATCATAATCATGTGAAATTAATTTTCTTTAAAAGGTTGATAGAAGCAAGGGATTAAGGGGACTGGTGTTAATATAAGAAACATGTCTTGCACCATGCTTTTGGTCTCCAGAGGCCAACTAATTTGAGGTATTACTGGCCACTGCACTTTGATAATGATTAAGAAATCAGAGATAGATGGAGCCAGTTGGGCTGAGGATTCCATTTTCCATTCAAAAAACAAAACAAAAAAAACTCATGCATACTGCTCATATTATTTCTGTGGTTTGTCAAGAGGTAGAGAAAAAACACATCACTCAACATGAACAAGAGGATGAATGAAAACAACAAAATGTAGTGATAGGCTACACATGAGAATAGCATCCAGAGACTGGAATACCTCATAATGATAAAAGGTAAGGAAAAAGTTCAGCAAAGAGAAGGAAAAGTGATCCAAATAGAAGACTAGAGAGTGAAAGGTAAGTAACTTCTCCAAAAAAAGTCTGAAGGAAAAAGGAAGTCATCTCAGTAACAATGGCAGTGGGGGAACAAGGGACCTCATTCCCAAATTCATGTGAAAAGGCATTTAAGGCAGGAGGATGTTAAGATATCTTCTGCTATAACCTCTTGATAAATTTAGCCCTGGTGCAGCCAGGAAAAAAATAATGAAAAAAAGCGAGTTGTGGAGTCTCCACTGAGGATGAATAGTGCCACCAAACCAAACCCAGGCAAACGTGTGCTGGGAGCCAAGTTGAGGCTTCTTGTCAATACTACATCACATCTGGCAGTGCTCTTCCCTTTTCCTCATGGTGACTATTCTTTCAAGTCAGCTTTTAGCTCTGTAACAAAACCAAATTTAATAACACTTGAATGTGCTCCAGAGGCAATACAGAATTGGTCCTCAACTTGGAAAGGCAATGAGGGAATTTTAATCTTCTTCACAAAGACTGTATCAGAGAGGTGGTTTGCAACTGAAGGGTATTCAAAGAGCTCATTATACAGACATAGTTCTCCCTCTTGGGCTCTGTTCCTCCCATCTTACCCCTGCCAGGACTGGGTCCTGGTGGACCAAAAGGTCCTCACAGGATGGGGAGTCTCGCACGAAGTGGCGTTTAAAAGTTGAGTATTACATTATTTTAATGAATCTTTGGGACTCAAGCCTGAGCTACCTCAGCTTCAAACTCTTCAGGAGGAAACCTTGCACACTCTCTACAACTCCCTGAAAGGAGGTTGGAGCCAGGGGGAGATTGGTCTCTTTTCCCAGGCAACCCTCAGCAAGACAAGAGGGCACAAGAGGTCTCAAATTGTGCTGGGGGAGGTTTAGGTTGGACATTAGAAAGAATCTCTTTACTGAGAGGGTGATCAAGCATTGGAATGGGCTGCCCAGGGAAGTGGTGGATTCTCCATCCCTGGAGATATTTAAAAAGAGACTGGATGTGGCACTCCGTGCCATGGGCTGGGAACTGCAGCTGTAGTGGATCAAGGGTTGGACTTGATGATCTCTGAGGTCCCTTCCAACCCAGCCAATTCTATGCTAAGGTTTAGGCCTTAAGAAATGCATAGGAAACGCTATCACAAGCATATGAGGGGGCTCAGTCCAGACAAATCTACACCTGCAAAAGAATGTAGGATTTTGGGTCCCCTTTCTCTCCAAAATCCAACATTAAACTTTCGGTTTCCTGCAGCAAGTGATTGCTTGTCTGGAAGAGACAAGGCTGTACCTGTCTGCACGTGTGGATAAACCTGCATGGTCTGAGACCCCTTCAGTGTTCCCTGCTGCCTGCTCAGACTGAGAGCTCCCAAAACTCCCAGAAACAAAGGTGTGTTCTTCATAAGCAAAGCAAAATGCAGATATTGTGCAACACACGGAGTGTTACAGAAAGAAGTACTCACAAAGCAAAACCTGGGTCCTTAATAGACTTCCCTTGACCTGACCACACAGCTTGGTTGTCATTTGAGCCTATGACCCAAGATCCAGCTGTGCCATCTTATCCCTTTTCACAGCTGTGTTGTATACAATGCTAAACTAGTGGAAAGAGATACACGTATTTTTATAATAATTTTCAAAATTACATAGCACTTGGATCTTTGATTAAAAAAAAAAGTGTGCATGGACCTAACACCTTAGCTCTGACTTCCTGAAAATTAGTATTTTCTGCAGTTGTTTTGCATCAGTGATGTAAGAGTTAAACCCTGCTATAACTTCCCTCTGCATTCCATTATTATTTATTATCACTGAAGTTCTTATACTATGACATATATAGTCCAAACTCTCACAAGTAAATTATATCCACATAAGTTCGACTGATTTCTGGCAGACTTTAATTAATTCTTCTATGTGCTTGTATTGTTCAATTTATTGATGTAAAAAGGCCATATCTCACTTTAAGCAGGAAATCTATACATGATGACAGGGAATGCAGCAGAGTAAGGACCCATGATCTGGAAGAGGGAAGGACACTGCTGGAAGAATGTACAACTGAGAGAATTACAGTGTAATTTATGCTTCACATTAGTATAATTTTTAAGACATTTTATGAGCTTTTTTTTCTTCTCTTCTAAGTGTTGCTTTAAGTCTACAATCTTCTATTTAAAAAAAATACCTCGTTCTTAAATTTTAAAATATTTTACTTATTAAAATGACATCTCCTCTCCATTCCTCCCCCTAGTTTCCACTTTTAATAATGTTTTTACTTGAAAAGAATTCACTTAAAGCCAGTATCTGTAGGTAGCAATTCAGAGCTCCAGGTATTTCTTAAAAAAATATATGCTACTGCATTTTTTTTCCTTTCTCCTAGAACCTCAATGTTATGAATACACTCACTACTAAGTGAGATCATTAAATTCAGCTATTTTATCTTCCATAATTTTCTGTCGTTTTAAGAAAATTACCTTTAACACAGAAAACCAAAAAAATTGATTGTTTTCCCTAGTTCATTTTTCACAACAGTGGGTTGTTTTTATTATTTAAAGAACATTAGTTTCCTCCATTTTTACTAGCATCCTATTGCTTTTTCTCTTTTGTTATAAACCAGGCTTTTAGCTTCAACAATGTTAGTAGGATTTCCATCCTTACTCATAATTCATTATTTGTTATTATACGGAGTTTTATTTCAGATTGCTTTTGAAGAACTAGGCAGCTTAGAAGAAAGGGGAAAAAAAAAAAACAAAAAACCACACCACAAGCAGACCAAGTGCAACATCACATCAACACACAGAGAGGAGATGTTTTCAAGTGATTTTAAGGAATGAAGATTAAATTCCATTGCTGTGCTGGTGAGTGGGCCAGGCAGGCAGGGAGGTAACTTTATTTGAGCTCTAAGATGAACTAAATTTTTGTGTTACCTCTTCAAAGCCCTGGGAAGGCTTCAATTATAGCCATGAATAACATTGAAGCAACGGGAAGGAAGGCAGAAGTTTCAGAAACAGGTAAAGCAAAGATAAGCTCACCCTGCAAGGCACCACCATAGCAATAAGCACTAAAAAAAAGAAAAAAACAAACAAAAACCAAAAAGAAATCAATCTTTTTGCATATGTAGGCATACATTAGGCAAAGAATGTAGACAAGTAATAAAAAGGAAAATGACAAGTAATAAATTGCCCAGCTTTACACTTTCCAGAAGTCCCAGATGCCAAGCACAGGTGATCCCTCTGCTCCTTGTCTCTTAAGGTTTTGATTTAAATGGATTTCATTTTATTGGGGGCATTGTGGGGTATATGCTGATGGTTGCATGTAGTGATCTTAGAGGTCTTTTCCACCCATACATTTCTGTGATTCTGTGATTAATCTCAAGTGTGATGTTTTCAGTGACCATACTCAAGTGCTGGCATGACAACAAAGGCAGTGAAACAGCTCAATTAAATAATCCAGTCATACAAAATTTTCTAAAGATCTTCTATCTAAACTGCTCATTTTCCTCATTTATCAGCAACAATGCTTGAAAAATTGTTTTCTCCCCCATTCATCAATACTTCTGGGATAACTTTTCAGCCCATTCTCATTTTGATCATCTTATTAAAAACAGCAAACCTGATTTCCATTTGTGTCAACTAAATCTATTCCCTGAAGAGCCTGAACCATTTTTCTTTTCTACCTTGCTACCCAGGGTCAATGCTTCTTATTAAGTTTTTATGAAACCAGTTAGTGCCTCCTTCCTTCTCTGGAGTTTCTCTCTGCTACAGAATTTTCTCCCTACTTGCCATGGTTTTTGTACACTGGTTTAATTTTTTAAAATTTTTTTTTGCATTTTTATGACACATTTCATCTTCTTTTTTGTGTTTGAACCAAAGCAGTATCAGCTGCAGGCACAGCCATCTTGATGTGGTTGAAAATGAGTAACAATGGAAAGGTAATAAGGGAAACTATACTGTAAAGACCTCCATCTAACTATATAATATTTAATTAACCAGACTGCCACAGGCATGCAAAACCCACCCTGTTCCAGAATACATTCACAGTCATCCCTCCCAACCACCAAACATCAGACACAGCAACAGCCACAATGCTTCATTTGTGAGATCTTCCTCAGTCAAATAAGGAAGATAAAAATGTTTTGAAACTGGTATCCTCTCCAAGACAGGTGCCAAGACCAGGATACTGAAGATTGGCTAATTTTGCTCAGTGACTTTTAACACATTTCAACAGCTCCTGTGCACAAAGTCAGTTGGTATTGCACAGGGAATTCCTAACTTGCACCCTACTCCACATTGTAAAATACAAGCCCTTGGTATTTACAATGAACAACTTCTCTCTGCCTGCTTAAACTAATAGTGTTGCTTACAGAGAGAACTATTTCATTTATAATTAAGAATTTTGTCTTCATGAATTATAGAAAGAGTGACATTTTCATGCAGAAGAACCCAAGAAAATGAGATAATAAATTAAAGTGAAAAGGTAAAAGGGAAAATTCTTTCAATGAATCAGTCATTATCTCAAGAGAAAACAAGAAATGCAAATTACAGCCTGGTGTTCAGTCCCAAGAGGATCTTGCTTTTAAAGCTGGAGGTGTGAATTAAGCACACAGAAGAAAATAAGTTACAAAAAGCAAGTAAAGATGACTTCATAATATTAAAGAAGTGTGCAGTAAGATGGCATCCTTTCCTAACAGCAGATTCAGGAGACTGATGAATATCATGATGCACATCAAATGGATAGCAATGAATTCACACATAATAGGATCATGATCCAGAGACTTTCTTAAGTATTCCTTGAAATTATGCTAACGACAAAGGTTTCTCAATATACACAAGTGTAGTAGAGAAGCAATGTGCTCATTAGCCACTGTAGGTAATCCAATTAAAATGTCTATTTGATGCTCAGAGACAGACAAAAAGCTAGAAATGTGAGTTCTGTTAAAAACGAAAACAGCCTGGAAAACACACATTGTTTTACTTAGATTTCAGGCACACTCTGACAGTGTCTGATTTGTTTATCTAGAAAGAGCACTGAAGAAGATTCACCAGGTCAAATGTTTAAAAGCCATAAAAAACACTAAGCCATTAGAAGAAAAAAAATACTAGAAATGAGACAAAAGCAGGCAACTATCAGGCACAAATATATAGGCAAGATACATTTTTTCCTTTCACTCGGCTAAGAGTATTAGACAGGTACAGTACAGAGAATACATTTGGGGGGGGGTTGTTCAGGTTTTTTTGTTTTGTTTTTTTTTTTAATATTGTATTGTTATACCAGGTCTGTGATAAAATAATGACCCAAAGAAGTTTCAAAAAGGCAAGTCAATATTTCTAACAACATTAATTCCATCACCCACAGCTGAACGAGTTTGGGCAGAGAACCCATCACTACAGGAGCTGCAAAGTGCAAACCCAGAAGCAGCTTTCTATTTCTTCTCCATGTGACCCCTAATAAGCATTAACTATTATAAAGCACAGCATTATCTCACTTAATTTCCAATCTGGAAACCTTTAGATCTGGTCTGTATGAGGTCCTGCTTTGGGGCTTAAAAAGAAAAAATTTAAAAATCCTGCAGCCAAGCCCCTTCCCTATTTTGAAGGCATTTCTAGGTAACTTCTATGTAGATTTTCATCCTAAACCACTTTACATCTCAGGGACAATGAGCACCAAAGCTCCAAGGCAGACTCAGGAACTCCAGCAGACAATTTATCCATCACAGTGTGTCCATTACATTTTTTTCACTCAACATTAGAAATTCATATTACCACAGATTCAGGCTTGCAGGTTTAGTTTAGTGGGTTTCTTGTTCCTGGAGGAGTGGGGGTGGTGTATTTTCTTTAGTGTGTTTTGGGTGGTTTTTTTTTGTTTTCTTTGTTAGTTTGGCATTTGTATAAACCATGAGACAATACAATCCATGAGAAAAAAAATAAATGAGAAGCTAAATCTCCGTTATGCAATGAATTGGACTGAAACCACCATTTGAAAAATTTTGATTCTAGAAAGCTGCATTTCCCTTATTAACAACTACATGAGATACACACACAAAAGCTGTTATTGTTTTATTTTCAGCCATCACCTTGAATGGAGAAATGCAAACATGCAGGGGGCAGGTGGCTGTGCAGCTGCAGATGTCACTGTGAAATAGATACCATCAGGCTGGATTTCATGATGACCCAGTAGGAAGCAGATTAGGAGGTCAGAAAGGTGATTGCTGGCATTTTTAACAACCTGAATTGCATTTAAAACGGGTAAAAATCCTTATGCAAATTTGTGCCACTTTGCAGCTTCAATAGAATAATTTCAAACCTATTTAAAACCATCTCAGGACATAACATTACCCCATTGCTCATTTCCATGAAGTGCAGATAGTGTTATGGTTTACAGGAGACCATTAGAGATAACAGGACACAATTGTGTTCCATGTTGTCATTAGGAGAGACACCACATTTGGCAGTGTAGTTGCTCACAATAAGCATATACCAGGTTACCAGAGACAACAGGACAGAGGCAATTTCATTTTTTGCTATTTTTTTCCTTCCTCTTTGTTAGCCTCACAACTTGTTACCAAGATGTTTCTTCGGCTGTTTGCTTCTGAGCAGCTCATTCTTGCAATATATGACATTACAAATAATGCAACTTCCCATTGCATTATTACATCAGTGGGCAAGAGAGAAGCAACAAATAGCACATTGTAGGGTTATTAAATCACAGTGCTATCTCCACAGCTGCCAGAAACATGCAAATAAATATAATTTCTCCCCCTGATTTTTTTTTTCCCCATTTACCCCTTCTTCCTGCCTCACTTTGCTCTCTGTTGTCTTTCTAACATAGATAAACAACAAAACAAATAGCCCCATGTCAAGGTTTAACACTGGCCCGGCGATTAAACCGGGTGACAGATGCTCTCTATTAATCTCTCTCTCCTCCTTGATAAGAAAGGAGAGAGAATAAGGGAGAGAGACTTATGGGTTGGAGGCTAAACCAATCAACTTTAATGAAACAATAATGGTAAATAGGAAAAAAAAAGAAAAATGCTATATATATATATATAAATATACAGGAGAATGAATATCAGAGTCCTTCCCCCTTTTCCCCCAACAATTCTCACGCAAGCCGGGTGAAGGCAGGCA
This sequence comes from Heliangelus exortis, assembly GCF_036169615.1. Lineage (NCBI taxonomy): Eukaryota > Metazoa > Chordata > Aves > Apodiformes > Trochilidae > Heliangelus > Heliangelus exortis. The sequence goes on from NC_092427.1 coordinate 8,608,918, forward strand.
GGCAAGCAACTGGGCAGCAGGCAGGGCAGCAGGCGGGCAGACGGACTGGATGGGATCCTTCCCAGATGCTGGGTGAAGGCAGGCAGGCAGGCAACCGGGCAGCAGGCAGGGCAGCAGGCAGGGCAGCAGGCAGGGCAGCAGGCAGGGCAGCAGGCAGGGCAGCAGGCAGGGCAGCAGGCAGGGCAGCAGGCAGGGCAGCAGGCAGGGCAGCAGGCAGGGCAGCAGGCAGGGCAGCAAGCAGGGCAGCAAGCAGGGCAGCAAGCAGGGCAGCCAGGGAGGCAACCAGGCAGGGCAGCAAGCAGGGCCACAAGCAGCCAGCCAGGGAGGCAACCAGGAGCTTCTGCTGGTCTTTTATAGTGCCACAGGTGAGACCAATTAGCTGTTAAGGGGGGTGGTACCCAGCACTTCTGCTGATGATCTCAGGTGAGGCCGATCAGCTGGTAAGGGTGTGGCTCGGTCCTCGAGATCCCCCAACTCCATACCGAGGATGACGCACATGGGATGGAATACTCCATTTGAGAAACTTGCTGTCAACCCCAGCAAGTTCAACCATCGACAAGAAACTCAGAAAAATCACCTTTATCCTGGCCCAAACCAGGACACCCCAGAAGAACACACTATTTCTTAGGGGTTGCATTGATCTAAAGTGAAGCAAATGGCAAAACCCTCATTAGTACTTCCAAGGTGATGATTCTATTTGGCCTGCAGATGTGCTGGGTGAACATCACCAGCAGCTCCAGTGTGCTCCAACTTCTCAAAATGAATTTGCATCCTTGCAATGCCATTTAACCACCAGATCCTGTCCTCAGAGTTGAGTAGGTGTAAATGTGAAGCAATTGCAGACTTGAGCCCTCACCTATAAGAGGCCATGTTTTTACTGAAAAGGAGCTGAGAGATTATCAACTAATCTTAACCACTGGCAGAGGTTCTTTTGGGCTGTACCTACATAGCACAGAGAGATGCTTGGGGTTGTTCCAATATTCAGTTTTGGGAATCAGAAGCAATATATTAGCATTAGACCTTAGACCCACAAATTAGCCTCCCTGAAAGGGGGATATATTAATTTGGGGAGAGTACTGTGAACCTGATCAGCTCCCTTCCAAACCCTGACATTCTGGGACTCTGTGTGACATTTCTATTTGGTTGTTGACAGAAGTTGATGAAAACAGTTGTGTTTTGTTAAAAAATGAAAAACCCCACAACCTTTTATCTGTTCCTTTGTAAAAATATTTGAGTTTCCATTGAGTTCTTATGGACAAGCATTTCCATTATCAAAAATCTGCAGCCTGTAAGCCTTTTTGCCTTTAATTACTTAAAAATGGTGAAAACTTTTTTTTAATCCATGCCTTGATGTTGCCACAGATCAAGTTCTGCCAGACTGACAAGGGAACAAACAATGGAAGAAAGTTTAAGGTATTTTCTTCTTTTGGGTTTGACGGGTTTTGGTTTGGTTTTGCTATGTTTTGGTTGTTTGCTGATTTCTTATTTTTTTGTCACCAGCCCTTCAAAGGGCTTCTTATACAAAATAGTGACCTGCAACTTTCATGTATCATTCTTAAACATATCACAAAATGAAAGCCTCTGAAGAAAGGAAATTGAACAAATACACTGCAAGTGCTAGGTCACAAAAATTTGACCAATTCTGACCCACAATAATTTTTTTTCCCCCCCCTCTTGCTATTCCTTTTCACCAGCAGGACCTTTCAGGCTAAAAGGAATTAAATTCCATACTTTTGTAAAGGTCAAAAAGGACCATTTCTAAAATTTATTCAACTTTCTTTGCTTCTTTTGAACAGTGCACAAGAGAGAGCAACTGTGTGGGCTCAAGTTTCCATTTAACATATTTTTAACATTTTGCTCCTGTAGTGATGGAATGAAGGGCAGTCAGTTAACTTCACTGGGGCTCACAGAGGAGGAGATGTCAGCAGAGCTTAGACCATTTTATTAGAGCTGGCACAAGCCTCCAGAATGCCTGGGAGGAAGACAACAAAGTATTTTTTTATACATTCTTTAATTATTTTATTTTTTAAATCCTTCAGTATTCCCTGATGCACCTAGGGTTCGTAATGCTGTAATTCAATTTATTTGATAAAGCTAATTCTCATTGCTACAACAGATTTTAAAAGCTCCCTTAAAATATTAAGTAGCATCTTGGGTCTGCACAAAGAAAAAAAATTATCACCTAATCATGTAACCATTGAAATGTAGAAATTGCAGATGGAAAAGAACATCCACTCTATCCCCACACCAGTGAAGGATTGCCCTCTAGAGTACATTTTCTACTTTTTCACATCTAATTTTAAACTGGTTTAAGTGATGGGTCTTTCACCACTTTTCTCTTCTGCATTCTGAATTTAGTGTCATGAAGCTTTATAATGGCATTCAGCCTACGTTTTATTTTTCTTAATTTCAAGCCATTACTCTCAGTTATACCCCTCAGTTCTCCTCCAAAGTAATTCTTCACCATCATTGGTCTTTATTGAGCAAGCATTCCAGGATAGTTATCACATCCTCTCCTCTATTTGCATATCCAGTCTAAATATATTGCACTCCTAATATTGCCTTATAAATCAGATCCCCCTGGTCACTTAATCATTCTGGATGCTCTTCTATAACTTCAGTGCCCCTGAACTGTGCACATCCCTGAGGTGGCAACAGGCAAAGCCATGAATTTGCTTTCAGTCTTTGCTTATCCTCAAGCCAGCAATGGAAGCACTGGTGTTATCCTGCCAACCCCCAGGGAAAATGCAACTTTTGTTGATGTCATTGTTCTGAGTTTCTTTAGGAGAAAGTAGGGCAGACAGCCTGCTCACAAGTGAAATGGTAACAAGCAGAAAGGGAGAGAAGAAAGAACTCACTGGAATGGAAAGCAGCAATGCAAAAGGGCGCAGATGACAGAGAGGAATATAAACCTTTGTTAGCACAGCTGTTTTTCAGTACACAAGGTACGAGGGAGAAGCAACAGAACACTGAAATATTGCTTTTAACAGTTATTGCCAGAATAAGTAGGACAATTTCCAGTGACATAATGGAATGACAGTCACAAGGTGAGGAGCAGGAGATGGCGACAGAAAGGCAGAGGAAGCAATGACACCTGAGGTCCCTGCTTGCCTAGAAGGTCCCTGGTGAGCAAGACACCCTCTGAATCACAGTAACCCCTTGGTCTACAGCACCCAGAGAGACTGAAATGAGACCAAGTACATTTCTAAAGGCACTTTGTTTTTTTCTTTCATTGCTGTTCCCTACCTGAATTGTGTAATTTTTTGTAAATATCTTGTTGTCTTTGAGGAAGCCATGAATTAATATGCACTAATCCTTTCACAAAGGATGGAGTTTGTGGCCAACCCAGACATCAGTCTGGTCATAGGTAAATATGCTTTTTGGTGAATAAAATGGTAGTTGCTTTAAATAGAAGATTACATCTGTTGGTACCAGCACACCAAGTATGAATTTCCTTTAACTTTTTTTTTTTTTTAAATTTATTATTACTATCTGGATTGATTGTTCTTTGGACTGGGAAAAAAAAATCACTTGATTTTACTTAAAACATTCACATATATAATCAAATTTTCATCATAAAAAATAATATTGATTATAAAATATCACATGATGTGGCTTTGCAAATGCAGAGGGTTGCACAATCAGAAGGGCTGTTGGAGTTAGAAAAATAACTTTAATTGAAAGAGAAGGCAGAGAAATCAACTCAATGTACCATGGCAGAAAACTCCTCAGCCTCAGAAAAAGAAAATATTTGGGGTTTTCATCTCCTTTGGAGGGGCAAAATGCTGTGTTTCCACATAGCTATAAAGCTTGGAACCACACTCAGTTGAGATTAATAGCATCAAAGGAATACTGTATTTAAAAAAAAAAAAAAAAACCAATTTTAGCAGCACTTGTTGGCTATTTTCACAAGTGAACTTCAGAATCTCCACCTGTACCTCATTATGTCTTACTCTGCCCTCTGTAATACAGGAGCACACACTCTTCCATTCATGCCTTTCAAAATAAAATTACCACAATATTCTATTTTTTCTGTAGAGTCAATTAACTCTGTGCTAGTTATAGACCTTTGTTCTGAAGATCACACACAAGAGATTCCCAATTTTCCCAACTTCATCTTCTTCCTCCCAACCCTCATCACACATTCCTGACTCTTCCTCTGCCCTGACTCAGATGCTGAGCTCCAGACAACACCAGGAAAATGTGTAGTTTAAACTCAGGCTGACCCCTTTTCTTGTAAGGTTTTTAAACCAGACTGTGGGACACTGTGTGCTGGCAGTGAAATGTTCAGCTAAAACAAACCATCTAACACCCTCTGTCCTGTAAAAAACATTTTATAAAAGTCCAGAAATATCTCTCAGCTATTTCATGCTTTTGGTCCCTAAACAGCAGTGACTGATTTTGTTTGGTATGGTAAACACATACTATCCATAATGATTCTATCCTGTCAGCCATGCTTCCATTGACTCGTTTTCATTTTAGGAAGAAAATGCAGTGATTGTAACAAAAAAGAGACAAGGCTGGATAAAAAGTTCTCTGGTGCTGAAAATGCATCTACTTTAATTGTCTATACAGACTAGGCTTTGTTTTTCTGTGCAAGTAAAATGATTGTTAAAACAAAGGGCCCCTTAAACTTACCTTACAACTATCCAGGGCTCTATTTCCTCAATTTTCCTGCTTTATGGAAAAAAGAACATACAGACAACAGTGATGGTTCATTCCTCCCCATCTCCCATCTTTTTTAAGATAGCAAGTTATTTGAAAAGATGAAGAATGGAACAGAGAATTCAAACCTTCACATTCTTAGAAGAAGCTATAGCACAGAGCACTTCTCTGAAGCAGCAGAAGGGATATGCTTGCACTCACTGCTAGTAATATATCAGATTTAAGAAGCTTTGTTCAAATGCAGTGGTAACCACTTTACAAGGAATTATTGGATCTCAGCCCTCACAGACCTCAGTAAGTTGGAAGGAAGCTAAACTTTAAGTGCAATAAATATATCATTAGTGTCAATAGAAAACTCATTGCTATGGTCAACAGCACTTCAGAGGAGTTTTAGGAGTTTCAGAAGTAAAACATACTCTGGAAGCTCCATCAAATGTAGCTGCTGTGTCAAGTCAGCAGTTTTGAAAATGCTCTGTTTGGGAAAATAGCAAACAGTAATGGTTCATCAGAATCCCCTGAGCAATTCAACCTGCTAGGGATTCACAGCAGCTTCTGGGGCTTCAGCCAGGCCACTGCAAGCAGAGACCCTCAAGGGTTTTGACCCTTTTTGCCCTGGCCAAGCACCAGACCCTGAGCTACCCCCAGTGCAAACACCCCCCCCTCCTGCTCCCTTTAACTGCTGTGATTTTCAGCTTCTCAGACTGTACAGTCAGCTAAGAGAAGATAAACAGCCCAGTGTTGAAGAAAGATGATCATCTAGGTGCCACAAATTTAATTCCTCACTGTACAAAGTCACTTTGCAAAAACATCAGGAAAAGAATTTTTTAATTAGTGTTCTTTGACTTTTGACTCAAATTTACCCTACATATAGGTCCATCCTAACACCTAGCTTTTAATTACCAAGGTACTCCTGCTAGGATGAGCATCTAGAAACAAGAAGTTTCCCTGTAATATATTCTTAAGTGTTGGGGAGTCTCAGCTGCGGATCTCCTTTAGGTATGGAGAAAGGGCTCTGAGGCAACAGACAAGTTTTAAGGAGAAACATCAGAAGGAAGAGAAATAGCTCCAGTGATGATGCTTTTATCAGTCTTCTGCCTCTTGAGCTATGAAACACAAGTCACGTGCCAGCACTCAAACTGCAGTGCATAAAGCGGAAGGAATTCAAGTACATTCTGTTATCCTGATACTCCATTATTAATTTTTTGTTAAGGTTAAGCTGAAAAGTTGACAGTGCAATTAATCTTTGACTAAAATGGAAGCTTCAGAAGAAATACTGTAGAACAGAGAAAAAATTTGTTTAGGCATTTCTCAAACTCGAATATTTTGATGTTCCTTCAAAGTAAATAATTTGTATTAGTCTACTGAAATGAAGCAAAGGGAAAGCTGCTCCAAAATGCATCTGCATTTTTATATATTTACCGAGGGTGACGCAATAATTTTTTTTTTTTTTAGGCATAATTCCTGTTGTGTGATGAGCACAGTTATCTTACTGGGGAAACCATATACCAAAGAGTAAGAGCATGGAAAAATGGAAGCTCTGAGCTCCAAGTAAGGCTGCCATAAGGCAAGGGAATAAGGTTACAAAACACAATCCATTTTTTTAATCAACTGGAAGTTTTCAGTTTCCAAATAAGCAAATAAACTAATAGGAAATAATTGATAAATCTGTAGATTTTACTTCAAAACTACACATAATTAAGCATTTCACACAAAAAAACCTGATCCATTCTGCTCTCCTCTCTCCCGCTTTTCTGAAGCTGTCTGCAGAACAGGTCCTCAGGTAATGATGGAGTGAAGAAGAGGGTCTCTTTTTTTACCATGCCTCAAAATATCAAGGAATCTATCTGGGACAGTATACACCTACTCAATTCAAGAATTTGTCAATATGAACAAACTGCTGTGACACCCACACTGTTCTGGCTCACTGGGGACATCCCAGATGACTGGAAGTTGGCGAATGTCACACCAATCCACAAAAAGTGCCAGGAGAACCCGGAAAACTACAGGCCCATCAGCCTGACCTCAGTGCCTGGCAGGGTTATGGAACAGATCATCCTGGGGGCAATCACACAGCACATGCAGGATGGGCAAGGGATTAGACCCAGACAGAACGGGGTTAGGAAGGGCAGGTCCTGTCTGACCAACCTGATCTCCTTTTATGATCAGGTGACCTGTCTCGTGGATGAGGGGAAGGCTGTGGATGTGGTCTACCTGGACTTCAGCAAAGCCTTCGACACCATCTCCCACAGCATTCTCCTGAAAAAGCTGTCAGCCCACAGCTTGGACAAGGGCACCCTGTGCTGGGTTAGGAACTGGCTGGAGGGCCGGGCCCAGAGAGTGGTGCTGAACGGGGCTGCATCCAGTTGGCAGCCAGTCACTAGTGGTGTCCCCCAGGGATCAGTGTTGGGCCCAGGTCTGTTTAATATCTTCATTGACGATTTAGATGAAGGGATTGAGTCCATCATCAGCAAATTTGCAGATGACACTAAGCTGGGGGGAAGTGTGGATCAGCTGGAAGGCAAGAGGATTCTGCAGAGGGACCTGGACAGACTGGAGAGTTGGGCTGATTCCAATGGGATGAAGTTCAACACGGCCAAGTGCCGGGTCCTGCACTTTGGCCACAACAACCCCATGGGGAGCTCCAGGCTGGGCACAGAGTGGTTGGAGAGCAGCCAGGCAGAAAGGGACCTGGGAGTCTGGATTGACAGGAAGCTGAACATGAGCCAGCAGTGTGCCCAGGTGGCCAAGAAGGCCAATGGCATCCTGGCCTGTATCAGGAACAATGTGGCCAGCAGGTCCAAGGAAGGGATTCTGCCCCTGTACTCAGCGCTGGTGAGGCCACACCTCGAGTCCTGTGTCCAGTTCTGGGCCCCTCAGTTCAGGAAGGATATCGAGGTCCTGGAGCAGGTCCAAAGGAGGGCAGCTAGGCTGGTGAAGGGATTCGAGCACAGATCCTACGAGGAGAGGCTGAGGGAGCTGGGGCTGTTCAGCCTGGAGAAGAGAAGGCTCAGGGGAGACCTCATCACTCTCTACAACTCCCTGAAAGGAGGTTGGAGCCAGGGGGGGTTTGATCTCTTTTCCCAGGCAACTCTCAGCAAGACAAGAGGGCCCGGTCTCAAGTTGTGCCGGGGGAGGTTTAGGCTGGACATTAGAAAGAATTTCTTTACTGAGAGGGTGATCAAGCATTGGAATGGGCTGCCCAGGGAAGTGGTGGATTCTCCATCCCTGGAGATATTTAAAAAGAGCCTGGATGTGGCACTCAGTGCCATGGGCTGGGAACTGCAGCTGTAGTGGATCAAGGGTTAGACTTGATGATCTCTGAGGTCCCTTCCAACCCAGCCAATTCTATGATTCTGTGATTCTTTAGAGCCCAGATGCAATTCGGCTGCTTCAGCACAGAGCAGTGACACAACTACAGTGCCTGGAGAGCAGCCCTTGTCTCAGACCACTGTCCTGAGTTCTGCTTAACACCTGGCTTCCCAAGGATAGGGTGTGACAAACAAACTGGAACATCTATTTTATTTCATCCACAGCCTGTCAGAAGGTAACCCAAATGTAACGAGTGAGAGAGAAGAAAGATTTTTTTGTCAGTGGTTTCCAGTCCTGCCAGCAACAATATCCCCCTCTCTCCTGATTTCATGACTGGGTCCCTTTGAAATACTCAGCCTACTGGGTGCCATTCAGATGTTCACCCAGAACTGAGATCAAACCCCTCCAGAAGAGCATGAAACCTCCAAGCTGTGTCTCAGCACAAACAGCAACTTTCTGCATTGCCTCTTTATGCACACCCACAATCAGCACTCTATTTGTCACAAGATGGGGTCATGGAAGATGCCAAGTCTCTTATCAGCTTAAGTTCAATGAAATTTCACCACCTGATTCAAAAGAAAATTAACAAACTGGGATCTTACTGGCCTTACACCCTGGAGCTAGTTTCAGCTTGCCCAGGAGTTCACCATTATTCATTTCTAATCCCCACCCAGTCATGTCCATCATAACACATCATGGGTAGCCCTTCCCCCTCACCACCAACAGAGCTGAATCCTACCCAAAATTACCTTTAAAAATAAATTACAATAATAATCCTTGAGGTTCACAGCCCTTTCTCACCAAGGCTGCTAATGGGCATCTGGCTGTGCATCACCTTGCTTCTGTCTCTGAACCTTGTAGCTGCATGGATTGAACCAGAGTTTAAGCTGATATCACCTGAGACCCTGGCAGCTCTGAGCTAATCTGACAGCAGCAGACAGACAGCAAGTGCTGCTGCTGCTTAACAAGGAGCTGTCAGCAAACGGACAGCACAGAGGTTTCCAGAAATCTAAATAAACTGCGTATAGGGTTGCAATTTCTCCACTAAAAGTACCCATAGTCTTTCTCCTGGCCCTAAACTACTGTTACCACATCCCACAAACTGTTCTGATGAGAAACACTGTGGACACCATGGGCGGGTACCAAGCCTTTCATTTAAATTTATTAGAAACAAACTGGGAAGAGATGGGAGACACTGCTATTAAGCAGCAGCCATCTCCATCCTCCCAGCTCCTCAGTGGCTCTCGAGTAACTCAGCACACTCTGGCAGAGCCCTGGACTTAACAACTAAATTATTCACAATTTGCCCAGGAAGGCTCTGAATACAATAGTTCCAAGTCAGTGCCTTTTCTAAATATGACAAAGGTCATGTTTGTTTCCTCTTGCATGCTGCAGAATTTATCACCACCCTGCAGAGGCAAAGCAAAGTGAACATTCTGCACCCCTGGCACAGACACTACATTTACACTGTGGTATCAGAGTTGAGGTTTCTTGTATCCACCATCCTATATCTGCCCTTCAATGATAAAATGTGTATGTCCAACTTATCAGGGATGTTCCTTAGGGCATCTTTATCACAGAGAGAGAGAAGGATCAAAACTGCCCGTGCCTTCCTCACTGCACAATGGTAAAGATATGCAGGAGAAGAAAATAACCTGGAAGGATTTTAAGAGCAGCATTGTACCTGCAAGAAGTATCTGTAAAGCCACTGATAGCAAATTATTTACTTACTGGCCCAGTGTTGTGGTTTGCTACAGGTGAGCTACTGCCTGACTTGTGATCTGAGCAGGAAGAATATTCCCCAGCTCAAAAAAAGAGCCCAAACCTCATGGGAAGGTCCTGACAAGCCAGGGGGGGGTAGAGATTCCCACCTCTCCCCACCAACCAGTGAAAGGCAACCTGCTTTGGGGCATAGGAAGAAATAAATAAACTGCTGGCCCACCAGTGCTGGCAATGAAGTGCTTTCAAGTATTTACTGCTAAAACACTGCATTGGTAAGAGCCTCTCACCTGAGCATGAATTATTTTTAATTCTTAAATAACAATGATTTTGTTCGTAATTGCTAACAAACTATCACTTCTTGTTTAGATATTGACAAAGAGGTAAAGAAAATATCCATATCTGCCCACAGCTATGCATCAAATCCAATCCTATGAAAGGAGTCAAGCTGGGGGGAAAAAACCAAAATCAAATACAGCTGGAAAAGATAGTTTCAAAACCAAAGAGGACAGAGAAGCAAGTTGCTGTGGCCCACAACAGTTTTCATAGATCTAAGCTCCCAAGAATTTAGCAGAATAGAACAAAAGCAGCAAAAGTGACAATGAGAAGCCATTTCTGATTATTGATGGTGGCACAGGGGAACACATGCTGCCAAACCACATATTTTGCAGTGCTATTCTAATAACCAGACAGTAAAAAGCAATGAAATGCAGAAAGGGGACTGAATCTCACCTGCAATTGCTAATGCATTTTAGATACCTCAGCTGCTCACAGCACTCATAGCCTCACTCTGGTTTCCTCAAAAATTATAGCAGAGAGCCCTACCATGAAAGACAAGACCATCAAGGACAATTAAATGCAAAGATACAATATAATCTTCAGCTCACATAGTCCCTAAACTGCAGATTGCCAGAAGGTAGAAGAGCACATGAGGGCTGCAGTTTTGATTTATTCCCACACTCTTCCCCCAAGCATCTGCTGCTGGCAGCCAAGAGCCAACATCAGGGCCAGGCAACCTTCCCTCTCTCTCCCAGCCTGACTGTCCTCACTTTCCAGGCTGGATGAAGGTTCAGGTTCTGAATGATGCTATCACATGGGGTTGAGGAAGAGGATAGAGATATTTTTACAAATTGAAGTGGAAAGTAGACAACGACCAGAAGAAGAAAGTATGACACAAGGAATGGTAGGCAGGATAATGAGATATGGGATTTTTAGAAAAATCCATGGGATGAGACATGAAAAGAAGGTAATCTCTTCAAAGGGTTATCAACATGGAGATGCCTGCAATGGAGATAGAGACATCTCTGATGCAGTAAATCCCTTCACTAATATCACCCTTGTTTACTCACAAGACCCACATAAAGCAAACCTCTTTCAATAAAGCTCCCATTAAGAATTCAAATGGCACCAGATTTATTGTCTCAGTTGCTGTGGTCTTGCAGAAGATGGCACAGTTTTCATGAGGATTTATGACATTTCAGCACATCTTCCTTAGCATGAAAATGAATTTAGTCTGTGCAGAGCAAATAGAAAGCAACCTGTGCATGAAAGCTTGTCATTGCAAGGACATCACACACAGGAGTTCCCAGCTTGGCTCCTACACTTCTACCAAGAGCTCTCAGCAAAGCTTGACAAAAATCCTTCACAAAAGTCTCTCACCAGTCACAGAATAATGCCTTAAGACAGATGAGGAAAAAGAAAATAATTCTTCAATTCCTATCCCCAAGCATCTTTTCATAAGCAGAAACAGTGCTTCAGAGCTGTAAGTGAGCAAGAACTTTTCCAAAACATGAGCTGCTAAGTGATGTCCATAAGGAAAAGAAATTTAATTCCATGAAATTGTTTCTTATTTCCCACTCAAATGCACATTTTCCACTTTAAGCTGCAGGTGCTGCTGTTAGCTGGAGGCTACACACATGCACCCTTCCAATGTTGTACAAACCAGGATTCAATTATAATGACACTTCCCACATGCACCAGAGGAAAATCTCCTGAACAAGATACTCTGCTTAGTAATATTTAATTTTCATGGAAATGCAGACACAAGAGACCTGAATTATTATCAGGATTTCTGTAAGTCAGGCCAGTAAGGATTCATAATTAACTGCTGCCCACAAGAATCTCTGCTGTGAGCAAAGTAGAATCCACCCTGAAGTTGTTAACTTTAAGGTAAGCAACTAAGAATAATTTTTAAAAAGAAACAAAAAATAAGCAAAAAAACTCCAAACTACACAAAATCCCACTTGAATACCACAATATCAAGTATTTAGAAACAGCTCTCTTCTTTCCTGTTTTTTTCTGGTAGTAAAATAATAAATAAATGCTAATACATACAATGTGAAAGCACATTATCTATTCCAGAAAACACAATAGAAGTAAGGTCATCACTCACAAGGGGGAAAAATCCCTCCAGGCAAATTCCTAGGATCCAGTGTTGATAGCCCTGCCCCTTCACACACCAGGCAGTACTGGAAATTAGGTTTTATTCAGTCACAGGCTGTGAGTTAAGGAAAACCACTGCTTCTTTCAAGGTGTAGGAAACCTTTTGTGACTGAAAGTCCTGAATACAGAATTCCAAAGCAGTGCTGAACAGCTCTGTGCTCCTCCAGGCTCTGAGCCATGGTCCTACACAACCATCCTAAGGATTAATCTGATCTCTATTTGCATTTCATTAACTCCCTAGGGAGGGGAAGAAGAGGGGAAAAATACTTAAGGCTTATCCAGCCCTGAGAAGGGCTCATAGCCCCTCAAGTAGAAAAATAATCATGCACAATATAAGGAAAGTCCAGCTTGATAAAACTAAAGTAACATGAATCACAGCTACTGAATGGGAGAGGAGGGAGAAATTACTGCAGAAAATAAAAAAAGTGTCTGAACATGATGCCTGTGCCCAACTCACTCCCATAGAGTGAGCAACAAAAGGCCAATACTACTTTGGGAGGCAGGTAAAGGAGCAAAGCACTAAGTGCTCAGGGCAAAAAAACCTCTTTGCACCAAAGCCAGCCCATTGCTGCTGAACCTCTATTGATCAGAGCACCTGCAAAACATTTCAAGTGTGAGTCTAGTACTGAGGAATCCTGTTAAATAAATCCAGAGAAGTGCAGCAAGGTACAGCCTAGGCTGGCAGAGGCATTGCAGCCAAGTCCTATAGCAACAGGCACAACAGAAAATATAGAGTAATAGGAACCTCCTCAGAGCAAAGCATTATCATTTAGTCATATATATACACACACATATATACATATTTAAGACAGAGTCTCCATTCATTTTACATAAACCCTGAGGTTTTCACTTTGGAGAATTTCATGCATCTTGAAAGCTTTAAGTGTTTTTACTAAACAATTAACATCTCTAAAGCACAGAGCCATCCTGATCACCATAGTCAAGACCTTAAAAGTTCAATTACTGCTTAGAAAAGGCAACTGGTTGACTATAACAGAATGAAGGTTTTTTGTTTTGTTGTGTTTTGTTATAAACTGAAATTTCTTTTAACTTTAGTAGAAAGGTAGAAAAGAAAGTATTCATGAATACTGACTCAAACTCCAGTAGATCTTCACCTCCAGATGGCTCAATGATCTTCTCTAGAGCCACAGTAACTCAGACTGAAACACTTAACTGATTTCTCCCACTTACCAATATTTTGAAGGTAACCTCAAAAGTCCCTTGTATGGAGCCAGCAGCTCATGAGTAAGAGCTACATGGCACAGGTAATGAGCCACTGGGGATTCAAACAGCTAAGAAAAAAGAGAGAAGGAAAAAAAATTTTTTTGATAACCATAAATTCAAGAGAAATAAAAAAAAAGATATGGAACATAGGGAAAGCTACAGAGATTTGTCATGAGAGCATTTAAAGCCAAGAGGAAGACATTAAGAACATGATTAATCAAATCTCAAAAAAGTTTAAAGGATAAATGTTTGAAATATATTTATCTACAACAAAGTTTTGGAGTTTGGCTGTAAATCTTCACTGACATTACCAACAAAGACCTGAACCCAGTTTCTAATATGTAAAGCAAACAACATCTTTTCATTTAAAAGACTAAATTATTTTGACTATTTTTGTATAACCTAAGGGAGAAAAAGAATCTAACACCTCATGCTCCAGGCAGTTTTCGTACCAGCTAATTCATTATGATTGCAAATGGACATTATATCTGCAGCTTTTAAGATACAGAAGATATTAATTTCTTCCAGGTTAGCACCTTTATCTCAGGGACCATGGGATTAAGTACAGGTAAAGTACAAGCATCTGATACATTCAGATATGGAAAAGATTTAATGCCATGAAATATAAACAGCTCTAGAGGAAGCCTAACTTGAAAATAAGATATTAGAGACAGAAAGAGCATTTTAAAAAGTTTGTGCAGAACTTTTTTTTTGCTTTCACTGTGTCATCAGGACAGGCACACACTGTCCCAAACCCATGACAATAAAGTTGTAGATCATGCATCAACAGAAGGAGGAAGCAAACCTACAGCTACCTGAAGATAAAAACCCCAGATGATATCCCTCTGTTGCACCTACCTTTCAATCTGAAAGGGAAAGCACAGCCTGAGGTTTTTCATCAGTTTGTCCTAGATGTAATTATTTTCTATTGATTTCCTGTTGCCACCATACTTTGTGTGAAATAGCATACAATAGAAAATAATATGTATGCCCATTTTACTGCCCCAAATTGGATTTCTGTGCAATTGCTTTTGACAGACCAGTTTTATTTCATCTTGTCATTATTTTACCCTATTTGCTCGGTTTTCATTTTGTTCCAAGGAGAAACTCATCCTTATGCAGGGAAACCAGCATAGGATACAACCAACATTACAACTCACTGAAGCCTTGTTTGGAGCCCACAGTTCACAGCACACGGATGAATTTCACCCTCAATAAACACCGAAAATTTCTGGGCAAATAAGAGAATGCAGAATGTCAGCATTCAACGTGTTCTCTTCAAAACAGGGCTTCATTTCTCAAGTGATTTGTGGCCATATCCTATTTCTGACTTCCAAAAGTCACCCGAGCGTTTTCTCAAACACCAGAAATAACCCAGGTTATGATATAGAGGAGGTCAACCAGCTCCTGTCACAGCACCAAAGGTAGGGGCAATGTCAATAAGGATCTCATTGACTACTGGACCCTTCTTCAGGAAGAAAAAAATACAGCTGCTTAATGTAGTGAAATGAGGTAACCAGGTGGCACTAATTGCCAGGTAGTGGGCATGAGCTTGTGTTAAGCCCACCTGTGCCTGATTAGGGCGGGCCCCTACTGTGCATGAGCAGGATTAGGGGGCCAATAAAGCTCACACCTGAGGAAGCCAGAAGGCAGACCACTTTCCGATTTTAATCCTCCCTCTCTCAGGGTCTTCTTGGCTTGTTGTAAAGTTTTCCAACTGTGCTGTTCGAATTGAGGTAGCCCGTTGTTATCGTGCAGAACAGGGCTGGCCTCCCAATCCCCTTCGACAATGGCATCGCAGATGAAACCAGACCACCTTCCGGGTCGGGGTTTATCAGCACCTTTGATGCTTTGGTTGTTCTGTCTTGATAACAACGGGGCTGGAATGTCCTCATCATCAGGGAGGGTGGGTGGGTGGGTCTCGATATTTATGGAAAGACAAGCGTTGTTCCGTGTCTGTCATCCTTTTTTCTAAAGATTTCACAGCCTGATTTGTTTGTTCCAGGAGGGCTTTTATTTTGTCCTCCAGGCCGATGGGTGCAGCTGGTGGGGTGGCCACTTCTTTCCCATGCTCTTTTTCTGAGCTGGGAGGTGGCAGTAGGGGTGGTTTCAAGCAGCAGCTGGGGCCGCCCATCTCAGGGGCATGGGCTGTCAGCATCTTCACATTCTTTTGTTCGTTTCTTTCGGTGCTTGGAGCGGGTGCTTCTTTTTCTTCCTCCGGCCCAATATCTGATAGAAACTCGGCTATAGAATGGTGCGACTTTCCTGTCATGCCTTTGATGGCAAGGCTGTTGTCCCTTAGTCCTAAGAATGCCTTCCGGGTTTTTCCACCCTCAGGAGGAGGGGTGGGTAGCAGAGGTGCTGTGGGGACAACACCAGATCCTGCTTCTGGTGGTGGTGCTGTAGTATCAATGCCAGCATTTGGTGGAAGTGCTGCAAGAGCGGTTATGGCAGCTTCCACCTCAGCTTTTATTTCTTTTCGGGCATTGATCACCACTACCATGTACCATCTAATCCGTTTATGTTTTTATTCATTTCTTGAGTATGGAGGCTTCCCAACAGGTCCCTGACCTCCTGCCAAAGTTCCATGCGGCCGCAGAGGACAGGGGGTAGGAGAGTTCTTGCTCTTTTGCCCATGTCACCAGCTTCTCATCAACAGGGGTGCTTGCTGACAATCCCATCTTTTTTTTTTTTTTTTTTTTTTTTTTTTTTTTTTTTTTTTTTCCCCTTTGTCAATCAGTGGTAGAGAAGGAAAGGTAGGGGATCTTCTTACCCGACTCCTTGGGTTTTCTGCTAATGCTAGTTTGCACCAGACTAGCTCCCTTTCTCCTGATTCATCACGGGCTAGATTGAGGTCTTTGCCCACATTCTCCACCAGATGTAGCAAGACGAACCTCCTTTAGGGCATGGTGCTCCAAGGTCCAACCAGGTGTTCCAGCAGAAACTCACGAATAGTGCTCTGAGTCTAATGCTCTCAGGGCTGACCAGCCTGAAACGGTGCTATTGCTCTGGAAGTGGCCTCCCCTCTGGCTTCCCCAGGTGTGAGCTTTATTGGCCCCCTAATCCTGCTCATGTGCAGTAGGGGCCCACCCTAATCAGGCACAGGTGGGTTTAATACAAGCTCATGCCCACTACCTGGCAATTAGTGCCACCTGGTTGCCTCATTTCACGACAGCTTAACACCAAACTTCAGCATTCATCAGGATATAATCAACTGCCCAGTTTATTGTCACAAATACCCCTGCTTTGCAATCTTAACCCAGCCCACTCAGAAATTTACTCCAAAATTAAATTGTTTAGAAAAATCCAAGTTTTTCTTCTTTGTAATTTTCAGTTAGATTTGTGTGTATAGGGGAATATCCAAAATGTCTGCCCCCTAAAATGAAGTGTGATGAGGAATCTGCAGAATATATGTATTCCCTCAGCCTAAAAACAACTGAAGTAGAGCAGTAAACAAGCCCATTACAGAACATCTTGTAGGTGCTATCAGGTGAAAGGGAAGGACTCCCTCCACAGGAATAAGTTTATATTTTCAAATAATTTCGTTTCCCAAAGTGTTATTTATTAAATCAGTAGTGGGGACAGTCACATACCAGGCTGTCTTAGAAAAAGAAAACCAGAATAGCATTCTCATTTAACATTATCAGAGCTGACTGTCCTATTCATCCTGACCCTGTTTCCTTTCTCATTCAAAATCGTTGTGTCCAGGAAGGAGCTACCCAAGGCCAAGCAGCACCAGCCTCTCAACCCACTGGTGTTAGCATCTCCATGGGATGCAGCAGCCTACCTGCCCTGTGTCCCCAGACCAGCTCTCCCAGAACACACACACATCCCTGCCTCCCCTATGACTTTCCAAGGGCTTCTACAGACCATCCAGCCTGACTTCACTCAGAAAATAACCTGGGATTTTCCAACTTTTAAAAGTATTTTTTCTTTTTGAATACACAGCAGTATTTCTAAGCTTTGCCAAGACATTTTATTTCTCTCAACAAGTGGCAACACTTCTAAGCATGATATATGAACTCCAGACACAGTCTACCACGACAAGCTTGTACTAAACATGAGGCCTATTAAAAAATACTTCCCTCTTGAGTTACATTCAACCATAAATACATTTTTCTTGGGTTTTTTTGTTTCATTTACAGATCTGAGTTTTTACTTTTCTACTTTCTCACTATTTTAGTCTGGCATCTAGCTTGACATTCTTTGTTACTCCCTTAGACCAGAAAGGGCATCTACAAACTTGCAAACTGAAAATTAATCTTATTAGGCTCAACAGGGGAAAGCAGCATGGGATTCATCATGCTTTTTGTATCAGAGACACTAATTGGGCAGCAGGCTAAAGGTATTACATGGTTCTGATTTAACAATTCCCACTGCAGTTCTGCAACTATTTTTTTCTTGGAAAACAGAACACAGTAATTAAAACCAGCACCAAGTAGTCAAAAAAGATAAACTTATGCATTTATATGAGCAAATCTATTGCAAATATCTGTGCTAAACCACAACATTTTATACAATACAATATTTTAATAGCTAGGTAGAAAGGAGCAAAGGAGGAGTTCTTTATTTGCAAAAGAATGGTTCTTGTGGTTTAAATATAGCAGGGTATAAATGTCCACAGGCCAGGATTGACCAGTGTTAACTTTAGTGGCTGAAAGGGCATTTAAACTTGAGTATTCAAGTGCAGTTCTGTTTTAAGTAGGAGGTTAAACAGACACAGGAGTTTGTTTGGTTTTGTTTTGGCTTTTTTTGGTTTTTTAGTTTGGGTTTTTTTGTTTTTTTTTTTAATACTGGCCCACTTCCTTCTCTCTCTTCTGTCTGGTTTGGAAATAATATCATCTTCCCTGAGCAAGTGCATCAGTCCCTGCTGAAAGCTTTCCTGTTCCACAGGCAACACACGCACACCAAATCACCGACTATGCAATGACAGCTGCCAAACTGCTCTTTCTTTCCCAAAGGACAGGACCCATCTTCTATTTCAATCTGCTAACCTGACAGTCACAGCACTCCTAATTACCTGCAAATTCTGGATTCTCTCTTACATCAGCTAAATAAAGCTGTCCTTTCACCCACAGCCCTCCTCCGTGGCTCCCAGCCAGTCCCAGCAGATGTGACAGGTCTGGGCCTCTCAGCTTCTGCTGAAGACATCAAGTGCACACAACACAGGGGTCCAAAACCTGTTCACAACTTGCTAATTTTTTTGTTTGGGCCTTTTTTTTTTTTGTTTGTTTGGTGAGGTATAGGTTGAGATTTTTTTTGCCCTTTTTTATAAGGCAAACCAACAAAAACTTACACACTTTTTTTAAAAAAGCACAAAACAACAAAAATATTAAAAATCTCATTTTCTATAGAGATCTGGACATTCTCAACATCCAAAATTTAATGAAATTTAGAAGAGTCTGCAATTCAAAGAGGGCCATAAGAGCAGAAAGTAGAGATGAGAAAACCTCCTCAATAAAAGCACACAGCACTGTGAGAAACCAAGGGCTATTTTTTTTTGAGCCAATTAAGTTGATAATTTGCCAGCTTTGTGTTCTTGTCATTAAATCACATGTAGTGACAGGTGTCAAAGAGTTGCTCTGCTGCAAAAAACACTTAGGAGAATAAAATTGCAAATCATGTGCATCCTTCACAAAGAGAAGAACCAGGAAAAAAAGTAAAGTTCATTTGCACATGAATGGGGTCTGAGGGGGAATTTTGAGTTGTCAGTGTGATTGTAATGTATATCTAGTTTGACTTACTTGTTGTTTTAAATTATTACAGATCCTGGACTGCTCATGTAACAAAATGGATATAAATATGTATGATGCTGTAGGGAGCACACAACATTATTTACACTGTTTTCATTACCATCTGCTGGAAGAAACATAGTACACAGAGGAAGGACACCTTTCCCATGAAAGTGAGCAAAATAGTCACACAGGGAGGTGAACCAAGAAAGATTTAACTATTACAGAGTCCAAGCTTCTACAACCACCACCAAGCTTGCAGAAGCACCTTGCCTTTCACTGCTGAAAGCCCTCCCAAAAGGAATGAAGGATTTTTCACAGCCTGGAGCTATAACAACCATGGTGTCACCAATACAATGCTAGAGACAAACATCACTACAGATCCAAAAAAATACTGACAATGGTTTTCTATTAAAATGGTGCATCAAGTCACACCACTGTTCTTGAGTCAAGAAGGTTTAATCAGCCAATTTTTCATGCAAACTTCAGAGCTGTTTCCACCTTCATGGGGGGACTTATTTGTGCAGACAGACAACCTCACAAAAAATGGTGGCCTTTCAGGGATGACATTTAAAAACGAGGAATATTTGCTGTCCAGATAGCAAGAAAAATGACCAAAACCACACAATTCATGATCACTGTAATTAACTGTGAAGGGCAGAAAGCACACACAAAACACCTACGTAACACTTAAGAGGACACATGTCCTTCATATCCTACTTGTTTTGGATTTAAGAGCTGGGGAAATTCCAATGAAATGTCTCTAGAATGGGAGTGAAGGAGAGCACAAGAACTAACAGTCAGTTTTGGGGAAAAACTGCTTAATATTACAAAGAATTATTTAGGATCCTCCATTTTTCCAGCAGCTTTGTTTTCTCTCCATGCATCACCAA
Source organism: Heliangelus exortis (assembly GCF_036169615.1). NCBI lineage: Eukaryota > Metazoa > Chordata > Aves > Apodiformes > Trochilidae > Heliangelus > Heliangelus exortis. The sequence goes on from NC_092427.1 coordinate 8,628,902, forward strand.
TAGAGACTTGGAATGAGAGCACAGAAATATGGGGTTTGCTGTTTTATTGTTTCTCAGCACCATGAAACACCAGCTCCATTTATGCTTTATCCTGGATTGTAGTTTTGCAAGTCACTGTGAACCACTTAACATTTTATATAGAAAAATAATTTAACTTTAAAAAGCCACATCTCATACATTCTTTTTGAAGATGGAAAAGCTCCGCAGGACATATGAGGTAGGGATTTTAGGCTGTTTCCAGTATGACAGCAAGCAGCAGAAATAGCCAGTGAGCACACAAGAATGTGAGAACACCAGCTGCTTGCCCCTTATGTACAAGGGAAGGCTACAAAACACATTATTTTAAAGAAATACCTCCATCTTTACCGAAATGAGGACAACTGCAATAGCTGTTGTGCCACCACTAGGTACAGTAGCACATCCAGGAATACATTATTTACCCAATTATTTTAAAAGGCAATTTTTACTTTCAAGCTCTTTAACGAGTGTATTAACCATTGCTTAACAAAATAACACAACCAGAAACATCTGTGTCTGCTACACTCTATTTGGCAGTGTCTGAAGGAGGAAAGCTAATAAATTGGTCGAATCTTAGCAGTAGGAAGTTGTCATTCCTTCTCCACCCTCACCACAGAGATGCTTTTAAGCCATACAGACTTCAGTGTGAATTTGATTTGCCATAATGCTGTTCAGTAAAACAAATGCCAGCCCTATGAGCAAGCTGGACAGATACAGCAGATAGCATTAATAGCACTTAACATCAGCATTGTCTGAAACAGACTATTTCAAGTGTCAAGTATCTCACACTACCTAATATTTCACAGCAAATTTGTTTACTACTTGAGCACCAGTCAAGATATATTGGCATAAAAAACACAACTGAAAATAAATTTCTTCTGTTGCAACCCGTGTTTGACAGGCAGCCCTCAATCAGACAGAATGGCTGCTCTTGTTTGGAACAGGCTGAGAACAGAATTCCTTTTTATAATTTAATCCAAAACTGAGCCAAAAGACATCTTTTTGTCAGACAAGCAGCAATACTGCATGGGGAAATGCAACTGCAAAGGCTGATGACATCTGTCTGTGTAGGTTGCATAGATGAGGTTTTGTGTGGGCTCTGAACTCAAATATTCTCTCTTCAGAGACCTCTGCTCAAGCTGGCTCTTAGTCACAGTTAAACGAGCAACAATTCCAAATATACAGCAATCAGACACCCTTCAGTCACAGAAATTCTGTGTGCACAATGCCCAACACCAAGCACAACAACAGAGGTTATCCAGAGCCAAGAAAGCTTGGCTGGAGCTGTGGAAGGAGAAAGGGAGGCTTCTCCTGCCCTGCCTACAAAGAGACATTGACAGACATCACATCTTCCTGCTCCAGGCACTGGGGCATTACAGATGGGCCTTCCAAAAGCAAGCATCAGCTCTACAGACCATGTTTTAGAAACATGATTTTGCACCACTCTGGAATAATTGTAAATTTAACACACAGCATGTATCCACTGCAGGGATTTCTCGTCACAGAGCTTTATATTTACTCCTTGCTTCAGTGATTTCGGAATATAATCAAACTCCTGGGTCTACAACATTCAAAAATTGAGGTCCCACAACATCTGTGCAACCTTCCTACTCTGTGCTCCCTTTATCAAGCTGATCTTCCAAGCATGATACTTGATGCCCCTCACCATATAGGAAATACCAGAGTATTGCTTGACAGCTACCAAAAGGTTACTGTGGTCCTCAGAATTTTCATTGTCCTTAAAATAGAAAGGATGAGTAAGAAGAAATAAATGTTGGTTTTTTTTAAATACTGGTCTGTGTGTGACAATGAAGCACCATCCTATATTAAAAAAAATAAACAAACCACAAACCTTCAGCTCTTCTTTGAAAGCGGGGATTTTTTTAAGTGTACAGTTATGGGAAAATAATCATTAATGGAATGTGATTTACATTCCACATAGATAGTTCTCCACAGAAGCCTGAAATCCAGATAGCCCAACTAGATAGAGTATTCTAGGGAATGAAAGGTATGATTTTGCATGCATTTATGACATTAAAACATGCAGAACATGGGGAAGATAAGTGGTCATGTGTAACAGCAATACATGTCATTAATACTAATAATTAATGTAACATTACCATATTTGTTTTCCTATTCTGTACTGCTGGGAGAAATACCTGGATGAAATCCACCACCCCCATCCCGCAATGAAACCTCAGTTTTCCAAAAAGTAACATTTTCTCAGAGCAGTATTCTCAGCCTGTGTATGACCTTCACTGCTGAAATGAATGAACTGTTCATTAGTGTTACAGTGACTCAGACAGGGGAAGCAAACTTAATGAAAAAGCTTAAACTTTGTGCCACAGACACTGAGCCCAAATTTAAATCTCACTGTGGGCTTATCCTGGGAAGAATCAAACCAGAAATAGTGCCTGGTGAATCAGACTAGGGGTCTCCTACTCTTAGTCCTCCTTCAGATATCCTATACTGGCAGGTGTTAAATTATGACTGGGGGTAACACAAATTTGGGAATCAGGTTTTGCCTTCAGCTCAGGAGGACTGTAGTTGAGGAATGAAAACATCCTTCTCCTCTCCAAGGCCTGGACTTCCTTCCAACACAAAAACTTTGATCATTTGGGGGTTTTAACCAAGGCACTGGAGTGTATCATCAGCCTCTGTATGCACAGAAGCCAGAGGGGCCACAAGCAATCTGGAACATCCTTGCCCACCCCTGCAGCCTTCCTCCCCACTCAGCTAAAGGTGTTCCAGCAAGAGCTCTCAACCACTTGCCATTTAAACAGCTGACATTGCTCCAGTACTGAACAGAAACAGACACTGAAGTGAAAAGATCTCCTGATAGAGAGAAATTCTCAACTTGCACCAGCTTTACTGATTTGACAATGCTGGTTATGATTTACATAAAGCAAAGCTTGGTTTTGCTTTCTTCTACCATGCTGAGTATAAAGAACACGGTGTGTCCTTTCAAACGTGCAGCATTAAATATCAGAAATCTTTTTTTTTTAAATCTATAGTTAAACAGGGAATTATGACATTAGATGCAATGACTCAGAGAACATAGTTGATGGTTCCCCATTCATGCTTCCTAGAAGTGAATCACACCAAACCCAACTAAAATTATTTGTCAGTGGAAACCAGAGGCAGCAAGGTGTGATCAGAGCAACTGACCATAAAACCAGCACTGGAGTGAAGAACTGGACTGTCAAGCTGCACAGTGGATAAATGCTGAAACTTCATCCCCTGGTGACTGCTTCAGTGGAGCTGTGGTTTGGGCAGGAGAGCAGGGCTGTGATTGTGTTCACACACCATGGCACAGCAAGAGCTCTAAAGCACAGATGTGAAGAGTGGCTTGAAAGGAGAGCAGAAGGCTCAGTAATGAAACTAGAAACTAAGAAACTCATGGGGTACAGGCTTTTCAGAAGTGCAGCGTGATGTATGTTCATAGAAGCCCCAAATGCCCTTTTTCATACCTCTGCTTATAGCTCATCTGTGGGCACTAAGTCTTGACCAGAATTGGTCTTTGACACAGACTGTAAAATACAAATCTTAAAAGGACCCAATGGAAAATAAAAGTCAGTATCATAACAAAATGGATGATTTCTGATATAATCTCTCACCACTCTTGCCTTCCATATAAAGGAGATATTGAAAATATGTTTCTCACTACAGAAATTAAGAATTCTGCTTCAATAAAAATACATCTGGTTGCTCTGATGCTGAAGTAAGAGCTTATTAGTACTGTTTCTGTTGTCATTCCTACAGCTGCTCCCAAAGGAACACAGTCCTCCTTTTTGAAGATCTTCCACTGCTGTTTATTCATCAAGCAAAAAGAGAGGCAGTCATCAAAAGAGGTTGTAGTGGCATAACAGTAATGTACACCAAGTTATTACCATGAAGACAAACTGAATCCAGAAAAGGTGCTGCTGAACTATGAAGAGACAAATAAGTATTTTATCTCTTCCAGGTATTTTGATGCCAACACAGCCTGATGACAAAGACAAAAAAAAGTTGTCTTCTACAGATAACAACTTCTATGACAGTGGGAGCTTGAATAGGAGAGGAAACATAAGTAATTTGTTTTCTGAGCTGTCAAGCCCTTTGTCTTGACCCAACAACAAATCTATTGATCTCCTTCAAAGCACAAAGGGAACAGTAACTGTCATGATGGTGTGACACAAACCAGATGAAAAATAAAATAAATAAATAAAAAGAGGTAAGAAAAAACATCTTGTTTATGCTCTGACAAATGTGTGCTCTGGCATTCCTCCTCCATTTCAAACACATTTTGCAAGGGAGACGTGACATCCCATGCAGTGGTGCCCTCCTGGGTGTCACTCACTGCCCTGAGCCCTCTGCTCTTTCCTCAAGGAGAACCAGGAACATGCAATAGTGCAGCAGCTGCCCATTCACCCAGGCAGGAGAATTTCTCAGCCTGCTGTGAAGGATAAATGGCACGAGGAGGTGATGGAACATGCAGTGAGCTCATCCCCATGGCTCCAAGAGCCTTCATGAACAATTCTATCCTTTCTGCTTCAATTCATCCCCCAGTGATGGTACCATCTTATCTTTGAATTGCTGGGGAGCAGCACATTCACTTTGTTTTCTCTCCCCATCCCCCAGGGCTGGGATATCCGTAACTTTCAGCCAAACCCAGATGTCTTTTTCCATCTGGCTTCCCTGAAACATAGATCAGCTTGGCCAAGGTTCTCTCACCACCTGTCAGGACTGCAGCAGCTGCTTCCCCAGACCTTCTCCAAGTCCACCTTCCTGAATAGCACTGGAAAAACTGCTCCCCCAAACACACTGGACACAGCCACCTCATTTAAGGCTAAGTTGTATTTTCCTTCATTGTTGAAAGAAAAAATTTTGGCTTCCCTGCCAAAGGGAGGGAAGGTTCCACATACAGAAGGGAACCACATACAGAAGGTTCCCAGCCTAGGGCTGTAAGACACAGCAGATGTGACAAAACATGAGAAGTCCTCCAGCACAAGGACCAGTCTCCAGCAGCAATGGTACATGACATGGAAAGCCACAATTCAGAATTGTTTAGAGCAAATTAAAAAAAGAAAAAGCTGATGGTAAGGGCTCAGTGACCATTTCTTGCATTTTACATACAAATGGATTCAAACAGAGGATTCAAATCATGAGTTTTTTAATAAAAGCGATCTTCAGAGGCCTTAAAAAAAAACACTGTGGAGACACAGTTGCAAGATTTAGATATAATAAAGCAGAGAAAATTAGTGACAAAATCTAAATTAGGAGTCCTATTAGGTGGAGTTGATGCCTCACGTATGTACCTGCTTCTTCACAGCAAGTAGCATCCACAAATAAAAATACTACCACAAAAGCCTTCACACATGATCCTTTGTTAAATATGGCTTAGATAATTCTTTAATAAATACTGAGGTGATAAATATCAGAAACACTGCATTTAAGGAGTATTGAATTATTTTTTATGCTTATTAATATTTTCAGCAAGCAGTACTAAACTCAGTGATTTGAGAGTTCTGTTTGCTTGCTGCCATAGCTGTGTTTTGGTGCTTAAAAGCAAATCACTTCACTTGAAGAAACTTCAAAAGGTTGAGCTAGGATTTCCTGTAGACTATTTGGCATTTTTGCTCCAATAACTGTATCAGGGAAAAAAAAAAATTAAAAAGAGAATACTTCATTCTCAAGTTGTTTTAGATCAGTCCAAGTTTGATTCGTCAAATACCCTGAAAAGTTTCTCTCTCATTTCAGCCTGGCTCTTTCCCCTGCCCAGTCATTGTTTTGACTGTGAAACAAAAAAAATATATTTCTCAGCTGTATTATCAGATATTGAGGATATTCCATCACCATAGCACAGCTATAGAGACAGTCATCTCAGGTCTTCTTTCAACAGAAATGAAGTTAAATCAATACTAAGCAAATTTCCCAGAAGTCAAATACCCTAGAATTACAAGGATGGATGAAAAAGCTTTCTGCCAGCTAATGCCATAGAACACCAGTGCACCCGAGGCAAAAGATCTGTTTTTCAACATGAGCTAAAGCTGGCCCTTTGAGCAGATGGTCAGCTATGCAAAACCTAAAACCTTCAGTGGTAATCACAGCACAAAATGTTCTAAAAGAGCCTATTTTTTTTCCCCACACCAGCTTATTCTTTTTTCTGACACCAGTGGATATACTTGGTCTGAGGGGGTGTTCGTGTTAGGATGCTCATCACTGAGCCCTGGACTGAGTCTGCAAGACTGACTGCATTTTTAAACAATACCAAAGGGTACCCAGAGACAGCCCCAGTGCCAAACTATACCCTATACATACAGAGGATGGGGGACTTTGGGACTTTTTCCTTGAGTCCTCAACTATTCTCACCCAGTTCCCACTCCCAACTCTCCAAGTCTTAAGCAAATCACTCGACAAACATCAGCCAATATACGGAGAGAAGGTACAAAGGAGTAGAACCCCATATACTGCTTGGGTTTTTAAATAAGAAACTGCTCATAAATATTGCTCTTGCTTTCACAAGAGTCATTCCACAGAACAAAATTATTCATTTTTCTTCAGCTCATGAAGAACATAAAATGCTACTCTGAGAAACACACACATGTACATGGCAAAATTTAGCATGTGGAGACATGCACTGAAGCACAAAATCAGCACATTTTAAAACTTTGTTCCCAAAATGCCAATTTAACTTGAGATTTAACTTTTTTTTTAATTAAAAGTATAGACTTAAACATATCCAGATGAGTAGAAGTCCCAGCACATTTATTAAGGTGGTTTCACTAAACAGATATGACCTATACAATAACACACACAAATCAGATAACTATTAGGTAAGAGCCTTAGTATTTGCTGTACTTCAAAAGGTAAGGTTTTATAACTTTAAGTATAGACAGTGACAGAAATAGTAAACAAAACAGACCAACGAATATCTTGTAGGAAATAAGCAACCTATTTTCCTTCTGCAAGCAATTCCTGTTATGATATTTATTTTTATATACTTAACTTTTTTGAGAACATCCACAGCTATAGCAGGCATTTTCTTCAGTACAAGTGACAAAACAGCTTGGTTATAAATCTCATTTCCAGATGTACACAATTTTCAGACATTGCCACTTGAGTGTTCTGTGTAAGTAATTTGAGTAAAATGAGTTTATTCCTTCTTCCATCACAGCAGTTGGGCAGCACCTCCCTGGTTAGCTTGTAGCTTGGAAGGAGAAGACTTTTTCCACTTGCCAAAGCCCTAATCTGTCAGACACTACCTGCTCACAGAAACCATGGTTTTATCAGGTAATCTCACGTTACTAAATATTACATGAGCGTCCCTAAAAGGTCAAAAGCCCAAACCCAGTTGTTTTAGGATAGGATCCTTTATGCCCTCTAGTGTTATCTTTTCATGGTGGTTAAGCCTTTCAAATTTCAACTTTCTTTCTAGCTACAAATGCATAATTTTGGTTTTAGATAATGTATTTCCATTGAGTTAATCTTTAAATCAGACCAAACTCAATTTGCATATTCTGTAAGAAATGGCCTACACCAAAATACTCCTTGTCAGAGTTGTGTTGAAAATAAAAGCTAATCTGGAAGTGTGAACATTAAAAAACGTGACCCATATTAGAGCAGGTTAAAGAACACTGCAAACCAAGACCAAACATTTCAAAAAAGTGATCCTTATACACACTTGTCATTTTCAACCAAACTTATTCATTAATTTATCTTGTATTAAAACTAGCAACACCCTACCAAGACCATACCCACTTCAGGCATATTGTCCATTCCCAGGAACAACAGCTGTGAAGCCAGACATGAAGAGGGAGAAGGAGAGAGATATTACACTTAATGGAAACTCCTTTGTCTTGGGAAAACCTATGGAAGTGTTAAGTAACCCCCACAGACCCACTTCTGGCACTGCTGCTGCCTCTTGCCTTTGAATGTGAGCTATAAGCAGATGCAAAAAAAGATGACTACATGCAAGGAAAATATGACTTGCCAGTTTTCCTTGCATGCTGCTTTTTCTTTCACTCCTTTCTTGCTGTTTAAATGCCCACTATTATGCCAGCCATATCTGACTAAACTCTAAATATGAGGCAGAGTGTCAAACAGTGGAATCTCAAAACAGGCATCAGAAAACATCAATAAGAGCATATTGCACATATTTAAAAACTTACTCTACACCCTTACACATCTATGTCTACCAGTCACATATAGGGGCATGGACGCATGGGGGTTTCACTTCCATATTCAGAAGCTGCTTTGAGCCACATTGATGGGAAGCACAAAAGAATCTACAACCAACCTTTCCCTTTAATTTTTAGGCACATTATGCAAGGCTGAAAATGCCCCAAATACATAAAAATTTGGAAATTGACTCAAAAGGACTAAATGATTCATTCAGTGGCATTTCTGCAATCCTCTGTGTAGCTTGAATAGTTTTTCTTCCACCTTTCTCCTGAAAAACCCTTAATTCTAACCATTGAAAGGAAACAAATTTCTGCCTATTTTTACAAAATATATGTGTTATGTCTCAGCAATCCGCTCCCATTTAACTCTGCAATACAGCTATAAAATGGTTGATTTGGTTTAGTGCCTTACTTCAGAAGTATCTCACACATCACTCGAGGCAGCAGCCATGGGAGAGGTCCAGACTACAGATGGGAATGTAAAATCTTGAATAAATCCCCTGTAATGAGAAGCTTCTGAGGATCTTTGCTGATGGTATTTTCGGGAGAGGAGGCAAAGTCACTTTGCAAGTCTGCAAAGAACTTCAGTTCCCATCAGCTCTAAATGCTACCAACTCCAGTTTAGCAATAACACACCTACTGGAAAATAGGAGAATTTTTTTTTCCCCTTCCAATTTTTCCCAAGGGATGATATTGCTTTCCAGTTTTCACCCCAGGCACTAAGAAAGAAGCATGATCAATGTGAAAAGGATGCTGTCCCCAGCATCACTCAGCTCCTTGCCTGCTGTCTTACATTCTTCAGAAGGGCTCATCCCTTCCTTTCCTTTGCCCACACAACCTTCTGCAAACCCCATCCCTTATCTTCATGAACCTTTGCAGAGGATCCACTTCTTCAGCCACACAGAAACTAAAACAGGTTCTGTGACTCATTTTCACATATCCCTCATCATTGACTCAGTCCAAACACACTGATGGCCCCAATGCTCATTTACTCTGCAGCCAATTAGCCTGAAATTTCAGTTACTTTAAACCCACAGTATCACTCTGGCATCACAAAGGGGCTTTAAAATGAGTCACAGTACAATTCTTTCCTCCTTTATGATGCCAGGGAAGCACAAAGCGCATCCGAGTTTGTAGCCAAATGAATTCTGCCATTGATTTCAGAGCAGAATTCAACTCAATTTTAACATTTATTGAACTAAGCTTGAAACTCAGCTCAACTGTGCAGGTGTCAGTGAAACTTCCAGTTCAGCTCAGCTTGGGATCTACACCAAGATAAACTGTGCTGGATTAAAAAACAGTTCAGAGGCTGGATACAGAACATGCTGCAACTTGAGTCCTTCCCATTAGCTCATAACATGGATACTTAAAATAGAGGGATCCAAATTCCTGACCCTGATTTCTTGGCCAGTTTTCAGCTACCATTATTACATTAATATGAGGCAGCTAAGTGATTTGCTTCATACCACAATACTCCAACATGCTAGATTTTTGAACCCGTTTTTAATTCCCCTCCTAATAGTGACTGGAGCACAAATGAGGCCACGAAGCCTTTGGCAAAGGCACTCCCATATCTTTTCTCATTGTGCACCTAAATCAGACCAATGTGCTCTAAGTTGCAAATGTTCATCACTTAGTAAGCAGCAGAGAGATCAGAAGATGCTGTCAGTCTTCATGTATTCCAAAGCCTGTTGTTAGTAGCAGTTTTCCCCAATTTTATCTGGCACCCACTTGTGGTCCTCTGGTACACAAAGTCACCATTTCAATTTTTTTCCCCCCTTGATTTTTTTTGCATTCTAGTTGTCACCCCCAACCCCACAGAGAGAATAAGTATGAACTAATCCAGCATTCTCCTAGTTTTGACTCCTGGGGAGCAAAACCAAGCTAGGAAAGTTGGGGGATGAAGCTTGATTCCTACCAAAGGACGAGTTCTGCACAGTTCCACTCACGCAATTCCCCTTTGATGAGTTTGCTGTCCAACACTGCTGTGGTTGCTACACTGGTTGTACTCTATGAACTTGGAGGTCTTTTCCAACCAAGGTGATTCTGTATAAATTCTTACCCAAAAAAAGCCTGTAACCTAGGCACATGCAGGTTTTGTGTTGAGATTAGGGTGGCTAAGATAAAGCTAGATCTGAAATTCTCAGCTTGTTTCTTTTGTCTCAAATAGCCTCAATCCAACAATTTTTTCAATTTTTTTTTTTTCTTTCAGACTCTTGGTCAGAATCCTGCCTGCAATATCAACCTGGATGTTATAAACTCAGCTCAAATTCTCTGGATACAAAACTGAAATGAAAAGTACATATCAATGAGGTGTGTTTCACGAGATATAATGCCACACACAACAGCATTTGTCTCCAAGTTATTGTAGCTGGACACCAACTGGATCACTCTGGGTGATTCAAGTGCATTCTAAAAATAAATTCCCTGTGGTAGCTTGGGATGCAACATTTCTGAGGCTGCTGGAGAGACAGGAACTGTTTTCATGCATCAGTCCTACAGACAGTTTAATCAACAAAGCAGTGCTATCTTCATTTTCTGTGTACTCAAGTAATTTCTCTTTCCTGTTCAACTATTACAGCTCACATGTAACATGACTAATCACTACCACCATCACAGAACAGAATAAGACAACTGTGTGACTTCTAACTGGACCAGAATAACACGTTTTGAATGACATTCAATTAATACCAAGCTCTATTTTATTAGAGGATATGACATGTACAGCCTCTAAAGTAGAGTCACCTTCAGTCAGATGTTGCAAACTGAAATCAGTGCCTGAATTGGAGTTATTAAAAAATCAGTAACAAACAAAAATAGCCACTGTTTTTTTTAATACACAGTAAAAAAGAAACTTATAGAAAAATAATTTAAAATTAAGGTTCTTATAAATGTCTGTTATTTAGGAAAAAAAAAGCAAAACAGATTTTCTGCTCCCTCCCTTCCCCCTCCTTTTTCCTTTGGAAAGCTGATAAATTATTTCCCAAACTTCTAAAAAACATTTACTCAGATTAAAATTTCATTCCTTTTCAAATAGTTTTTCTAAATATAAATTAAAGAATATGCTTTCTAGTTAAGAAAAGACTTTTCTAATGTTAGAAGCTACCTTTTCCAACCAGAAGTGAGCTTAAATGATTAGCAGTAGGAATATAGAAGTGAGACTTGCCATATAGATTCAATCCCCGAAATAATCAGCAGCCCAGACCACATTGGACATTCCAACTCTGCTAAAAAAAATGCTTAAGGCAAAAAATGGCAATTTCCTTGTTAGAGACTTTTGGAAACCAAACACACACCTTCACCTCTTTCCACAAAGACATGTCCATTAACAGACCCAATTAAGCACAAGCTAAGTGGGTCACCTCTCTTTGTTCCTCTTCTTACAACCACTATCAAATAGTTCCTTCATAACCTCCAGTTTTTGCACCCCATACTCCTACTTGAGGGCATTTTAGACATTTTTCTAAATCTCATCCTAAAACCTGATGCACACATTCCCAGCCAGTTTATAACTCTGTTCAGTGACAGTATTACCCTAATTTAAAAACTCAGGTTGATTTGTATTATTTTATTCATGTTCTATAAACAGCAGTGAAAACATATATTCAGGCACAAAAAAATTAGCCTGCAAGCTTTACTTGGATATATGTGAATTATTGGATTTTCAGAGCCACACCCTATACAAGTCCTTGTAGAGGCCTCTCCAGTCCTGAGGCACCAGTACATCCTAACACCTCATAGAAATACCTCTCCTAATTCATCCTCCACTTGCATTTATCACCATGATATTGGTATCCAGTCAGCTTCTGGTAGTGCTTCCAACTCAGACCAGCAGGTATTTCCCCACTCCTGAGCACAGAGCTTTGCATTTGGTTATTCTTACTGCTCTCTGTTCCAATGCCACCCATTTCTGGGGTCCCAGACCCTCTTATGCAAGTCCTTGTGGATTTGATTTGCCATGAAGTTTCATTAGCCCAAGCTTATTTTTTTTTTTTTTTGGTGCCACCTTTGTTTCATTACCAAGTAAAAGTAGTACTGGAAAAGACATGCCAGGCAAACACAGAATTAACTTCAGCATTTATTGCAGTTTAGTATAAGAATCTCTGTTGAACCCTGGCTTGCTGAGTTCATTGAGGCAGATATATTGACTCCCTTAAGATAATGCCTTTGAATGGTACACAACATGCTATGCAGCCCTCAGAAAGACCAAAAGATTTCTCCTGCACATACATTTAAATAATCTAAAGAAAGGTTATATCCTGAAGGGCAACCCCAATATCCCAGAATGAAAATAATTAGTGGCCTCACATTTACTGAAAACTTGTATAATGCTGTATTCATAAAGGGAAAATTACAAGGCATATTTTACACACACCATTAAACTGGTAGGATTAAGTTTGCACAAAATATAATTGCCTTTTGATGTGAATAAAGCACAAAAACCCCAACCAGATGCAGCAGAATCTAATTTATGACATAGCCCTGGAATTTTTGGTGATTAGTGTCACAACATCACAAGTCTAATATATTACAGTGTTAAGAGGTACACATCCCTGTTGTAAATTATTTCACTTCTCTCATGTACATCTGAGGTGACAGAATGAAGCTAAATTTCATCCTGACCATTTAGACAGCTCATTATTTTCCCAGAACACTTCTGTGCCATCACTAATGTCTGCAACATATCACTCATTTAAAGATATCTGTGTGCTGCAATATTAGGCAGTGGCTTGGTTTCTAATTTTTCAAATATTTTTTGAGGAAAAGTTCTCAATTGAATTCTGCAAAGAATGACAAGCAGGAAACCTGAAAAACATGAGAATAAGACATTTCTATGGGCTAGTTTCTCAGGTGATACAAGTTGGACTGTCTCCATCACGGTGGGCTAGCTCTCACTGAAGCAGGGGGACACAAGAGACAGCTTTCTTTTGATATAATTTTAAAATACATAAATATCCTCACATAACAGGCGAAAAAACTCACTATCCAAAAGCATCTCCTGGGCAAACTGTGTAATTCTAGCACACTTATATTGAGTGTCATTCCTTAGTCACTGCAGAGATGGAAACACAGATCCCGTGAAGAAGGGAAATGAGAGCTTCCAAACAAAAATACCAAGGAAGCCAAGGGAAGAGCAACAGGCAGCTGCAAACTAGCTTAAACATCAAGTTGCAACAAAAACATTTTGTTGCAAGACATGACAAACAACTTCCCCCTGCTGGAAGGAACTCTGGGGAATGGCAATCATTTGTAAGTTTAACCAGTTGGCAAATTATAAATATTCAGCAGTTCCCATTAGGTAATGTTTGCCTTTTATCATTTGAAGGGCTGTGATTGCCTGGGAAAGGAGGCAGCAGGGCTGACACAGAGCATGGGAGAGATGTTGCAGACATATGTTAAAAGTGTGTATAAAACTAAGGAAGCATCTCTCATGCTTCTGGAACTCTGAGTGGGTTTTAAACACCTTCCTCATTACACACCAAGTTAAGTTTAGGCAGACTCCTTACCACCTCCCCTTTGCCCTAGAATCCCTACAGTTCTTTGTACTCCAAATTCAATTATCAGTTTGTCCAATAATGTAACCTTGACTTCTGTGTTTCTCAGTACAAATGATTCAAAAAGAAAAAGATTAGTTCAAAAAGAAAAAGAGAAAGTTTTTTTTTAAAAAAAATTTCTTTATACATCCCCAATTTTTCAAAATTTAGAATTTGCTGATTGAAACTTGAGGCATCTGCTTCCAAGTGCATTTTCTTAGTCATCTCTCAGTGCAAAATACTGAGCCCCAATTCCCAAACACCTTCATGAGCCTGTCCATCCCCAGGCCTCTCCCCCACCCCTCCCACTGCCATCCTGGGTGCAAAACAAGCTGCACAGCCTGAGCTACAGTGACTGATCAGGCAGACACAGGGTGAACCTTTGCCTAGAAGAACAGCTACTGCCCAAGAGCACTGAGAGGGACAGTGATGCTGCCATCAAGCCCAGGGACATCCCCCCCAGGCTGCAGCCTCAGCCCTGGGCTTCCCACCAGCTGGCTTCAGATACACACTGCCTCAGGAGGCACAAAGCAGGGAACAGTTTCTGTCTGCATTTCCCAGTATTTAGACAGTTCAAAATACTACTAAGGGGAAAGGGTGTTTTGCATTGATCAGCCAATTCAGCTCATTACAGAGAATCACACCCTTGAACTGCATGGGCTTGATGCTGATAAGGACAACCAAGGGGCTGACCCAGCTTCTCCCAAAATCTGCTTAATTCAGTGAAAACTAGGAGGACTTCTGTGCTGAAGACAGTATTGTTTTCTGCTTAGAATGATCTTTTCTTCCAGGATCTCCACTGAAAGAAATTTGGATTCAATCTTCCCTTTATGGGGCAAAGAAATGAAAGCTGCCAGCACACAAACACCTAAACACACCTTCAGCACAGAGCACTCCCTTATCCACCAGCCTCTGGGCAGCATAAGAATTGTACCTTCTGACTGCTTTCAAATTGGATTCATAATTCCCCTGCAAGAGACTCTGTGTCTTTCTCAATACTGGATACAGCAGACAGAGTGAAGACATTGTAAAACTGAGCAATTTTTTTTTTTATTGGCTCACAGTATAGTCAACCTACTCACACATCAAGCTGAGCTCCTATTAGGCAGGATTTTGCAGGCTTTAAAAACACCTTCAGAAAAGAAATGTGTCCATCAAGAGCAGAGATAATTTCTGCTTTAAAGCAGAGATGTAGTCTCTGAAAGGCTTGATGGATACAAAGACTTGGAGCACCACCTGCTAAATGCTGCAGCCATACAAAATTCCTGCTCCAAGCCCAGGCACAAAAGGGTCCTTTGTATTGCACCCAGCCTGAATGAAGCACAGAAGAGGAAAAGGACTGATTTTCAGCTTTTAAATATATTCCAAGTCTTTGTATAAAGAATTCATCCCAGGAGGGTTGCAACAGAAGAGGCGATTCACCCGAGGTTATACAAAGAGGTTAATCAATTTCAGCACTTCTTTAGGTTTTAATTCTTTATACTGAATAGCTCTGCAAGCCAGGAACAGTTTCACCTGTACTGCTGAGTCAACATGTGAGGGAGGGCATTCTGTTAGCTTAATTTCACTCCTGAAGTAAAAAATTAAATCACTTAACACAACCTGCCTCTTGAAGAACAAGCATAGATTTAATTAAACTGAGGAGACCATAGAAGCCCTGTTTTATCTACCTTGTCTGACTGAAAATTCCTCCTAGACAGAAAACCTTCCTTCTCCTGGATTAACACTTATCTGAGTTGAGCTTGCTTTCTCCTGAGCAATTGCTTTTGTGGTCTACAAAGTTCTCCTTGGCAGGGAACACTCCGATACCACCAAAAACACACGGACTCTTTCATCTGGTAAATGCCAACCCACAGCTGATGGATTTTCTTAGAAAGGTGTGATGACATCTGTTGTGAAAAAGCAAAATGACTATTGCCAACACAATAACAACTATTACCAAAAAAGCGTGGGTTTTTTTAAATTATTATTAAAAAAAAAAAAACCCAACCAAGAAATTTACTCTAAATTCCAGAAAGACGTCCTGTAGTACTTTGAATGCATAGATTTTCTTTACTTGCCTCAAGCTGTCCAGGTTAATTCCCCTGCAATGACTCATGATTCATATTTGTCAGGTCTAAGTAAACCTTCCAGTGTAGTGACACAGCCTGCATAACTGAGGCCAAAAAAGCTATGCCAGATTTTCCTGTTTGAATTTTATTCACATTCATAAATGCCATTTACAAATGTAAATCCTGTTTAGAAAATATCAGAATATCAAACAGTTGTTATCAGCTTTAAATAGTACATAATCAATATGAGAAAGCTGTCTGAAATATAAAATAATCAGCTGCACATTCTAATACATGCTATACCTTCCAGCCCAGAAATAGCTAATGACAATTATTATAACTAATCTTACTTTCAAGAGGGACAAATTAGAACAAATGGAAATAAGCAGGAAGAAATCACATCTGCTGCTCTTCCCTGCAAGTTCATGCACTGGGGCCATGGAGAATGGAAAACTGCAACCAAGGAGCTAGAGTTGGCTTTTAATGAAGTGTAAGTTTTAAGTTCAAAGACACCAAGAAAGTGTTTAATAAGCAACAGAAACACTTTGCCAGCAGATAGCAGTGAGCTAAGAGGCAGCTGCAATACACACTGGAGGGGTTTCTGCAATAAGCAGCAGGAATCCCTGCTAGCAGAGCTGAGGAGCTGTGCACAGATGCCTCATTTTGAACCAGATCTCCTGCTCTTTGTCAACAGCTAAAGACTATCTAGTTCCTAAAATCCTTTCAAAAGCTCTGCTCTCTTCCCTTCAATTTTTTGTGACCATGAAGAATAAAAAAACAAAGTGTAGTCATCAGAAATCGAAGTTCTGCTGAGAGAGTCAGTTCCTGGAGATCCACACTCCCCCTGCAGGTGCCATTCCTGGCCTGATGCACCAGGGAGAGAAACCATCAACCTGCACCCAGTAAACCTCCATGCAGAGCTGCAGGCAGAGGTTATGACCAGACCCAAGACAGCTCAAGAAAAAAAAAAAAGCCACACAGCTGCAAAATGCAAATTTCAATGCAGTTCACAATTAGATACTCAGATGGGAGCAAGAAGAAAAGGCAGAGAGGTTTCCATTCTTGCAAATGGAAACATTCAGTTTCAAGCAATATGGTTCTAAAGTTCAAGGTAGAAAAACAGAACAACACATTTTTCTCAAAAGAAAAATAAATAAAAGAAAAGATTTAAGCCTGTAGGACAGAACCTTTAAATCGAGGGTTGGCACCTAACCCAGATCAGCTGCTGCAGAGGTCCTGGAACAGCCTGCTCCCCTTCATTAGAGTGTGCAATTTAGGCATCTAAACATACATTTAGACACCTATCTTTAGGCCTTAACCTCCCTGAGATACAAAAAGGATTTCAAAAGATATCTACTGCATTTAAGCTGAAAACAAGAGCAAATTGCAGCTTGATGTGAAGGAAGAAGCTGCTATCCTGAAGGCAGGGCTTGTAACTGCAGAGTTGACAGACCCTCAGGAAAAGCAGCGTTCTGTAAGAAGCAGCCCTTATCCAAGGGCATCCTTTTATTTACTAGTAGAATAAATCCCCTGCATACGTAACTATACACAGCAATCTTTAAAGCATGAACACAGTCTGGAACCAGCTGTGCTGAAAGACAAAAGCAGGGTAAATTAGGAAAAAAATATCTCCATGTAAGAGAGATATGAATTCACTAAATATCAGAGTACAGTATATTAGACGCAGATATTAGACCCTTGTTTTGCCCAAATTAGTTAGCTCAGCATGTCCAAATTCCAAGTTCTTAAAAAACACTTCTATTTTTCTATTAAATTGATGTGCTTTTTACCTATACTTCTTCAGAGAAGCAAACACTTCCTAGTTGCACAGTATTCTTAGTTCTTGCAGTTGATGTTGCTTAAAAGAGTGCCCTTCCTACACCACAATCAATAATTGTCCTCTTGCATTAAATTGATCTCCTGACACATTAAAAAAGGGAAGGTGGGAGCACTGCCCATTTCTGAAGGGGAGCAGAGTCAAAGGAGAGGCTGTATGGAACAGGCTCTGGTCAATGCCAGACTTAGAGCAACTGCTACAAGAGGGTCGAGTCATAAAAGCTACTTAAAATATTTTATTCTTTTAACATCCTAGTTCTTTATATTTCTTAGGCACATACACTGGGATCAAGACAAACCACAACTGGGGGATGCTCAGCTGCACAGGTTGCCCATAGTGCTTTGGGTTGAACCTTAAAGGATTGTAGCACTGACAGCTTGTGCACTTACATCCAAAATTCTACACCTGAAGAACATTTCAGGTTCTGGAGAAAATGCTGTTTCTAAGGCTCACTCACCTTGAAATGAATACGTAAATCAAGTTCCACACTGGAGCAGCTTTCTGCAGGACAAGTATGAGAAGTGTAATTTATTGTGCCTAACACGTGTTCTGCTGAACTGTTGAAACTCCTCCTTAGTCAAGTCAGTGTTGAAGTAGCAGGAGATCCACAGAAGTAAGAGTTTGACTTTCTATTTCTTCATTACATCCTTGATACTCAGTACAACACAACTCTGGTACTGATAACCCACAGTAAATTGCATATTTGATTTAAAGTCATTCACACACCCCAATAAATTCAGTTGATGGGGTTTGCTCATTGATAAATCCCAGACACGGCAGCTCAGGTCTGCACAGACCTCCAGACTCCCGCCTACCACAAACCTGACAATGCTCTGGGAGCTTTGCTTCTCATTGAGGAGTGAAACAAAACATCTGCAGCTGCTACAAAGAATTTATAGGGCAGAATCTCTAAAAAGACCTCAGCAACCCATAGCACGCAGGAACAGAAAAGTCCTAACACAGCAGCCTCATGGAAGCTTTGCCATCATATTGGGCTTGCATTTGTCCTCTCAGATAGCACCAGGGCAGGGGGAGATGGGTTGGTTTCCTCCCTCTTTGCCTGTGATATTCCAGTTGTTAAATCTGGCTTTGTGTTTTATTTCGTCTCCCTTATTTGGACTTGAATGATGATACAAACAAAAGTACTGAAGAGGGAACTGTAAAATGATGAAAACTTAAAGGGTTATTTGAAAGTCAGGAATTGTTTTCATGTGCTGCAATGCAAAAATTACATTTTTGGCTACAACTTACCTGTAGGGAAAATGCTATTTGAAGAAGAAAAAAAAAATTGAAAAAAACCTATTGCAATTTCTATTGCAATAAAATCTTGGAAGATCTAGTAATACTCAACATAAGTCATTATTTTAGTTAGAGCAAAGCCTCAAATATTTTACAGTTTCTATCAATAGAAGTAAGAAATCCTGTGGGAGGATAGAAAGCAGTAGGTGATTTAAAGTGTGTAATATCTCTTATTTTGTCCAAGAAAAGCTTTTATTAGTTTCGCTACTGAACAGTTTTTAGAGGCAAGAAGAAAGGAACAGGAATGAATTGATGTAATAATTCTAAAAGACAAGTCAAGTTTAATAACAAGCAGATGTAATGAATGAACAGATACAAGAAAAGCCTTCAGGATTATAGTTCTGTGTCAGCTTTTGACAAGATATGGTTGAAAGATTATATATTACATTTTGCCTCAGTTTCTGTTAAGAAGTTAGAGGGAAATTGTGCTGTTCCTTCTTGTCTCTTTCTAGCATGCCAGTGTTAGATGAAAGTAGCTTCTTAAAAAGAGAAAAAAAAACTTGTCCAACTGTGCTAAGAAGTAACATTATGCCTGGGGAAACATCAGTTCCTCCACTGCTTTTATTTACAATAACCCAAAAGAAATGCTGGCTAAGACAAGACAAAAGTAATAACTATTCACAATAAGAAGATCTGGGACTTAATACAAAGAAATATGTTACTGTGCTACTGCTACATAAAAGTCAGCAGAAAAGTTTAAATTTTACTTTTTAGATCACATGTAAAAAATTGGACTTCCCTTATTCTACCCATTTCCTTACTCTCTGTTGATCACTGGATGTGTAAACTACAACAGGGACTCCTGGTCAGGACAAGGACAAAAAAAGAGACAGAGGGGAGCATGTGCTGTGGCTGCATCTCAAAACTAGAAATTCAAAAGGCATAGAAATTTACAGAGATATTCCCACACTCCATTTGTTTAGATGAGGTCCAAAGCTCATATGATTTTTTCCAACCTTCTTAAGCGAACCCAAAACCCCCCTGTACAGCCTCAAAAGTTCTCAATCCCCTTGGCCTCGGGGCTCAGTAGTTTTCTTAAACTTATTTGTTTACTTGCTAGTTTTAAGTTGCTCTGGCATTCCTGATAAAACCACTTAGTTCCAGTAAACCAAGCTTTGTATCCCCTTTGTCCCTGAATAACAGCTTTTGGCTCTCCCTAGACAGACTCTGTGTTTTTACTATTACTTACAAAAATACAGTCTACTTTAACCCAATTTTAAGGTGCACAGAAAGGTAAATAAGCACTAAGCAGACACTTTACAAACAGGCAACATACCTTTGAATAAGCTTGTAACATCCAGCAGAAGAAGCATCCTCCAGCTTGGGGAAGGCAGCTCAGGAAGCACCATCCTTTACCTCCCCGTATGCCGGGGGATCCTTGGAGCAGCAGCTCCAAACCTTAGAAGCTCTTTGGGCCAGTTCTTACACCTCCAACACCCCTCCTATAAATCCAACCACTTCTCCTGCAATCAGCCTCAGCCACCTGCTCCATGCCACCCTCTTACAAGGTACAGGTGACACCAATTTTCCAAAGCACCCTGCAATTAGCCTTGAGGGGTCCCAGCTGCTTCTGGGGCTGGACAGAAGAGTCTGTTAAGGTGCTCATGTGAAATATGTTATATATTTAATCTACGAGTACAATGTACTCCTACAACATCTGTTACTTCTCATCCAAGGCATTATGCACCCCTCCCAGCCAGCAACAAGCTGGTTAATGTCACAAACAAATGAAATAAATTGTGCTGCTTAATACTTTCAGTGAAACTCAGTAAATAATGCAGGTCCCACAAAGCTAATGTGAAATACTACAAAGCAAACCCTTCAATTCAAATTCAATTCAATTCAATTCAAATATTTCACTGATAAGTCTTCTAAATAGAGGATAGTGGTGGTGGAAAAAAAAAAAAAAAAAAAAAAAAAAAAAAAAAGCTATCTAAAAACATTATCTGCCCAAAGAAAGGATGTAGCAAAAAGAACACAGTTTATCTGCTTACAAAAAAAGAGACTGGTATATGCAAGCACCATCTCACTGAAAGGCAAGTGGAGTAAGAAGTCCTAGCCAACTAAAAAAAAATCCTTCTCAGCCTGTAAATAATAAATGCTCAAGACTTCTGGTCCATGTGGTTTATGAGGAATAGTGGAGGACAGTGGATTAACAACACACAGGTTTGGTTTGAATTTTTTCATGCAGAAAAACCCATAATGACCAAGCCCTTCACACAATGTCAACTAATGTGGCACAAACATGGCACTCACTGTGAGATGCCACGGGTGTGTGTGCAATACAATGAGCACCATGAGCTGATGGGGTGATTATTCCATGCTGGTCACCTGAACACCCAAAGTTGATGGGTGAATCTGAACCAGAGTGGTAGAAGCAACAGCTTTGTTCCTTTTCCATCTCATATTTGTGCACTTAACAGTGTGCTGTCATTAGCAAAGTGAACCTTCCTGCCTGCCCTACTTGAGGATAGAAAGATTTACTGATGTGTTTAAATGCAGGAGTTTAAATTAAAATTTTACAGCAGGTGAAGGGCAGGAGTTCCTTGCTCTGTTCTCCTCTGTATGCTTGGAAAGGACTTAATTTCACAAATTTGGGGATAAGCTATGCAATTAATAGTCTGTAAATTGTATAGATCTTAGAGCTTTGAATACATTTAGAGAATCAACTTTGGCTATTCTTGCTGAACAAGCATTACACTACTCAGGCTCCCTGAGCAATGTGCCAGTATTGCCAACCCAAAGAGCTCAGCAATCCTAAGCCCAAAGATTCAGAACCATGAGTTTTCAATTAAAAACAACTTTTTACTCCGTGCCTTCTGATTCTTAATTTCATCTTCAAGGTTCAGTCAATGCCTGCTTGGAAGTTTCTTCTTTGCAATCCCTAGAGCTTACCAGAAAATGAAACTGTCATAATTGTCAAGAAGTGGAAATTCAGACCTTAAGCAGAACATTAAATACTATAACAGACTGAACTTGTGAAGTCAAGAAATTCATGTTTCCAAATCAGGCTTATGTCCAAACTTTCCTAAATTCTTAATGGTTCAAAATTCACAGCTAACACAAACCTACTCCCAGGCTTATCATTCCTGGTGCAGGCTTTGAGCTCCCCACTGAACATAACTGGAAAATCAAACTGTGACTTCAGTGGTGCTGTGCTGATTGACACCAGAAGCTGATCTTAAAGTGCAGTGGACAGGCACTATCTTCAGTAAAACTCCTGTTCAGTACTAAAAGGAATTTTGGAAACACACATTTTTACCTATAAAGTGGGATCTAAATACATCCACACCTTGACCCCGCTTGTCTTAAAATGTTTGAGCTTCCTTTGATAATATCAAGTTCCAGCACTTCAGAAATATATTTCTCAGTCCTTCTGGGTTCCTGCTTTGGTGACAGACTTTTTCCTTTAATCTCAGTGTAATAGTTTTCTCTAGCATGCTATTTGCTCCCACCTTTTTCTGGTCTACTTCCAAGAACTGAACATTTTTAGTTCTCCCATTTGATTTTAGCTTCTGTGTATTTTTCTTTATTAGAACTGGCAACATGGTGCAACTGAAACACAGCTCCATCTGTGAGAGCCAAGTCCTGCAGGTAGCATGTCATGTTTGATTTCATGTTATCATTTGTTGGGTAATGGGAGCTAAAGAAAAAAAATGTTTACTATAAACCAGTTACTTTAATAAATTCCTTTGAGAGCTCCTTTACTGTTATTGCAGGACCTACTGGTGTCCTCATGAGCACTGCCAGAGAGAAAACAGAAGGGGTGTGCTCAATCTGGTTTTGTTTGGTTTTTTCCCCACTCCTGCTCTCCGTGTTGCCTGCATTTCCCAGGCATGTACAGGAATTTTATGCCAGCGTTGTAGCTGATGGAAAACACTGTGAGCTTACAATAAAGCTGATACTGTAGAGACTGTGCTTTCAGATTTGAAAATGACCCTGCTCATCTTTCATCACACAGCTCCAGAGCTGGTGTCTGGTATGAGGTTACATTTGACACTGCAAGAAGAGTTGAGGTGGACTTTTATCCCAGCATATCCCAATTGTATTTCATGGTCAGCTCTTCCCAGCCACAAGGGCACTGGATAGGAAGCAATGCCTAATGAAAGCATCACTTATTGGAGCCTTTCTTGTGCACATATCATAGAATCATAGAATAGGCTGGGTTGGAAGGGACCTCAGAGATCATCGAGTCCAACCCTTGAACAACTACCGCCACAGTCACTAGACTATGGCACTGAGTGCCATATCGAGTCGCTTTTTAAATGTCTCCAGGGACGAAGAGTCCACCACCTCCCCAGGCAGCCCGTTCCAATGTCTGATCACCCTTTCCGTGAAAAAATTCTTTCTAACATCCAATCTGAACTTCCCCCGGCACAATTTAAGACCATGCCCTCTTGTCTTACTGAGAGTTGCCTGGGAAAAGAGACCAACCCCCGCCTGGCTCCATCCTCCTTTCAGGTAGTTGTAGAGAGCAATGAGGTCTCCCCTGAGCCTCCTCTTCTTCAGGCTGAACAGCCCCAGCTCCCTCAGCCTCTCCTCATAGGATCTGTGTTCGAGTCCCTTCACCAGCTTGGTTGCCCACCTTTGGACCTGTTCGAGGACCTCAATATCCTTCTTGAACTGAGGGGCCCAGAACTGAACACAGTACTCAAGGTGTGGCCTTACCAGGGCTGAGTACAGGGGCAGAATCACCTCCTTGGACCTGCTGGTGACGCTGTTTCTGATACATGCCAGGATGCCATTGGCCTTCTTGGCCACCTGGGCACACTGCTGGCTCATGTTCATCTTCCTGTCAATCCAGACTCCCAGGTCCCTTTCTGCCTGGCTGCTCTCCAACCACTCTGTCCCCAGTCTGTAGCGCTGCATGGGGTTGTTGTGGCCAAAATGCAGGACCCGGCACTTGGCCTTGTTGAAGCTCATCCCATTGGAGTCAGCCCATCTCTCCAGTCTGTCCAGGTCCCTCTGCAGAATCCTCTTGCCTTCCAGCTGATCAACACTTCTCCCCAGCTTGGTGTCATCAGCAAACTTGCTGATGATGGACTCAATTCCCTCATCCAAGTCATCAATGAAGATATTGAACAGGACTGGGCCCAGTACTGATCCCTGGGGGACACCACTAGTGACCGGCCGCCAACTGGAAGCAGCCCCATTCAGCACCACTCTCTGGGCCCGGCCCTCGAGCCAATTCTTAACCCAGTGCAGAGTACGCTTGTCCAAGCTGTGGGCTGACAGCTTTTTCAGGAGAATGCTGTGGGAGACGGTGTCAAAGGCCTTGCTGAAGTCCAGGTAGACCACATCCACAGCCTTCCCCTCATCCACCAGGCGGGTCACCTGATCATAAAAGGAGATCAGGTTGGTCAGACAGGACCTGCCCTTCCTAAACCCGTGCTGGCTGGGTCTGATCCCCTGTCCATCCTGCAGGTGCTGTGTGATTGCCCCCAGGATGATCTGTTCCATAACCCTGCCAGGCACTGAGGTCAGGCTGACAGGCCTGTAGTTTCCCGGGTCTTCCTTCCGGCCCTTCTTATGGATTGGCGTGACATTCGCCAACTTCCAGTCATCTGGGATGTCCCCAGTGAGCCAGGACTTCTGGTAGATGATAGAGAGAGGCTTGGCGAGCTCTTCTGCCAACTCTCTCATCACCCTTGGATGGAGTTCATCTGGTCCCATAGACTTGTGGGGATCCAGGCAGCCCAGTAGATCACTGACAGTTTCCTTCTGGATTGCAGGGGGGGTGTTTAGATTCTTGTCTCCTATAGGCTCCAGAAGCCAGCTGTCCTCAGGATAGCCCGTTTTACTGTTAAAAACTGAGGCAAAGAAGGTGTTAAATACCTCAGCCTTTTCTTCGTCTTTGACAATTACATTCCCGTCCATGTCCATTAAAGAGTGAATGTTTTCCTTGCCCCTCCTTTTGCCACTGATGTATCTGTAGAAGGACTTCTTGTTATCCTTCACGGAGGTGGCGAGATTTAGTTCTAGTTGTGCCTTTGTGTCTCTAATTTTTTTCCTACATAACTTAACTGTATTCCTGTATTCCTCTTGAGTAGATAACCCTTTTTTCCATAACCGGTAGGCCCTCTTCTTAATCCTAATTTCCTTCAAAGTCTCTCTGTTGAGCCAGAGTGGTCGTCTTCCCCACCGGCTCGCCTTTCGGCACACCGGGACAGCCTGCTCCTGAGCTTTCAAAACTTGCTCTTTGAAGAATGTCCATCCCTCCTTGACCCCTTTGTTTTCAAGGGCTGTTTCCCAGGGTATGCTCTGGACTAGTCTTCTGAACAGGCCAAAACCTGCCCTCCGGAAGTCTAATGTAGAGGTTTTATTGACAACCCTCCTTGTATCCCTGATTATTATCAAACAGATATCAATTATTTCCTTCCCAGTCTCCTAGACTGACAAATCTTCTCCTGTTCCTTTTTCATCTCAGAGATACATAACCCCTAAAAACCTCAAAAATATGATGCTGGCAATGATCTGGATATACTTATGGGAGCACATCTGAATCCTTTGCATCAGAAGTGCTGATCTTCTCTTTTCCTTTCACAAACAGTATGCACATCTCACCTTGCAGGTCTCACGGACCACATTACTTGGGAAAAACATTACTGACATTTTCATTTTGCTTTATCTTTGGCACTGCATCAAAAGTGTTTTTCCTCAGCCATTTAGAAATGGCTATTCAGGTGTCAGAGGTTTGCTGAGCTTCTTCCTTCAGCCTTAAGCAGCTCTCTACTTTTGCCAAACGGTATCATTAATGTTTTTAGCTTGGAAATTTCTAAAGAAAGATAAACTTGCAATATATACTGCCTGTGCAGCTTCACTGAAGGCAATGGTACCCTGAAGCAGAAGGCATGGCCAGTGTTTCTCATACCCTCTCACTTTGAGAAACACCACAGTGCAGAGTAACCAAATGCTGACAGATGACCCACTTTGCAATAGTAAGAGATCAAGCCATGGAAGCAGTTTCCAAGCTGCATCCATTTGTTTCCTGTTATATTTGGATGGGTTCAAGTGCTGCGAGGCAGATCCTTATGGAGGATCTGACACTGTGGGAGTAAATAGAACTAAAAGGGGTGATGATCCCACTTGGTGTCCTTGCTAGCTGCCATGCAGACAGGCAGGACAGCTTCCCCACCAGGAGGACACAGCAGATCTTGTTCAAAGGGGCTGTGGAAGGCAGCTGGGGATGTAAACACAGGGCAGCAGCAGGTTGCAGCCAGAGGACTCGGGGGGAGCTGAGCTGCAGCCTTGCTGCAACCCTTGCAGATGGACACACTGGGCTGGCCTCCTGCTCCAGCCACAGGAGCTCAGCCTGGCTTTCCACTTTTAACAGCAAACAGCTGGGCAAAGCTTACAAAAACATCTTAAACAATCAGAGCTCTTCTGCTCAGTAAATGTGAGGCCTAAATCTGATCGACACCAGCAGAGCTGACCCAGTGCTAGGCTGCTGTCTGCAGGTCTGTGCTTTCAGTGCAAATAAAGCACCAGGGCAGGGGAAATCAGCTAAGCCCTCTGCTATTAGCTGTGTTCTTATTGTAATCATTTTCCAGGTTGTGCTGTTGGAAGCAGCTATTTCAATTAATCCACAATTCTTTCTAGAGCAAACAGGGCCAGATTCTCTGCTCTCTGTGGAATGTAAACCAGAAAAGTGGATTCAGAGAATGGCCAGAACATAGGATATGCACATAAACTGTGCACAGCATTAATGGCTGTGTTGAACTGGGGCTTTGCAGAGCACTGATGTGCTGGACTTCGTGCAAATGGCACAAAGAAATTATGCTCACAATATAAAACAAGAAGCAGAATTACAATGGATTGATCCTATCTTCACACATGGCTGGTGCTTCTATTTAAGCCTTCAAAGTAGAACAATCCAAACCCAAATTACTGTATTAGGGTGGCACCAGTGCTGGCCTTGCCCAGGAGGACTGCTGGGATTTCTGGGACTGTTTTCTGCTCTAGTAAACCAATCCCCAGACATCTTCCTTCTGATGGTAGTGGCTGTTCTGCATACATGAAAGGAATTGTGGACAGCTGGAAAGCCCTCTCCTTGTTTACTCACCTGCCTGTTAGAACCACATTGATCCCAGCCTGCAATGGCCCCATAGCCTCAGCCTGGCCTGCAGTGATTCCTGTTTCTAAAAACAAAAGGAGACAACAGCAAACACTGGGTCATGTACAGCTCACACAGTAAGCACTCAAGCTGATAGCAGAACACTGGAATTAAGGAGATCTTTTTTTTTGCTTTCCATGTATTTAGAGCTACAAACACAAAAGGCTGGCTCACACATAGACCAACAAGCACATTTAAGTACCAGGATATGTTAGAACAGCTGCTGCCTGGTCAGAATCATCCTTCAGGGCCATTATCACTAACAATTCTGTAATTTATATTGGTGGCAATGGAGGGAAATAAAAGCAACTGTTGTTCAGGCAGTAGCAGTCCTCAGCTGGACAGCTTGTCCTTCTCCAGGAGTTGTGTGCAGCCCCCTCCAGTTTAGGTAAGCATGGAAGAATGGAAGATGAGAGCTGGAAAGCAGCTATCTGAATAGGAGTACATCCCACGCTGGCACTGGTAGATTACAGCCCATAGGAATTCCGATCTGATGGAATTAGTAATTACTTTAGCAGTCAATGAACAAATGTCTGATGTTATGGTTTGTCCAGTTCCTGTAGAATTTAGATTGGACCATTTATTTAATGAATCAAACTGTTCATTTTCTTCTGCTTGATAAGTGGTTTGTTTGCAGCTAGAAGAGAGAGAATACCTCTGCTGGGCTCTTAGTACATGGCCAAGTTTATACAGATGAGAGACAAAGAAGGGATCTCTCATCCTACAACCTTCCAGTCTTACAGATGATGCCCCTTGCAACAATGCTTCCTCTCTGTTTTTCTGGCTGCAGAGAGGCTCAAAGCTGTCCTGGGAGAGAGCTGAGCTGATGAAACTCAGGGCAGACTTGCTTTGAGCACCCAGGGTCCCACCTGTGTCTCTGCCACCTCCAGCACCTTTCATCACGGTGTGTGATTCTGCCTGCAGTGATGTAGCTACAGAACTTAACTTCTCACCAGGGAACTGGTTCCCCACAGGGATGGCACCAAACACTAACAAAAGATTTCCCTTTAAGAATTCCTTTCTAATCTTTATCCTTACCTTTCTTTTATTCAGCTTTATTTTCTTGCTTTTATCTCACTATAGGTCATCTTTTCCCATACAGGTATTTACAGCCTGTAATCCTCAAGACAACTCTATTTCCAGGTGTTGATGAGCTCCTCCCCACAAATATATTTTGCCTCTTTTGGCTGCAGGTTTTGAAGCTGTGTAGTTTAAACAGCACGGGATTAAAATAACCAGACAAGCCCTGGCATTTTTAATTGCACAGACAACACTGTGGGAGAGCTTCAGGTGCTCTATGATTCACATATAGATTCTTAACAGCAACTTAAGACTTTTTTTCCCAGGCTTCTGAAACAAAAGAAGCTGCAGCTCATCTTCCACCTTACTGGAACTTACACCCACTTCTCCGATTGAAGTAGATGGAGGTGAGGTGCCCTACCTATAGGTGTAAGTGAAACTGAGCCTACAGATACAGTTTTAAGTTTAGATATGAAGCAGTCAGCACATGAGATGTATGTACTTCTCACTCCACAGTCATTTCTTTTCAGATTCCTCTTGGCAGCTCACCTGGTTGAAAATCTTCTCTACACCGAGGCAGAGGAGAATGCTTTGGTAAAGAGATGTATATTCCTGTAATCTTAGATTTTTCTCCTTTCTCATGTACTTAAACACACAAGATACTTGATTTTTTTTTTTCTTTTTCTTTTTTTCTTCATACATATGTACTTAAGCCCAGCCAGGTCTAAGTTGTTCACAGTTACAGAGAATTTTAATTTCTGTCCAGGTGCTGCTGTTCGTAAGTTCTTTGATTTTCAGCTTTCACCATATTCCCCACAATTTCAGCATGGAAAGTTATACCCCCAAGCAACTAGGCAATGAAAATAATAAACTGATTATGGATGGAAAAGCTGTTGAAAATGGAGGGAAGAGTTGGCTGCTTCCATGTGGAGTCTATTCAGCAAAGTCAATACCAGTGCACGTTATACCCTGCTGTCTGTGCTTCAAAGGTAAGAACACTGGGTCAGTTGGATATGAAGTTAAGTTAAATTCAGAGAGGGAATGGGAAGGAAAAATAAAAAGGTTCATTGAATGTGGGGAGCTGCTTCTTATGTTTCCTCCTGAGTTCTGTAAAGTTGGACCCCAGACTTGATAGTGTAGTAAAAATCTGTTCTCCCAAAATACCCACATTTTTAAAGTTAACAAAAGCCAAAAGGATATCACAGAACTGAGCTGATCTCCAATTGGACAGCAGTTTGGTGTTCAGCATTTTTCTAATCCTGAAAGAAGAAAAAAAGAATGAGAAGAAAAAGTGGAAGCCTTTCACAGATTATAGCAATTTATGGAATTGGTTTCCTGTTTTGTACAGGAGGAAGAATACTATTATATGACTGACATCATGTCCACAAAATAAATTAATTAGAGACTTCCTTCTGTTCCACGGGAACCCTTTCCCCCTCCTCCTGTTACAGGAATGGTTTTCTAGCTACTGATAAAAGATGTAGGGGATTCAGAGAATTACTCCTGTGCCATTTCATCATGTCACTCACAGTGACAGTGGGCTGCTCCCTGACAGAAAACAGCAGGGCCAGCTTGCAGTCCACAAATATGTAACATTTCAGGAGGAAGAATGAGAAATTGAAGGTACATGATGCTTTTTCACAAAACTGCATATTTCTTTATTTTTTTTTTCTCTGATACTCTTGCTGGAGAACTGCAAATTAAAAACCTTCAGATACAGCAGATACTTTAAGTGTGAGAAGCTTATTCACTCAGTGGAGCATACAAACAGACTGTGCTACTTTTTAGTTTTTCTGTCTATCTTGTAGCTGTATTCTCTATTGGTTTAAAGAATAGCAAGTGCACTGTGTTTCTGGTATTGCACTGAAATTTTAAATATTATTTAGAAATTAATTCTAATATGAATAATAATAGTTGTAATAAAACATGTTATTGTTATTATAATTTTTTATGACTGCTGATTGCTTAATTTGTCAGGAGTAAAGACAGATTTTTTTTGTTTGTTTTATTTGAAATAATTGTTTCACAACTCTCAAGAGAGCAGATTCTTTCAGAAGATGCCAAAATTTTGCAGAAAACCAAAATTTAATTACTGTGTGAGAAAGAACTAATAGAGACTAAAAACAACAAAAGCATTTCTTATATAAAAACTTAGCTTCTTCCTTTATGAGGAAAAAGTTAACAGAATTATAAATAATGTGGATTTCATGTGGTGGTGGCCATACGTGCAGCAATATTAATTTTGTACAAAACTCTGAACTTATGCAATGATGAGGTGCTGAAAACATTAGAACAGAAAATGAGATTAATAGAGTCAAAACCAAAATGCATCTGAGTGATTGGTATTACTCTATGACATGAACTTTGATTGTTAGTGGAGAACTCTGATTATTAAACTGCTCACTCATGTCCATTGAATTCCCAGAAACCATTCTGCCATGTAAGTACTTGACTTTATTAATATTACACCTATTAATTTTACAAGTTAAAAATTATTTTTTTTTTTTAATTTCTTATACCAGGGTTTGCTTCAGGGAGCAGCAAGGCCTGACTGCAGCCATCAGGGATGGCAAGTGGGAGCCAGGGGTGACAGCAGAGCAGGGGGGTGGAGGGACCTTGCTGAGCAGAAGGCAGGATGCTGAGCTGACAGTTTGGGTCAGGGTCTAGCCCAGAGGCATTGATCAGGGTTGATCTCAGTCCCAATATCACTGGGCAATTCCAGAGGGAGCAGGCAGGTCTGGGGTCAGGCCAGGAAGCCAAGCCAACATTGAATGCTCTCAGGCTGTGCTACCACATATATGCAACACTCATATATGCTCAAAATTAAGCCACTTTAAAACACCTCATCCATTATTTTTAGGATTACATTAGTAATCCTAAAAAAAATCATGTTTATTATTGCAATATAGACTACATTTTTAAATAAATAACACCTTAATTGAAAAAAAGGAGGAGAGCCAGCACCATTCTTTGAAAGCTGTGACTGTGCTTCCTATGTGTATTAGATCAGAGCCTTAAACATCCTTTGAATATTCAAATGCATCACAGACATGCCTCAAAAGAGATATCTCAGATTTCTTAAGACTCCAGTGTGAGGATGTTTGCCTGGGCTGTAGGAAACCCAGGATTAATGTTCTGCTGTGCTGTTCTCCCATTTATCACAGCTCAGTGCCTTAGCTCAGAACATGGCAACTGCTCTGGGAGACATCACACAACTTTAGAAACCTTCTGACCTGAGAATGCTTTCCCAAAAAAAAAGATTATTCAAGCTTGCGCAGTTTCAGATAGGGCTAGCTTTTCCAGATATTTTCACTTTTAACAAATCAAGGGTGCTTTCAGGGGGGGGTAGGGGTGATTTTTAAAGAAATTTAAAAACTCTAAAGACAAAAATGTGAAGCAGCTCAAATTTCTACTCAGCATAACTCACAGTCTAAATGGACAAGAGCTATGAAGAAGAGCAGAAAGAAATCATTATTTTTTGACAGGAGGGAAGTAGACAGTTAAAGTGACTTGCCCAGTATAAATTTTCTGGGTAACCATCTAGCTAGCACCTTACTCAGAAGGCTATTTAAGCTTTTAAAATGCATTTCTCTTACTTTGTGTCCCATATAATAAACACGAGGCAGCTGCTTGCATTCACAGAAGTGTGAATCTTTAATTCTTCTGTCATCTGTTTTAAACAGGAGATTATGATTTTGCTGTGATAAAGTTCTAGAATCATAATATATAAATCTATTTGTGATTTGTAAATGTCAGTACATACGACACTCAGGCATTTGATTACTGACTGCCTCAAGCATACAAACTAGCTTATTTAAACCTTAGTATTCTTGTCAGAATTAACTCATCTTAATGCTTCTAAAAACATCTCTCCCATGCAGAAGAAGTTTCTTCCAAGGTTCTTTAAATGTTCTTTCATTTAAACTATCTGTCCTGGTTTGGGCCAGGATAAAGGTGATTTTCTGTCTTGTACTTTTGCTTTTAGCTAAGTCTCCTGTAAGTAGTTGCACTTGCTGAAATTAACAGCAAGTTTCTCAGACAGTGTGTGTTTCTAGGACTGATAACACTCGATGTTTATAGTTACTGCTAGAGACTGGTGTGCAGAGCCAAGGACACTGCTCAGCTCTGAAGAAAACATAAAGAGGTCCCACCTGCATCCCTCCTTTGGGGAGGAACGGACAAGATAGATGCCAGAATTGACCAAACAGAGTATTCCATCCCATATACGTCATCCTCAGTATAAATTTGAGGCATCGCGAGGGCCAAGCCAGATTTCCTGCTTCCAGCTTCCAGCTGCCTGCCTTTCCTGCTTCCCTTCCTTCCCCTGGCATCCTGGAAGGTGGTCCTGATCCATGCCAGCCCTTATCTGTGTGTTCCTGCCTCCAGTTCCCAACTGCTGCCGACTCCAGGATTCCAGCCTGGACTTTCCCAGGGCTGCCCTGCAGCCTCGGTGGTGATGTGAGAGCTATTGGGGGAAAGGAGGGAGGAATGTGGTATCCATTTTCTTGTATATTTGTATATATTTAGTAATTTTTCCTATTTATCGTTACTGTTTCATTGAAGTTGTATAGTTTAGTTTCCAACCCATAAGTCTCTCTCCCTTAAGTCTCTCTCTCTCTCCACTTGACAAAATTCCAAAAATTCACAAAAATGCAAGAAACGAATATCATCTGGCCTCAGCTGGAAAAAGAACTGCTCTCCCCCTAGTTATCCACCTCTTGCTCAACTTGCTGTTTAATGGAGCCTCCTCTCATCCTTCTGATTCAGATTCTTCTGGGTGGAATTCACCTTTGCTTTCTTGCTGCTATCATTGAATGGCTTCTCCAGCAAAACTCTCTTTGGTTCAGCACAGACAAAAAATAAACATTATCTTCAGCTCCACAAGCTTGCAATTTAAAGTAACCTCCGTGTACCTTACTTTACTTTATGTGTATTCAAAAACTGGCACTTCAAGCACCTTGCACTGCCACAAAGAGATGCAGAACAGTGCAAAGCTCCAGTGCCTCCATTTCTCAGAGGTACAAACACAGTCAGCTAAACCACCTTCCCTATTAAGTGTGTCTCTGCTCCATGTGTTCCAGTCTGTTCCCTCCTTACACTGCTTGAAGACACACACTATAAATATACATAGTGCAGTACTAAACTATTGAAAGCATAAAACCCAGGTCTGTACTATATTTTTTAACAGAAGGCTTGATTGCTTTTCTTCTTGTCTTATCAGGACTACTTTTTGCATATTGAAGTTTAAACCTATTTTTCGTAAAGTTAATTCAGTAGTAGGAAGATGAAGCACTAACTAATGAAGGTGAAAACACATTTTCAACCTAAATGATATAGTTCTTCCCATAAAACAACCACTCTTGAATGGATCCAAAATACTTATTCAATAAACTGTATTGCAGAACTGAAAAAAGCTCCTATAACTTTCAAGATGTTACTCATTGTTTTATTTTGTGGGTCGGCTTTTTTCTTGTACCTGAGTTTTAATTTTGAGTAACAGCAAAGCAGCCCCTTCTCTCATCTGATTTCTGACTGACAGGATGACACCCCTCTGGAGGAGTCTCCCTACTGAACAGCCTCTTGGACTTTATTTTATGGTGGGTTTTTTTTTTCCAAACAAAAGTAAGGCATAGCTAAAAATATAACAATTTCAAGCAATTGTCTAAAACTCTGAAACTTGCAGAAGTCTTACTGGATCCCAAAAGATGACGGTGATAGTCCCTCATATTCACCTTCAGGAGCCTTAGGAATCCTGCTACTATTCCATGGGATAGTGGAAGGCTTCCATGGTCAGTACAGTACTTTGGAGTACAATGCTGGCATCCTGAAGGGGGAATTAGATGCTCACAGCAGCCACTATGCTTAATTTTTCACAGGCTGCATGGAATTTATTCCACTGGAGCTTGAGGCTGAACAATGAACAAGAGTGAATTTACACGTTCATATTTTTATTCTGTTTTTCTCATTAAATTAGAAGTAAAAATTGTAGTGTGATGCAATATTAATGGGCCCATCCGCGTGTACATTCCACTGGCTTATGAAACTTGAAAACAAATAGCAGTAAGTGTTAAAGCAATAGCTGAGGATTTGAGATAAAATCATATTTGTCTATCAAGTGATGTGCTAGCTTTTTGACAAGAGTCTGAGGAATTAAAAAGGAGTTGCAGATGGGTTTGATTTTTTCCACTTTGTGTGCCTCAGTTCTGCTTCAGGAAAATGACTATAATGTGATATCCTTGGTCTCCAGGGCCCCCAAAGCACTGAGGTATCTCCACCTCTCCAAACATTTCATACCTAGCACAGAGACCTCAAATCACTGAGACTTTTGCACACTCACCTATGAAACTCTTGTAACTTCCCTTCCTTGGCTGTCACAGCAAAAGGCACAAGTTCAGTTTGGAAAAAACAGACCTGAGGTTTGGGGAAGCTGAGGTGTGAATCAGAGCTGGCTGTTCTGAAAATTATTATTGAAGCTTTGCAAGGTCAGCTAATAACACCAGTGCCATGTCACTGCTCTTTTGTGGATGCAATCAGGGCACAGTAAATTCAAGCTTTGCTTACCCCATGAAATCAGGAAGTGCTGCACGGGCCCAAACAAGTTATATAAATTACACAAAGGCTTCAGAAATGAAGAAAACCACACCAATTTACTGCTTGTACTCCCAAGGGATATAGCACAGGGAACCATGGATTATAGAGCTGGCTGTATGCTAAATTTCCTGCATAGAAAAGCTGTACCTAGTGCAGCAAGGACAAGCATTAAACACCCACAGAGACTTGGATTCATTCGTAGTCCATGGAATCCCAGCATAAGGGATAAGGACTAGGACTGAGTTTCTATAACCTGGATGCATTTGGCAATGCAAAATTGGCCCAGTAGACATTCTTGCTCTATTTTAAAGAAGTGATTATTATTTTCCTTCCCTTTTTTGCTTTTGAAGCTAGTACAGCCCTAGGAAAGACCCGTACTGGGATGAAATAATCATAGAATTTTCCTTTTTAAAAAAAAAAAAGTCCTTGAGTCTTTTGCTTGTCTGAAAAGTAAATAAATGTGATTGAAAGCAAATAAACACATACTTTTGCATTTAATCACTATTTTTACGATACCCATTTATGACATTTTGTGATTAGGAAATTAAATTGATTGTTCAATCTCACCAGTGAAATTCTATATTTATGCATCCTGTGATTATATCAATTTCAAATTAATGGCATATTGATTCACGGTTATTAACAAATTAACAGTTATGTGATTAGCCTTTTCAATTAGAGTAACACAATTCATGAAGCTGATTAAGGCAGCAGCACCCTACTGTGTGTGTGCTGTATCTACAACCTGAGTAATCATCTGAAACACTTCATAAGGAGTCACAGGTTAAGGAATTAGTGCCTGGGCCACTTGCCTCATGATGGTGATTTAAACCATATACCAGACCTTTAGTGAGGACTTCTTAAAATTGCCACAGACTTCTAATATATGGATCCCTAGTTACTAAAAGTTACCGCACATTAATCCCAAAAAAGAAAGCTACAGACACAGCAATTAAAAAAGAAAGAACTCCTAATATGATTGTTACTGCTGAGCCAAAAATTTAACACCCTTAAAATCCAAATAGCCTCAGGAGGCTGGATCTAGTCTGTTTGTTGTATTATGCAAAGCCTGCAGTATCATCTGTTTCATGTTAAGTATTCTTTGTTAGCCCATAAAGGGATAACATACACTGTGCCTCCAACAATAAATCTGAGGAAATAATCCTTGCTTGCAATGAGCTCAAGCAATGGTAACTTCACTTCAAATACCACAGACAGTAAAGCTTTCTTGTTTCAGTACCAAGCACTCAATTTATAGGACTTCACTGATCCATGATTCCTACTCTATGTACTACCAATTTATATATTTTCTTACTACTCTCATACCATATCAAAGCTG
Organism: Heliangelus exortis; assembly: GCF_036169615.1. Lineage (NCBI taxonomy): Eukaryota > Metazoa > Chordata > Aves > Apodiformes > Trochilidae > Heliangelus > Heliangelus exortis. The sequence continues at coordinate 8,664,866 of NC_092427.1, forward strand.
ATTTTTGGTGATATGTATGCCACGAATTTCCACTGGGCTATGGAAAGTCAATTTAATAATGTCAATCACCCATTCTGATAGACAGTCAAAACCAGGCAAAGAAATATTAGCTTGCTTCCTAAACTACAGAGAGACTGATAACTAGATCCTATGCTTCACTGAAAAAAAAAAAAAAACCAACCTCTAGGACTCTCAACAACCTCTAGGACTCTCAGACAGGATCTTTTTTCAATTGGAGCTCATTAAAGGCTGCATACTTACTTTAGATTTCAGTGATCTTTTTGTGTTTGAATCAAACTTTATTCACCCGTTATTTGCACCAGTAGAGCCAGGACATGGGGAGGCTCTTTCACATGCAGTGGCCATTTCAACATAAATACCAGGAATATTCACAGAGATACTGATCACTGATTTAGCCCTGCCCCCATGTGGTCTCTTATGTATTTTTCTTTTAATAAAAGTACCACAACCAAATTCTTGTTGAGATATTTCTTGTCACCTTCTATTCCTGTTTTCAGTTTTCTCCTCCCCCTTGCTCAATATTTGTCAGCTTGGTGTACCTGCCACCTCCACTCCTTCCCATTTCTTTTTCTATTTCAAATCTTTCTAACTCTGACTGGCAATTTCTTGAATAGATCCATATAAATCTTCCTATCATTTGTCTACAAAGTATGACTGCATTGCTGCATTTTGATAAGACTCACATTTGGATGAACAGTGCTCTGTGAGATAGCACTAGAGAGCAGAGGAAAAGTAGCAGAGTCATAACACTGGACTGGAGTGAAATTCTGGAGTGAATGGGTGAAATTCTCTGGTCTGTTTCTGTGTATGAGCTCTGCTCTCAGGCATCTCTTTCCTTCTCCACCTATGACCAATATAAATTAGAACAACTGTACTAAATAAAGGTAAAATGTGTTCATCTAAACTATTATTTCTCAGAACATGTAAAATCTATTTCCAGAGAGAGTCTGCAAACCACACGCTTGACATCAGCTTTAAAACTAAAAATCTGGGGATAAAAACACTGCCTTTGAAGTTGGCTGACCTGCTCTCATCACCAAATAGAGGTCAATCCTTTTTACTAGCAAAACACCACTTTTTCCCAATGGTTTTGTAGTCTCATGCCCATGGATCTCTTTGCTGGAGGGATTTCACATCACCTGATTCTAGTTTGTACAACTGCAGAGAGATTCTGCTCTCCATCCTCTGCTACAGCTACTTCCCACTGCCCTATCCCCAGTGGGCTCCTACAGTCAAGGATCCATGGATACTTTTCCCTTGAACATACTGAAGGTCTGTTTCTTCAGGAACAAAAAAAAACTTCATGATGACTTGAAACAAAGAGCATTTTATCATATGTAATAGGGTATATTCCTTTCCCTTAAAGAAGCAGGCTAGGCAATGCCCCTATGTAACCCTATTACCAGTCAGAAACAGTTAGAAAGAAGTACTTATGACAACAGATGCTGACTTTTGATAATAAAACTACTTAATCATGAGGTAATGGCTCTCTACAGTCAGTTATTCCAGTGCCAGAGACTGCTGGCTCAAGCTGCTCTATATGCCCTTGTGTTAATTACTTTGACCAACTACAGGAGCAACTTATTAAATTTACTGATTGAACTGTCTATAAACCAATATATTCTTCTACATCAACAACCAGACTACTGCTCTCTTCAGCACTGATATTTTTTGTTGGCTTATTTTACCTCTGTTTTACCTTTGTTTTAAGGGCCAAAACAGCACACTAAAATTCAGTGATCAAGTAGTGGACATGTTTTTTATATCCCTCTCCAAGAGGCAATTTTTCTTCCAACTCCAATGTTTAATATTTGGAAATTGGTAAAATAGAAAAAATTAGATATCTTTGATATTTAGATATAAGGGACCATCAAAATATCTACCTTATTCCATTTACATCTTCTTTCGCTGCCTCTGAGACATTCTGACAATTTGCAGAAATGCTGTAGCAGTTTATGCATTATTAGACATTTTCAAGTTCTTTCAAGAAGAAGATAATAAATGTCATTATCATCCCTGGGTATCAATACCCATGTTGATCCATCAACTGTGACAGGAAAAACACAAGTGAAGGAGTCAGACACATCCTCAGCATTACCAATTTTAAAGACATTATATCTATTAGTCTGAAATCATGTATCAGGAAATAAATTATTTCACTTTGTTTCTTCTATACTGTATTTTTATCTGCTCCCATTGCTAGCTAACTTCTAAAATCCATGTTTATTCTCTTCAGTTAATCACAGGTTATTGCAGTTTTTTCTTCCCAGACCACAAATTTAAATATCTTCTTTGCTTAGTATGTCTCAAATCAGACTAAAAATGTCACCCCTCTGCCAGGTGCATGAAACTTTGGTCTCTTAGGTTCCAAGCTGGTGACCACTTTTCTCCATTTTTAATTAGTATAATCACTTATCTCAAGGCTTCAGGAGTTACTGGCATAGAATCCAGAAGAGAGACTCTCATGGCATTGCTTCTATTACTACAAGGCAGGGTTTCACATTTATTTGAGAGATGATCTGGAATGGAACAGAAGTCTAATTCCTGGTGTCTCTAATGCATTATCTTTCCTGCATGTAATTCCCTTTAGCTCTACAGATAATAATCTTGAGTAAGAGTCTGTGTGGTAGCACAGCACAGACTACTCAGTTCAGAAGGACTCCAGGGTCATTAAACACCTTGGTACCCAGTTCTGGGGGGAACACAGTTCAATTAAGAGAAGGACCAAGGGCTTTCTAAGGTACAGAAACTTCCCCATACTGTCCTACAGCCTTGGAGTGTTGCCTAAAATTTCAGCAGAGGTCCAATCCTCCCACTTAATGCCCTTTGCAGTTGAATTCCCTCCATGCAGCATCTCACATCCTTTGCAAAGGAGCTTTCAGCAGGCAATGCCCCCTTGTACCAAGCTGAAGGAATATTTTCATGGACAAATGAGATACTCTGAAGAGTCATTTATCTCTATGTGGAGTAAGGAATGTAAAGAAAAAGCAGAAAATGAGGATTTCAGACCTTTCTCTGTATAATAAAAATCACAGCACATTTTACAGATTTGTGAGGTTATTATTAAAAAACATTTATACTGTATTCCAAACATGGGAGCCATTGTCAAAAAATTAAACCAACCAGCAATTTACTACATTGCAGTTTTGTCACTGAGCCACCAGCAGGCACTGGAATATGACAGGTACCCTGTATCATCATGCAGCACAGAGTTTTGTGAGACCATGGTGTTCTGGAATTAAGCCAGGAAATAAGATAATGAGAAATTTGGACATGAGTCAGAAATCAATTATGCTGAATATTAAAGAAGAAAGAAAAAAATATATAATTGATCACAGCAGAATAAAAATCACAATGTTTTAGAAACAGCTGTTCTTTTTCTTAATACTTCAGCTAGAAAGATATTGAAGAACCTTACACTAAATGGCCTTATTTTCAGAGATCCTCAGCATTCACTCACACAGCTGGAGCGGTTTATATGCTCAGTTTATATGCTATTGCTTTCCTTGTAAAAGAAATAATTTCCCATAGTACTGTCTGTTACCTAACACAGCATTATGACTACAAGCAGTCAAAAGCCTATGATGAAATAGATTTCTGTTGAAGAACAATTACTAAAAAATAATAATAATAATAATAAAAAACAAAAAAAACCCCAAAAAAACCCAACCATGTTTCATGGTGAAGGCTCACTTTTTTCCAAATTTAACTTTTATAAAGCTTTCCTTATGGGAACCTAGGTGAGGCTTTTCAGCTTTGGAGCACATCCAACTTGCAAACATTTATAATGCTTCACTCAAGGAACCAGCAGCCTTATGAATCTCACTGTGAATCAAAGAATTCAGGGTCATGGCAGTGCTTGGGGTTTACTATGTCTAGTTTCTCTGCCATAAAACTGTGATCTTGAAAATGATCACAAGCTTTCCACTCCAAGCTTGGGCTATTAAACAAAATTCAAAAATCTCAGGCCTATGAAAAGTTGTGTTTGCAATTGTGTAGTCATGAGATCCAATTGTTCAGCTGCACTGCTGGTTTTTGGAGAGAGAGGTTTTGTCTAAAATGAAAAGAATGACATAGCTTTTGGTCATAATCTCTTGGAAATCACAGGGAACATGTTTTATTTCTTGAAATGAAACTTGCAGTGTATCAATTATAAGATTTTTCCTAGTGATCTGGATTTCAACTCTGGGCCAAGCATTTTTTTAAAAATGTGGAAAGGAAGTTAAGACTCACAGCCAGGACCATTGTTTCTTTATATTTCTATAGAGCTCCTTGGGATATCTTAGTTGGATGCATAAAAGTAACCATTAGTGTGTAGAGTTAGAGGGCCCCCAAGACACCTGTGTAAGCTGATTTGCAAGGTGCAGAAGATAAAATTTTGTGTCTTTGTATCTATGTTTCCTATAAAGAGAAATCACCTTAACAATCCATGTTGAAAAGACTAAATGATGTGTTACAGGTATAACTGATTTATATAAATTCTCATATTCCTAAAGTAAGCCCTTCCACTCAATTCCACTTCAAGAACAGGGAAAAACCTTTCTTGATTTAAGCAACGAAGGACTGAGCAATGCTAGGAACACCTAGAAGAAAAAGCAGAAAACTGGTACCTTTCCCTCAACCTACCTTACCCAAAAGAATGAAAAGCCCTTATCCTAACTTCCAGACATTTTCTAAAACTTGGTCTACTTTACCTTCTCAACTATTTGATCAAGACTATTTGCTCAAATAAAGCAAGGGTTATTGACTTCTAAAACCTTCTCTCTACCAATGCATCAATAAAGCCTCCAATGGTAAAAAGCAGCTCATCTCATTCTCATGACTGTATTTGCATTTCCATTTACATCTACTGGGAGCAATCACAGAAATGGAGACACTGCTGATCTTGCAAACTTCCCAGGACATCTTCTAGAGGGAACAGTGTCTGTGTGGATGGGTAATTGTACATGAGAAATCTCAGAAAATCAACTAATATATAGCCTGTTATATATATATAAGTAAGGGGAAAAAAACACCTGTTACATAAATTAAGGGGCTTAAAATGTCATCTGTGGATTTTTTTTTCCTGCTTCTCAGCAAGTCAGCATTGATTGGCTGAGCTTTATATAGCAATGTGCATGCAAACTAGTTACAAAATTGTTAGCACTAGAAAATCACCTGCCTTTAAGCTGCATACTGTGGGTGCAAATTTATCATGCTCATAAATGGAAAACTTAAGAAGAGTACAGAATGTCCCAGCAACTCCAGCATGGTATATTAATGAGTTCTGAAATATATTTAGACTGGATGAGCTGGGATTAATAACATCACAAAGAGCTCTTGCTTCCTTAGATAATTGACCCAGGCCTTACTTTATTACTTTTTTATAGGTGTGTGCTGGCCCATCTAAAACAAATGGGAAGTTAAGTTTTCTAGAAAACAGCTTTGCCACATTTCAAGATCTCATACATCAAGCAGTATTTTTGGTCCTAGATGAAAGGTGAAAACCTGGGTGGGCAAAAGTGGCCCAGGGTGGGATTTTCAAAGGCTGCCTCAGGCAGTGACTCTGATTCAGAAAGCCCTTTTATTCCTCCCCAACCCATGTCGGGGCTTGAGATCATCTCAGCAACTTACCTGGGGTTGTTCTTCCTCACCAGCACAGCCAAAATCACTGCACATCAATATGTTTCAGCAAGAAAGGATAAGGGGAAGGGTACCTCAGAGTCCAGCAGTTACAATGCTCTCCTGGGAAAAGAAGATAAAGATGTAAAATTGTTGCAGCGAGCCTTCTCTCGGGGACACGGCTCTTCTTCAGGAGCTCTTTCTTCATCCCTCTCCTCAAGCATCTTCTCCTCTTCTTTGTCTGCTTCTGACTCCTGGGAGCATGCCTTTTATCTCGCCCTTCAGCCCCGCCCATTTCCGGCTGGGGCAGACCCTAATTAGTGGGCACACCTGGGCTTAAGCTCCCAGTTCATTATTGGCGACACCTGAGGACTTGTGGTTCTCTTCTACATAAAATGTTTCTTTACGTGCCCAGGCTGATCTCCCACGACAGCTTTCCTGATTTGCACAGTTCTTGCATGGGGCCACAGGGCTTTGCCTTCTCCTCTTCTTTCTCAACCAGAAAGTGAGGGGAAAAGCTAAGGGAAGTTCCAAGGCAGCAGGCAGTACAAAACACAACACAGTGCTACAGATGTGGTAGCAGTTATGAATCAATCTGAACTAAGGCATCCTTTCTTCAGAACGTTGGAATCCAGCTCTGCCATCTTCCCCCAGATTTTTGCTAATAGTTTCTCAAACACTGGATGTAACCCTAATGCCATACCCCAGAGAAAGCCAGAACATTAAATATGAATGCTATTTATATAGAAATTAGAGTATTAAACTTTTTTATGAGTTTGATTTCTGCATGTTTAGCAAGCAAAATTATCTCAATAAAGGCACAAGAAGATCAGAAAAAATGTCAGAAGGGAAGCAGAGGAAGATAAAGTTTTGACAAAGAGGGGAGCTTAGGACTCTCATGAAACCTCCCCCTCCAAATCCGTTTTTATTTCTGAATTCAAGACTAAAGACTCTCCAATTCTCATTGTCCATATGGAGTTAGGCTGCTTTCCAAGCAGCAGACTCATCCTTCATGGTCCCCTCTGCACATGCTGAACTCAGCATTCCTGAATCTCCTGCAGGCAGGATGCTCTGTGCTTTAACAGTGGCTTTGCCATGCCTGAGACTCAGCTTTCTACAGGCATTTACATGGATGCCACCCACTGTTTTCCATTAAGAAGTCAGGAGCTTAAATACCTTTGAAAATTTGATCCTGTTAAGTCCCCTTTTTGTAGCCTCAGCCCTTTGGGTTTTAGTTCCTGTGCCAGGAGCTATAATTTTTACTTACAAAAGGTTTACATTCAGACCTTACTGATGGCATAAATATAAGATTCCAATTTTCTGAGAAGCAGTTTTGAAATAGGAGATAAAATTGCCACGGTTCATATGCAGCATGGTTTTCCCAACTTACTTTACTGCTATCAGCAGTAAATGAGATTTTATATGACCTAACCTGAAAAATTGAAGTTTTTCATTGAACTGATGATGGACTCTTTGTAATATGCTATATGCTAATATGTTTTTAAATACCTTAGATGCAATTTAAAAAAAAGAAAAGAAAGGAAAAGAAAAGAAAGGAAAAGGAAAGGAAAGGAAAGGAAAAGGAAAGGAAAGGAAAGGAAAGGAAAGGAAAGGAAAGGAAAGGGAAAGGAAAGGAAAGGAAAGGAAAGGAAAGGAAAAAGGAAAGGAAAGGAAAAGGGAAAGGAAAGGAAAGGAAAGGAAAGGAAAGGAAAGGAAAAGGAAAGGAAAGGAAAGGAAAGGAAAAGGAAAGGAAAGGAAAGGAAAGGAAAGGAAAAGGAAAGGAAAAGGAAAGGAAAGGAAAGGAAAAGGAAAGGAAAGGAAAGGAAAGGAAAGGAAAGGAAAGGAAAGGAAAAGGAAAGGAAAGGAAAGGAAAGAAAAGGAAAGGAAAGGAAAGGAAAGAAAGGAAAAGGAAAGGAAAGGAAAGGAAGAAAGGAAGAAAAAAAAGAGAAAGAGAAGAGAAGAGAAGAGAAGAGAAAGAGAAGAGAAGAAGAGAAGAGAAGAGAAGAGAAGGAAGGGAAGGGAAGGGAAGGGAAGGGAAGGGAAGGAAGGGAAGGGAAGGGAAGGGAAGGGAAGGGAAGGGAAGGGAAGGGAAGGGGAAGGGAAGGGAAGGGAAGGGAAAGGGAAGGGAAGGGAAGGGAAGGGAAGGGAAGGGAAGGGAAGGGAAGGGAAGGGAAGGGAAAGGGAAGGGAAGGGAAGAAAAGAAAAGAAAAGAAAAGAAAAGAAAAGAAAAAGAAAAGAAAAGAAAAGAAAAGAAAAGAAAAGAAAAGAAAAGAAAAGAAAAGAAAAGAAAAGAAAAGAAAAGAAAAGAAAAGAGAAAAGAAAAAGAAAAAGAAAAGAAAAAAGAAAAGAAAAGAAAAGAAAAGAAAAGAAAAAGAAAAGAAAAGAAAAGAAAAGAAAAGAAAAGAAAAGAAAAGAAAAGAAAAGAAAAGAAAAGAAAACGTGGAAACGTGGAAACGTGACCATCATGACCATCAGAAACAGTCTTTTTCTCCATGCAAAGATCTAGGTGATTTCCACATTTATGCATTACATGAGGGTAACTGACCTTCCAGTTCCTGGGAAAAAACATCTGCTACCTTTATAAAAACTAAAAATATTTTTAAAATATATAAAAATTTAAAAGAAATTATAAAGTAAAAAAAAATGAATTGCCTCAACAAAACTTGACAAAAAGTTGAACTCTTCCATTACTGACATTTTAATGAGCTACCAAATGAAGATGAGGATTTTTGTTTTTTATTTTTGACAGCTACTTTTGCATTACAGTGCACTAAATACATTACCACAAGTACAACTTTTGTTCTTCATAGTTTTTCAGTAGGGCTAAATAGGACCTAATACTTTTGTTGCAATTCTCCAGTGCTAGTTACAAAAACACCTTTGTGCTTTCCTCTCAGCAACGCAGAACTTTGTTGCTCCAGCCACTGAAAGCCAACCAAGGGGTTGCATCTTCCAGTTTTCCATGTCTTTCTTCATGAAAAATATTAACAAAAAGCACATCTTTGTCCTAACCTTACATTTAGGTACAAACCTTCAGCTTTTTGTCCCAGAAGTCAAAAGGGATCTACTTCTTACTTCTTCCCACCTCTGCTATCCCAAACTCCCAGTATATTTTATTGATTTGCTTTCCTCTGTGGCTGGTCTTTGGAAGGTTTGGCATTCAGATTCATGGATCAGAGATTCCATGAAGAATTTGGTTTGGTTAATGTGTCTTGAGATCAGGATTATGATCACACAGATTTCATTTCAGAAAAGAATTTTCCTTAACACAGACTGACACAGATCTCGGGATTGAGACAGGGAGGAGGCAAGAAAAAACAGAAAGAAAATTCTCTCCACTACAGGGCTTGAAACATTTACTCCCTCCCTACAGCAGGAATAGGACACCACAGTTCTCTGCTTGATGCCAAATAAACCAGTAGAATATTTCATCCTAGCAGAAATCTTGGGGCTTAGGATAGGTGTCAAGTAGCAGCCTGAGAAACAGAAAAATCAGATTTGATGCAATAATGGGTTCTGACTTTCTGACTTTCTGTGAAAGCTGGGCTTGAATGATACAATCTAATCATATAACCAGATGGCACTAAGCACAAGGCTTGCTGACTGTGCTGTCAGTGTTAGTGTTACATTTGACTCAAAACCATCTAAAAGGTCTGTAAATGTCCCTTTTTTCTGGAACAAAAATAAAATCTTCCTGTAATGAAGCCTAAGCAGTATTGAACATCTGTGACTATCGAATTATTTTCCTCTTTATTCATGCCTTTAGGTAAAGCTCATTTCTCCTAGCTATATTTACTACATTTATTAAAATAATCAGCTTATTCAGAATGGAGCAGCACTGAAAATCCTTAATCTAAGAGAATTCTTATGTAGATCTGCAGTACTATTCAGCTCTGCAATACTTACAATATTTTCTTTTAAAAATGTTCTTGTCACATACTGATAAGGTTGTTACACTTGCATGACTAAATATTTTAAAGAAAAAGATCTGCATATAAGTCAAGAGATGGGTATACCAGCATATTTCTGGTAAATGGGTATTATACGAAGAAATGGGTATTATATGAAGAAATTCTTTTTTAGGAGTGACCAGCTAGTATCAGCTAAAGTCCTGACTGAATATCTTAAGCATGTAAATTAATAAGCACAGATGTGAAAAAGTATTCTGATAGATGCTTCAGAGATAATTTGCATTTGAAAAATCCACGAACAGTGGGAAGACATCTGGCATATGCCAAAATATCAGGAATGAGACAGAAAATGCGTTGTATGAAAATGCTATTTAGAGTAAAAAGGAAAAAAATAATTAAAAATTTCTTCTCTCATTAGCACACCTGTTGGACATGAGCTTATCACAACCTACCATTACTTCTCACTCAAGACTTCCTCTTCTTCAGCTCATTCTCTCCACACCCTTTCCCCAGGAAGGAAGATAGGTCCTTGTGGGAATAGGCTGCTGTGAATGTGCCCCCTGGCTGTAAAATACACAATAATTCTTACCTGGCATCATTCACATTTCTCTTAGAAACCAATGGATACCTCAGCACTCACCTCAGTTTAAAAAAAAAACAAAAAAATTGAAGGAGAAGAAAAAAGAAACTTTTCTTTAATCTAAGCTATTTTTAGACAGCTACAGCGTTTAAATGCTTTCAGTCCCAGATCCTCTAGTATCCTGCCCTAGCAATTTTTTAAAATAAATAAATGACTGCTACTGGAAAAATAAAGGAACCCCACATAATAATTACACACATAATTTGCAAGGAAATTGAATTGCTGTGATTTCAATGCGACAGGGAACAAGAACACATAACATGATATTTGTTCAGAACAAATATCAGAGTAAAAGCCAAAACTAGGCAAGGGTAATATTTCTCTTTGAACTCATAGATTGCTTGCTTTAATTAGGAACTAAGAGGCAGATGCAGCAGAAGCTGCCCATCTCAGAGAGATCAGAAAGGATCTCGTCAGATCTCTTAAGAGAAAATTTACAATTGCAAATCAGATCATGAAAAAAAGCACAGAGGTGTAGTAGCCTTCTCCAGTCTGAAAATCCAGCTCTGTGGCAGTACTGAAGCCACATATTTTAGGTATCCTTATTTAATAACCTCTCTTACAAGAAAAAAAGCAACAATACAGAAGGTTTGACTATTAATTTTTACTAGGTATCTTACTATATATACCTTTCAGGGAAGTCTAGAAATAAGGCAAATGTCATTTCCTTAATTTTACTGAAGGCCACAGCACAGAGAGCAGTGCTTCAGTGTTACTGAAGGGCAGGAGGGTCAGCAGCAGATCTGAAACTGCAGTGCCCAGCTGAGGGAGCTGAGAATAATATTCAGTGGTCCCCTAATCCAGTTGGCAATCAGAAAGCAGAGGCACCACCAACCCTTGAGAACAAAGTTTGTCCTGAAATGTTATTTGCACCTCTGAAAACTCTCGTGATCAGATCATCTGGAGGCCATGCAGTGAGGAATCAAAACAAAATAGCACATTTAAAGTTCTTATCCTGGGCGCTTAAATAAAGAAAACAATAAAACTCTTTCACTGCATTTCCATTTTCCCTGTATACTCATCTATACAGATGCACCCTCTTCATTCTCCTCCTCATTTGATGTATATTCATTATTCAAAAAAACAATAAAATCCAAGTGTGGAAATGATTTTTCATAAACTACATAAACCCAGCCTCTCTTTAAGATGGCACTATGTTTCCAGTGTTTGGTTTCTCCTCTCCCACACGTATTACAGAAAGCCTAAAATGGCACAGGGACTCTGTTGGGTATGATTTATTGCCTTGATTTATTGAACCGAGCAATGACAGAGCTCCCACTTGACAAGTTTTCATTTCTTCATGGCAAGTAATTAGCCTTCATATTGCCAAAGGGCTCCTCAGCTGCCCTGTCAATGCTAATGAAAATACACCATCTTATCATAGTAAGACATTTACAATATTCACACACTGCTTTCCAGTGGCCTCTCATTAGCTCCAGTCTGCTTAACTTTGCTGGTTTATTTGAGGCAACAGAACAGAAAAATCTGATGCTCAAGGAGGAAGGGAATCATTCAGCTACAATCTTCCCTCTCTGCTGGGATAGAATAAGGTCTTCTGACACCCCCCTGCCAATGATTTTAAAGAGACCATGTGAGGATGCACACCCCAGCACACTTTTTTGGCTGTATATTTGTTCTCCTGCCTTCACAGAGCTGCTTTTTTCCTTTAGCACAGCCCCATATAACAGGTAATGTTATAATTCACACCTCATCCCAGTCATAATCCCTCTCCTACCTCTTCCCCTGGCAGGTGTTTTACAGCTATCAGGTCCTGATACAGAACCTTGTCTGCTGCCAAGCTGCCAGTGCTGGAGACAGCAAACAAAATCTATAACCACATCCCTGCCTGTTCCCTAACTACCAGGGGAGAGGATAACAGTCAGAGAGGTTCAACAACCTTGTTAATTCCTTCAGGCTGGGAATAAACCCTGCAGGCAGACAGTGCAGCAGGGATGGAAGAGGAGCTGTGAGGGCATGCTGTCCAATCCACAGTGCTACAGAGGAACACGGCCTGTCAAGTAATCCCATCGAACCCCACAAATAGTCTTTATTCCCGTGTGGTATTAACATCTCACTGGATATCTGCAAACTGTACAGTGGCCCAACAGCTCAGCAGATATCACCCACAGACCTACCCTAACTTTAATACAGCCACTGCAGCTGCTAAGAACCATTTTATCTTGCAGCAGCATCTTCAGCACAGCTGCACAACACCATGGGACCACTGACAGGGAGACAGCCTGACTTGTGTGCAGGAAAAACATACAGTCAGAACAAACAGACAAGCTGCCACTATACACACTCAGCTTGGCTCTCTTAAAAACCCTCAAGAATGGTACTAGTAGATCCTCTTAAATTTTTTTCTATAATTCCAGATTGAGATTATATTAGAGCACACCAAATAACTTCGTCCTTTGCCTTGGTTTTTTCTTGTCCTGTTTTCCCCACCTTGCAATAAATTTTCTCCTCTTTCTGGGACAAGGAACTTCATTTTTCATCCCCACAGGACTCATGTTACCATTGACTCAGAATCGTGACTGCCAAAGAACAGATAGGAAGCAAAGTGTCATTATAAAGAAAATCAAATTTCTTCACCTGTAAGGGATGATGGTGAAATATGGATTTCAAAGTGAATTGCTTAATACATTGCCAACAATTTCAGTTTCCACTAGCAAGGAGGAAAAAAGAAAGATGAATCCTACTAGGAAACCAGCACCTGGCAAAGATACTTCTACGGAAATCTGTGAAAAACTGAAGGACACTTTCAGTCTCTGCTAAACCACTGGATTGTGCAGCTGAGAAACAAATTTGCTATATCCATGCCTTGGGCATGTTAATAGCAGCACATTCCCCATCACAAAATGAGACATAATGGAAATATATTATCCTCTAAACCCCACATACTTCCCCACAGATTCTTTGGGGATGATAGACACACACACAACTCATCATTCTGGTCCATCAGATGGTTTTCTGCTTCTGCTTTGCAACATCCACGGAAGGGCTATCTCACCATCAGCCTGCTTATTGTTTCCTTGTCCTATTACAGCCATCAGGGCAAACAATTCCCTGAAGTAAAACTGCTGTCCAGAAGAGCAATGCCCAAAATGCATATGGTCTTCTGCCTGCTTGTATTTATTTTTACTGGTATTGCTTTTGCTCTTAACACTGTATCTTCCTTTAAATCTACAAATCACTCAGAACATGTTCTAGCACACACTTTAAAAACACAACATAGTCATAAAACATTGCTTGGGAAGCTGTGAGTAACAAAAAGCTGAGCTGTCCTACAGCCATGCATTGTGACAGAAAAATAAGTGTTGATTAAATTCCTGTTACACAGTTTAAGTGTTACTATTCCATCTGTGAGCAGCTGGATACTTCATCTTGAGCTTGAAATTCGAGGCAATATTAATGCCTTAGGAGGGTCTTTAGTCATAGTTCCTTGCTTATTTCAGACATTTCCCCATGCCAGTGCCATTATGCATAAAGGCATCTTGGAAACTGTGTCAGAAAGCAGATTTGGGGCTTCTACTGTTAAGACCAAAGGCTGCAGATAAATAATGCTTTGGTGACCCAAGGAGACATGCTGTGTTTCCTCTAATTGCTTTTTTAATTTTCAATATGAATTTTCATCAACAAAAGCCTACTGAAATTTCAGGGTAAGGGAAGGAAGAAGGTTGAGAACAGAAAAGGGACATTTTTACCTTCTTTTTCTTGCAATATATTTGTTTAATCACAGAAATTCTGTCAGAATAGGGAAAAACAGAGGATGAGTATGCTTCTCAGCAGTGTCTCAGTCACAAAGTAGGGAAAGGGTGATAACATGTCATGATTTCTTTTAAAACATGAGAGATTAGACACACTCTCACAGAGTTTATGTAAAGTGCACAAGAAATAGTGCACCCAATTAATGCAGCTAATCTGTATGGTAATGCCTTTTAATGTATATGCCAAAAGACCTTACTTAAAATGGGTGATGTGAAATCCTTACAGGAATTAAATCAGAAGTTACTGTGCCTGAAACTCCAAGTACTTCCAGAGTGGAAGTTTATCACAGAGGGTTAAGACAAACATGGGTGAAAGTAGAAAATAAAGCTCCACATCAGACAGAATAACAGAAAGGTGACTTAAATATCACTCTGAACATCTAGAGGTTATACTATAGAAGGAAAAGGCAAAATCCCACCATGCCACTAAATCTTGATGTCAGTATTGGAGCATAAATGGCATATAAGCAATCCCTGGTGTACTTTGACCACTGTTATCTGTTACACATAAATACTGACTGAGCTGGTTTTACAGCTACTGAAGTTACTTACATACAACTAGGAATTCTGGCATTACAAATTCCTATGCAAGACTTACAGAGAGAGAGAAGATACATTAATGATACAGTACTAGATAAGAGCATTTTAAATATTCTTATATAGTTTCAAAAAGATCAGCCCATCTTGCTTGCATTTTCTAATACAAGTCCCCTGTGTATTTGAAGGACCTTATTATCCCTGTCCAAATCAGACTAGAGGAATTATACCATCTATTATATCATTTATTAAAATGAAGTAATAATTAGTACATCATCCATTGATTCTTCTTGTCTGTTACAATGAGATGAAGAAACAAGTAAAAAAGGTCATTTGCATTGGGTGTTTCTGCATTGTAATATTCTAATCAGTACTCATTTCTTAACAAATGCAACGTACCCACACAGTTTTATAAGACAAGCCTGGGAAATAATCACATCCTTAAATAAAATTTAAAAAAATTATGCTTTGCTTGTCACTGAAAGGTGAGAAAGAACACAAAAAATACACATAGATCCCTTTATACAACTCCACAGCCTCCTGATTTTTGAAGGTTGCTTAAACAACATATTTATATATCAGAAGCAAAATGCCAGTGCTTTGAAATGCCTGCAGGAAAAGGAGAAGTAATGCTGGAATTTAAAAAACAAGGCCCATATGAACCTGTCAACTTGTAATTCCCAAAGCCACGTTTGTTTGGTTTTTTCTAGGATAAGGACTTCACCTGTGATCTTTGGTGACACATTTTAAGGCCTATCTGAACAAAGATTATGGTTCCAAAGTCCTGCCTAATTTCAATTTGAGCAATGCAAATCCAAGTGAAAGTCTTAAGACTCACCACTCAGCTGTCACTCTACAGACTCTTAACATTTTTACATTGAAATGTTTTTTGCAAAGATACACAACCTTTTCAAAATTTCATTTCCTGGGAGAAAAACAACATTCAGAAACAATCTTCTTCAGGTCACTCTCTTCTAAACCACTCTCTACAGAGGTTTTGCCCAGATATGTATAAATATTATACATAGTCAAGGAAAATGCAGGAGAATACAATTTTTGCCCTTCTACAGAAGCAAAAACACTGGGCTAGAAATCAACATCACTCCATCTAGCACAGGGTATCTTCGATTTTGCCGTATAACATAAACACATCTGCAGCTGGAAGTGATTTTCTTCTTGCATCCCTGTTTCCCCTGTAATTTGCATTTTAGGAGGTATTGTCTCTTCAGATGTTGAACATGTCACTGCAGGTGAGAATTCACAGGGCTTATATTCTGGATCAACTTTCTAACCAGTCAGCTACTGGCTAAATTGAGGGCACCTTCTCCAACTTGATTCTGAAGGACTCTTGTTCTTTTTTTTTTTTTTTTTTGGAGCTATCCCAGAAGCAAGGCTGTGATGCTCAGGCAGAAAAAGCCATCTCCCCATTGACCTCTATCTTCTATAACCTTTTCCTCCCTTTTTCTTCTTGGAAAATCACAAGCACATCAGCATGTTCTGTGTATTTGTGTCTCAACCTGCTGAGCTCTGCTAAGAAGTGTCTGGAATCCCCCAGACTTTTGATGGAAACAGGTGCCTGGGTAAGCTTAGATCACAACCTCCTGGATGAAGTGATGAGCAGTAATTTTTAAAGCCACTGCAATGCAATGGTAAAGATAAGCTACACAATAAATACAGAATAACAATAAATGTTGTTTGGGCAAATATTCCTCAGGACAAAATAACTGAATGCACACAGATGCACCTGACTCCAAAATTCATAGAAGTAGATTGATTATTAATGATTTGAGTATGATATCAATGCCAAAACAAACTACATTGTATAGTATAGCTAATACACACACATCTGAAAATGTCTTGGGGAATGGTATTAGAGAAAATGGACCTAAGAATAACATAGCTTTAAGAAGAAAAACATGACAACATCTACTGAGGGGTCAGAAACTATTATTTCACTCCCTAGATGACAGGATGTTGAATGGCTGAAGAAACTGTTGTTGCTTTAATATTATTATACTCCATGCAGACATCCAGGCAAAGATAGCCACAGCTTTACTGATTTCAGCACTCACAATACACCTTAAGGTGGGGGGGTGGGGGGAAAAACAGTTATGGAAAGAAGCTAAGGATGTGTCAGGGAAGAGCTGGTTTTGCTCACCTTCAGCTGCCCTTTCTTTTAGCTGATCTGCAAAGTGCATGTAAAGTAAAAAATCCAGGAGAAGAATGCATCTATAGGTGGCTGATGTGGGAGCCTACAAGACTGTTTTGATCTGGACTAATCTTCAGAGGCTGTAATAGAAAGATTCCCACTAACATAATAATATTAGTAATTAGGAATACAAAAAAAACCTGAAATAGGGTAGAAAGACTGGAGAAGGAAGCATAAAGGTATGTTAATTCATACTTGGCCTGTAACAGAAGGAGCCTCATCTGAAAAGTTTAACTCCTGGGGGAGAAAAAAACCAGCCAACTTTAAATACATGTTTTAAAAGGATAAAATGAAAAATAAATTATAATTTCACCTTCAGATAAAAGCTACTAAGGGAAAAAGAAGGTACAGACAGTAATAGGGTATTTTCTTTAAAAAATACTTTACACATTTCAATTCTTGTATTTCCCTTGGGGTTTGAATATTTTGGTCACATAGTTATCCAATTAAAATGAAAACTTTGCATTATCCTTTAAGCGAGGACAGCTGCCAGCTGCAAAGTTTCATAAAGTCTTTAATCTTGTCCATAAATATTTAACAAGAATTGGTTAGTACACAAGCCAAAGTAAAGTAAGAAATCAAAGACATGAGCTCTGCAGTAACCTCTCTATTGTCTGAGTGGAGATGAACTACTAGAACAAAATTATTACTTTCCTCTTTTTATGTTAGAATTATTATTAAAATATATGCAGGCAACTTTTCTGATCATTTTCCCATTTTCTTCTCCTCATGTAATGCATAGGAGAGGCAAACTAAACACATTTCAAAACTGAGATAAATCTCTCATTTTCAAGGAGTATAGTATCCTATACTCCTTCCCATGTTAATCAGGTTTTTTTTTTTTTGAGCACAGCCTTCAATAAAGGGTAAATTCTTTTCATGATGTGTTGGATATATAAAGGCTGTGTGTTCAATACCCATAGGCAGAAATATACTTACAGGTGTAAGGAGACTGCAGGCACCACCCACAACAACAGCTCCTCACATATCCCCATTTTTTTGCAGAAAGAAGAGAAATAGTCCCGTTGCCTAGAAATAAATGGTAACCAATTCCATTTTCCCAATCCCAGGCTTCCAATCCCAGTGTTTATCAGGACTATCAGCAGGAGACATGGTCTTGCCCTGCAGCACTCATGATAAGCACACAGCAGAGTTACAGCAGCAGCATTACAGCATCACCACCTCTTGGGCTCAAGAGAATAAGCTCAATGACAGCCTTCACATGTGGCCCTTGAACAACTGATCTCAGTTTTTCTCATGCCTCTCCTGATCACCAAACTTCATCTCCATGGGCTGGAGTATCAGTTTCCCATGGGAGTAGGGAGTCCAGACATGATAAGAAACAAGCATGAAACTGCACTTTCTGAGTCTTCTGTGTCAGTGATGGACAATCCATGACACCAATCCAAAGAATGACAAGTGGTTGACACTTGTTCATCTTTTTTTCAGAATTCTTGCCAACAGAACAACATATTTTGGTGCCTAATGGGTTTTAGCCTGGTTTCACCCTCACATCAGCAAACTTAAGTTTCATTTTTGTTTGGATTAAATGCACACTAAGTAAAGTCAAACACATAAAGCTCTTTAGCACACAAAATAATTAATGAGGCCAATTTCTTGTCCATTTGATTACCAGGCCTCTAGACACTCAGAGTTGAGAAGCAGCACAGTGAGCAGCCTCAGTCTAATAAACAAAATGGCAAGCACTGCTCTTAATGCTGTCAGTATGACAGTAGCTCTTTAAAGTTCATACAGTTTCAATGGGCAGAATATTGAAAAATGTAAGCACAAGGTCTCCAAGCACAGATTATCTGAGAAGAATAGCCAGATGATCTAATGACTCTACCTCTGTGACTATAGTAGGTATCTCTGTCAGCTGAACCCAGCTCAGGTGAGTCAGAGATGCTTTTAAATTTATTGGGTTTTACTAAGACAGCCACAGCAGAACGAAAAAAAAAAAATTTCCACAAAGACCATATCACTTATAGCAATATGTAATACCTATCTGTGTCAGGATGCCAACCTTGATGCAAACAGACAGTTAAATATTAGAACCACACTGACAAACTAAAGCTGCATATGTTATGAATTGCTTATAAAGCACTCCCTGGCACAATGGAGCAAGGGAGATGCTGGAGCTTAATCCTTCTTCTTTCTGAATCAATAAAAGTATTCTTCTGAATTTAACAAGTTGGGATTAAAACACTAGAATCAGCTGCACTGAAGTGGCAGAGTGAATTGTGAGGGATGCTAGAGATGAAATCAGATGAAAGGGGTTATTGCCAGAATCTTTGTGATAGGTGCTTTTCAGAACTTTGCATTTTCTGTTTTAATCTGAAACCTGGAAATAAAGGAACCTGATTTATTGAAGGAAGATGTTTGGCAATGTTGTTAAGGGGAGGGGGGAGGGACGTGGGGGAAGAGAAGAAAAAGAAGAGGGTTATGTGAGATATCTGGAAATTAAAACCTTGACATATTCAAAATCACTAGTTATTAATGAAAAATATGACCATTCTCTGAGCTCTGTCATTGGTGAGTCAAATAAGCTTTGAAAATTACTTTTGGGAGTACAGGTGGCTGGAAGTCTCTCTGAAGATAATGAAAGCTGAAGAGACTAAGCACACTGGAAAAGTCAGATCATTAATAGCCCTGCCTCAAATTTCATATGTTTAAATGCAATCTGAGGTAGTATTGACTTGTCCTTTTCTTCTTCAAGTAATCAAAACTGGGCCTTCAAATTCAACCATAAAAAAAAAACAAAAAAAAAAAAACAAAAAAACAAAAAAAAAAAAAAAACAAAACAAAAAAAAAAAAACAAAAAAACAAAAACAAAAAAAAAAAAAAACCTGCTTTCAGTTCCTCTGAATATAGACTCGAAGTACAAAGCCAATAGCACATCCCACCCAATCTGTGATTAAGATGTTATTTGAATTTTGGGTCTAGATTTAAGGGTCCTGCGTTCTGTTAGCCCTGAGAGATTAGTGAACAGGTTAGAGGCCAGTCCTGTACAGGATTGTGAATAAATGAACAAAGGAATTCACTGCTGTGGTCATGGTGAGCAGAAACTGAGAAATATTTTTCTGGAAGAACTCATCCCCATAAGAGAGTTTTATAGCACAGATTAATCTCTGACATATATTAATTATAGATGAGGGAGCTCAATGCAAAGATAAACTGGGCAGAAAAGGTACGAGGAGAGCCTCAGAAAATCTGTATTTGGCCTAGTGATCAAACCCACTTTTGTTTGTCAACAGAGAGCTCCTCAGGCTCTCAGTCCCTGGGGGCAGAGCAGCAAGAAGTGATGAGCATGACAATTCCTCTGATGGAATCCAGGGGAAACCAGTAGGAGACTAACCACAATCACCCTGACCTGAAAAGTACCAAAACTAGGGAAAACCAAAGAAAAACTGGTGATATCTGGGTGAGAAGAGCTGAGGTAAGCAGAAAGTAGTCACATACTTTGCAGTGGTGGGTGGGCAACAGAAAGCAGTAATTTATTTTTTTTTTCCACTCAGCACAAACAATTTTTCTTCAACAAGAGCACTAACAGTTTGCAAGCTGAACGATAGGAACAGGTTTAACTGAGCCCAACCTCTGGACTTTCATCCAGATGTTTAATTTGGATTAAACAACTACATCCAGATATTTAATCCTTGAGCCAGGATGAGCTGTACAGAGTGATGTACATGAGTGATGCTCTTGGATGAAGCCATGGCTACTGCCAGGAGTGCTATAAGCACATGGAAACCCATGCAGTTCAGCTGAACAGACTACTAGGGACACACGATTCCTACAGGCAGAAACATGACCCCTGATTGCTGTGGGACTGGGAGAAGAGGGTGAACACTTCAACCCCAAAGTACTAAACTGTTCGGCAGAGCAATGCAAGGCTGGCAGAGACATCAGGATCTTGTGTGCAACCAGAGAGCAACATCAGAAAGCTGTGGTGAGAGGCAAAACCAACATTAATCTCCCATTTTGGATGTCCCCTGTAGACACTACACAGAAGATACAGCACAAGACATATCACCAGCTTCAAGTGCAGGACACACTGCAGTTCTAATTTTACCTGATGCTACATGAGTAAAGGTTACTATTAAGCCAATAGAAACTTCTAAAGCAGCACCAACTGCCTTTAACTGATACTATTACTTTAACTGATTCCTTCAGCAAATTGCCAGCAATAACCTTTATTTCCTAGGCTGCTTCCCCACAGCAGTAATCGAATTCTTGTTAACAATTTTCAGGCATGGAGGAAATCTGAACAAACTAATCTCTGATAAAGCACCTCTGTTCACAGCTATGCAATCTGAAGTATTTCTGAGGGAGAGACATATTAAGCCTTGAAATTCTTCCATTTATTATCCTCATGCCAATGAGAAAATGGAACATTTTAATTGAGTTTTGAAAGACTGCTTGTAAACTGACGACCTAGAAAGAAAGAGCTGCAATTCATTTCCCATAGATCTCTTACAGAACTTGTGAGAAACCTGACATGAAGCAAACCAGATGTCTGCCACAGCACCAGTGAGTAAGTAGTGCATACAGATCAAGGTAAACAGGTTTATCACAAGCCTCAGTCATGAAGCTTTGATTCAGGAGCAACAAGCATTTTGCACCACAGCATCACCCTCACCATTTCAGCTTTCCTTTAAAAGGGAAAAACAGGAAAATGTAAGTCCAGGAAAATCTGAAAACATAAAAAGGCACAAATCATGTGGCTTATAGTGCTTGCCTCACAGCAGAGGACAGAAGCAGAAGCTCAGTTAAGCAGCCATCTGCCTGTTCTCTCTCTTGGGAAAACTCTACACAAGGTATCACCCACACTCATCTCATTCTGATAAGAATTGATTCAGCATAATTCAGCTCACTAGAACATACACAGTGCAGCACACTGCCATGGGCTGGTAGCTATGTAGCTGCTCTAATGTTAACTTTCTGTAATAAATAATTTGGTTTTGATTCTAAGACTGGATTTCTGATAAAAAAAATGTGCTACTAAGCTCAGAGACTGTAGAGGAATTCACAGCACAGTTACCAGGAAGGAAATATATGGAATGATATATATCTATTCCACATGCTTGTACTTCCACAACAGAAGATAACATTTTGGGTTATCTTGACAGGCTAGATAGTGATACTTGAAATTTTGGGCAGAGTCTACTTGAGTCAAATAATTGTTCTATCAGAAAATGAAAGACATTTATCAGTGAGAGACAGGTGTGAAAGCAGAGATCAAACACACAGAAACATCACTCTGCAGTCTCCCATTGTGGTGACTTCACATATTAAAATATTGTAAAAGTTTGACCTGATGCCAAAGGACACAAAAAAAAGGCTGAGGTACTCAATGATTTCTCCACCTTGGTCTTTCAAAGGTAAAACTGCCATCAGTCCCAGGGAAGGTGATCAGACAAATTCTCCCAGTAGTCCTTCACATACAAATAAAAGTCAGGAAGGTGACTGGGCATGGATTTCTGAAAGGGAAATCATGTCTGACTAACCTGATAGTTCTCTACTTGGTGATAGAAGTCATTGCTCTTTGTCTCTGTTATGACTTTCAGCACTGTCTACCACAGTAGTATCACTGAAAAACAGACAAAGCATGGACTAGATAAGTGGGCAATGAGGTGGACTGAAAACAGGCTGAGTTGCTGGGCTCTAAAAGGTTGTGATCAGCAACATAAAGTCCAACTGGAGACCATGCCCTAGTGATGTACTCCAAGAGTCAATATCAAGGCCAGTGTTTTATGAATCTTCATTAATTATCTAGGTGATGGGGCAGATCAGGAAGGCATCCTCAGGAAGTCTGCAGATGATATAAAACTGGGAAGAGTGGTTGATAGATGGATGGTTATGCTGCCACTTGAAGGGACCTCAGCAGGGTCAAAAAATTGACAGAATAATGTTGGAATGTAGGACATTCAGCAAAGGGGAATACGAAGACCTTCACCCGAAGAGAAATAAACCAATGCAGCAGTTCAGCCTGGGGACAACAGGCTGGAAAAAAACTTTGCAGGAAAAGACCTGTGGGTCCCAAAATACACAACAAGTTGTTCATAAGTAAACAACGTGCCCTCACAGCAAATCAGACTAAAGGTATCCTGGGCTGCATCACAAAAACCATTGCCAGCAAGTCAAGGGACACAGATGTCACTTCCCCTCAATTCAGTCCTAATGAGACAAATCTGAAGTGCTGTGCCAAGTTCTGGGTTTCCCAGGACAAGAAAGACATGCACATACTGGACTGAGGTCAGGAAAACATCACAAAGTTTACTAAGGGCTTTCAGCATTCAAGTGGAGGCTGTAAGAGCTGGGACTGTTTGGGCTGGAGAAGGGAAGGCTCAGGATGATCTTATCAATGTGTATCAATACCTGATGGGAGAAGCAAAGAATATGGAGTCAGATTCTCCTCAGCAGGGGCGAGGAAGGAGGCAACAGGCACAAACTGAAATACAGCAAATTCCATGTAAATGCCAAGAAAAAGCTTTTTTACTGAGAGGATGGTCATGCTCTGGAATGGGTTTCCCAGAGAGGTTATAGAGCAGCTTCATTCTTGGAGCTATTCCAGGTCTGACTGGACAAGATCCTGAGCAATCAGCTTTAACTGACCCTGCTTTCAGAAGGGGAGTTGGATCAAATTATTTCCAGAGGTGCCTTTCAAACTCAACCGTTCTGGGATTATGTGAATTTACCATTTTCTCTACACACCCTTCAGAGGCGTGATTCAATAAAATTGCAAGATATCTATTATTTAGTTTAAAAAAATGCATGTATTCCACTAGGGAGAGCAATCCAATTCTGTGTTTGACACATGCAGTTAGGGAAATTGTTTTAATTTATATTTTATATTGTAGTTCATTAGTGTGACTGTCTCTACTGTCTAAGTACCATTATTAGACAGAAGTACCTGAAAGAATGGATTGCTCTTTCCAAAGTAATTTATTTATGAAAGAGCCTAGCCTCTTTGGTAACTAATAAAGATATTGTAACTCATATTTTATATATTTTAAAGCTTTCATAATTCAAAGATGTTAGCACTTACATGTTATTGATTATACTTACAACTGCTAAGTCCAGGGACTTGTTTCTCAGAGACAGGGATCACCCTTGTTCCCCTCCAATCTATCTACATTTTTTTTATGGAAGAGGAGATGTTTCAATCACAGGCACCTGCTTGTACTCAGTATCTGCTTAGCAGCAATCACTCTCTGTTTTTTCTCTTACCTGTAGTATAACCTCAACAGCAATTCTGTACCAGTTAATCTTACTTAATTTTAGTGTGTATATGTGTAAAATTGCATGAATATTGAACTTCAAAACATTAACCTCCATTCTGGGACTTCTCTGCTGAATCTCATCTATAAACTTCTTGGGACCACAAAGCATTTCAGCCCTGGCACACAGAATTTACCCTGACAGAAACAGGAGGAAATATGAACAATAAATATCTCACTGCATGCTGAAAGAAGGCCTTGGCTTCTCTCTGTATTGCATCTTCAGAAAACAGGTTGAGATTACTGAGCACAGGAAGACACTGCCTCTTTGAGATGAACGTGGTGAGAAGAGAATATAATCAAGTCAGACTTGAATAAATACATTTTAAAACCCCAAAACAAATTAAAACAAAGTCAGATTTTCCCTAGAGAATTCAGTATCATGACTAGTCTTTTTCCATAGATTTTCTCCCAATCAATACTAAATGCTGCTCTGGTGCCAGCTTAGTTGGCCAATAATGAGTGCTGGGGTTGGATTTAACGTAACATTATCAGCATTCAGTAGCACTACATCTTATTGCAGCAGGGAGGAGACAGAACAGGGGAGGGAGAGGAGATAAAAAGGAAAGAAAGATTAAGGCAAATATTATTTCCTAAATTACACAGTAGATTTTCATGCTAATGGATATCCCATTCCAGACTTCATGCTAAGTAAAGAAATTGGCATAGTATGTAGCTAAGGCACTAGTATGATTATCTTTATTCTTGGTGATTACATTTTGGCAGGAATTTTGGCAGCCTTATTCCACACAGATACCTTCACAGATCACTCACTCTGTAAACAGGTCTCCAATACAGCCAGAACACCACATAACTATTATTCTCTTTTCTCTATGCTCCTGAGACAAAAGCATTTGTGCTTGAACAATGAATACATGGGGTATTTGAGGTCTTAACAGCAAACCAGATCTTTTTTTTTTGTGCAACTGGCCCCAGGGAACAGCAGACCCATAACAGTATTTACCAGCAGACAGTCCTTGGTGCTGCTTTTGTGTCAGCCCTTGAACACCTACCCTGGCATCCACATCCTCTGCCACACCCCACCTATTAGCACATGGAAAAGTTCCTAAGACTTAATTTAATTATTATCTGAACTAAACCAAATATTTCTGTGAAAGAACAGTGTTGCTGCCTAGAAAGGCAGAGAGATCTAAACCTTATAATGGCTGCATTTTTGTACCATATTATCATCAAGGGGGAGAGAGGTGCCCAGTTTCACCTGTGGGACACCCTCACTGTCAGTGGATTTGCATGGCTGTGACTTAGCAAATGGGTCTAATGCTGGAGAGACAGGGAAAAAAGTCTTTGTGGTACTGGCTGAGCAAAACTTGAAGGCAACCTAACAGAATAAAAAATCTTTCAGAGCTGCCTCCTGTCACACCAGTCAAGGAGTATTATTCTCTGAGTGTGGACTTTTTTAGAAGGAAAAGGCTATCCTTACAAAGGTGCTTTTTGATCTACAAATGGGTTTTAAGGTAAAGGCATACCTTTTAAAGTGAGAGTACTGAGACTGGTTGGAGAAGAAAGAAATGCAGCATGTGTTCAAATGAAACCAGCAATGGCAAAAAAAGACAGAATTA
The DNA here is from genome assembly GCF_036169615.1 of Heliangelus exortis. Lineage (NCBI taxonomy): Eukaryota > Metazoa > Chordata > Aves > Apodiformes > Trochilidae > Heliangelus > Heliangelus exortis. The sequence goes on from NC_092427.1 coordinate 8,690,412, forward strand.
TGATGAAATACTAAAAAAAAACACCTACAGAACACACTTCAGCTATCTAAATATTTGTGTAACCAAAAATCCTGTTTAATTTTGAGTACTACCTTTGCCACACCACTGTATTTAAGACTTAGCTTTTTTTTTAAAATCCAGGGTGCTGTCCTATTAAAACATCCTCAAGAAAAATGTGTCAAGAACCCAGCAGAGAGAGGGAGGGGTTTTATCCAAATCCTGCCATCACACATCTTGTTTCACTGACCTGAATGCAGGATGTGTTGAGCCCAATGGATAGGTCTGACACTGAGAAATTCTAGAGGACAAACAGTTCTGCTTCACTGTCCTGAGGAGACTTTTCAGTTTTGCAGCAGCTTCAGTGCAAGGCTCCAGGTAGAGAGGAGAGTGCCACCTCACTCCCATTGACTGCAGTCTGATCTACACTTCATTCCTTTACAAATCTCTCCCCTCTCTCAGATGAAAGCTGCCTCATTTCTACTGGAGGGAAAAGGGAAAAAATGCATTAAAAAAGCAGCAAAGTGATTGCCTTTTTCCCTATCTAGTAAACGCTGTTCCAAAGATCTTTTTCCTAAAGTCAGATGAAACTGCATATTTTAATAACACTGCAAGCTAAGTTTAACCTTTAAATACTAATATTTAAATATTAATTAAATAGAAGGAGGAAAGCAGACTGACAGGTGTAATACAAGTCAGACAAAATATCACAGTAAAATTATATGCTGCATTGAAATTCTCATTAGTGATAATGAGAGAGGCACATATAATCCATGATCTGAAGACATACTCCAGAAACTCCAGGTAGAATAAATGATCAGAAAATTTTGCTAAGGGTAATTATTCTTATTTTATAACTTTGGGGGCAATTCTTTAAGAGAGGAAAAGTCAGACATTTGTTCTTATACATGTAGGTGGACTTTTTCCTTTAAATTGGACCCCTATTGGATTTGTTTCTTACGACATTTTACCCAAGGGTCTCTTTTCATTCCAATAGTATAGGAAAATCTTAATCTTTCACAGTTTTTCTTAGTAGCTCACTAGTCTGTTCTTTATTAATCAAAGTGTATCTCTCCAGCATGCCCTGAGTACTGCTTATACCACTAAAGCTGTCTGCAGACAGTAGAAAATTACATGCTGAAATGATAAACATTTTCCTGTTAAGTGCAATATAAAAAGACAGAATTTTGAAGCAGGATCAGTTTTTCTTTCAGCACCTTCCTGCAACATAAAAAGGCAAAATTACAGAAGTCAGGTAGGGGCACTGAGAGCTTACAAATAATTCCACACTTAAAATCATGTGTGGAAATCTACAAGACAGTTCTGAAAACATGACCGAAGGAATCTGCTTTAAAACCAAGAAAACAAGACATTAATAATGAAGACAAGACATTAATAATGAAGAAGAGCTTAAGAGATCCACAGCTGTTGTCTCACAGGTCTCTGTGAGCTAAAGCTGCACGGTTTAATGGAAAGTTAAATATGATGTGCAAAATTATGTAATTTTAGAAAATTATTTACAATTAGTTTGTTTATCCTTTTTCAAGATAGCTAACAACCTAGAAGGTGTAAAGCTGTAAAAGGGGTAAATGTTTTGAAATGCATGGTGGAGGCAAGGTTTAACTTCCTTAGAAGCAGTAAACACTAATATCAGGCTGGCTAGGGAGTTCAATTTGTTATATCTCTTAATGTCTCTCAGCATCACCTGCAGGGCCAGACTTACTCAATGCTTTATCTTCTTCTTTCAGAAAAATAAATAAATAAATTTTAAAAATGTGTCTATCTAACACTAATACTATAGCACAGGACAAATGTGCTATAGTATTTATAGTATATAGTGCTTTACATTTGCAGGTAAATTCTTATCTTGAGCAATCAGACTCCACAGAAAATCTTGCAGATACCAGCAAATAGCTGTACAGCATCAGGCAGTGTGAGAGGTCTGCAAGATCACCAATGCAGAATCCAACTGGAAAAGTTATTTTCACAGAGCATGTATATTCTGAGGAGGCCAAGATCTGTACATGTCCTGTGTCTGAGCTGCCAGCATTGCAGGTTTTATCTTAAGTAACACCTGTCACACCTACTCAATCCTCACTGAGCTTCTGTCACAGCCCTTCCAGTCATTACATCCCCACCTGCACTAACCACAACTCCACGGTTCAACAAAGTGTACTGAAAGCCGTCTAATGATTTATCCTGACTTTATTGTGAAAGAATCAGGAAATTCATGACATTCAGGGAGAACAACTGAGAGAGCTGAGATGATGCCCAGCTACCTCAGACACTACCCTGTCCAAACATGTGGGAGATGTGGGCCTGGAGGAGGCAATCTCCAGGCACAGGGAATGTGTTTGACTGCATCCTGAAGACAGCACCACTGCTCCAAGAAAGCACCACCCCTGAGCAGAGATGCTCATTGTCTTTATGTGAGATGATCAGCCAGGAGCCCTGAATTTCAGGATGTAACAGGACTCTTGAAAAACACAGATTTATCTCTGGGGATACACAAGGTGACTGAAACCTGGCATGTGCTTGGATGTGAGACATTGCATTTTGGCATCATCAAAGGATTGTTCCGATACTGTTGTCAGGATCAGGGAGGGAATCTGCTCTTTTAGGAGAGCACACTCAGGGAACTCCAGGGTATAACAAAAAGAAATCTTTTTGTCTACTGTCATTTTTTCTTCTTAAATCAAAGTTTAGTTCTATGGCACTTGAAATAAAATCTTTACAACAGAAATTTTGTTCTACATTTGGTATCTAGATAGAAAACATTTTTTTTTTTAACACATGGGGTGCTAGGGCTTAGAGCCTAGGAAGTCACATGGAGATCCTCTTCATTCATCAAACTCTGCTGCACATCTGCAAAAAGTCCATATGTCTTATGCTCCAGGTTTCCATGAGCATCCTTGTTTTATTTTTCTTGAGATGTACAAATTTCAGCTTAGGGGTTGTTTTTTTGTTTTGTTTTGTTTTGTTTTGTTTTTGCATTTGCATTTGCCATCTAAATGGGATAATGAGATAGGCATCTCTTGTTTTTCTTGCTTTGTTTTGTGGAATTACATAATTATGGATTAATGCATTTTGCAGTTCAAGGCTGAAGTAATTCAGGATTCATTTAAAGCCCTAAATTTCCCTTTTACGTGCTATACAGTGAATATACTTGCTCCCTGCCTGGAGTTTAACTATAGTGACTTGCTCCCTCCTTTTCTTTGATTATCTTCATTGTTTTCAGACATAGATGGGAAAGGGTAAAACACACTATTAATCCAAAGGATTATATAGGACATTATATAGGGTAATGTAATTCTGAGTCTAGAACAAAATAACACCATTTCTCTTGGTTTTACTTTGTTTGTTTGTCTGGGGCTTTTTTGGTTTGTTTGGTTGGTTTTTTTTTTGTTACTCCATACCCTCCAGAAGAGGGATGTAGAGCTCATCTGACATTTGATCTGCTTCTGGAAGGCAATGCTTTTATACCGGACCTCTGCTAATGCCCATAGTTAGATAGCAGGAATGTGAGCCTGAATGGTTTCTTTCATCCATCCTGGGCTTCTGTAGGAGCAGAAGTTCTACATGTATTTTCTGAGTTCCAGAGCCATAACTGAGTGACACTCCAATATAATAATGGTTATATTATTAATGTTGTTTCTTTATATCTGCCAATTTACATGAGACTGTTTTAAGCTGTCAGAGTATGAGGAGTATAGGAACTTTAATGTATGCCATGGCTGAACACTCTTTCAATTACCAAATCCTTCCTTTGCTTGAACTACAACTTAGGAAGTTCCACCCCAATATGGGTAAAAACTTCTTTACTGTGAGGGTGATGGAGCACTGGCACAGGCTGCTCAGAGAGATTGTGGAGTCTCCTTCTCTGGAGACCTTCAAAACCCACCTTGGGTGTGTTCCTGTGTGACCTTCCTGAGGTAATCCTGCTTTGGCAGGGGAGTTGGACAAGATGATCTCTAGAGGTCCCTTCCAACCCCCAACATTCTATGATTCTATACATCCTTCAGTAAGACTCTGTTAATTCCCTTCAAGAAAATTCCAAGATCTGATGTGCTGTTGCAGATTTAGTATATGCCCTGTGTTTTACCATTATGAACTTAAAAGATAGGATATTTCTCTTTGCACAACTCAATGATTTAATAATTATTAATAAGACATTATGATTTTAAACATTTCTGGAAGATGATTAAGTGCATGCTAAATGCTTAATATAGCTTCTAGAATTCTGCATTATTATGCTGCATAGCAACTGAAACTTCACAGACACAACTAAGGTAAACTTTATTATTGCTACCTGGGAATTGTTGCTAAGATTTTGTGAAGCAGACAAAATAGAAAACTTTGGTCAATATACTCCATGTCATTAATATATTAAACAGTTTTGCCACACCAAATTTTGCACTCTCAATGCATCCATATTGCAAACCTACATCAAGATATTCCTTGCCATTTACATTACTCTCACCTGCAGAATCCTGGCAAGCAAGTCCAAAGACATTTGCCTTCTGCAAGATGTGAACAGCCTGTCTTCCAGCATTGCAAGTTAAAAATAGAGCTCTGCTGTGAGAACCAGTGATCTGCAGGATGTCTACAGGCATCGATGCTCAGGAAAAGTCACAGGACATTGAGCAACATGCATCAAACTGAACATGGTGAGCTGTAAAAGACTGAGGACTTTCACACACAAACATGATGTGGAAGTGTGCTATCAAGAACTTATAAAAAGAAAAACATTTCCCTTATAATACCAACAAATATGACCAGTGAGAATATACCTGGGCATTTGGAAAAAAATATTGTTTCCCTCCATGGTTTGGTTCTGCAGCAACCAAATACTAAATAGTCATTAGATACCTTCTACATCTGTTCATTTATCCATCATTCCCTAAAGCTATTTATCCACGCTATTATTGTTATTATTTCTATTAGTCAGTGAGGGGCTGCTCAAGATGGTTTGAAACGAAGCAAGAGCTTTCCCCAGTAGACTACAAGGTGTTTGTCCAAAGTGTTAAGACAAAGAGGCAATTTAAGTCACCTTTGTGCTCTCATGTCTCTGAGTCCCAGGCCCTTACCCTACAGAAAAACATACAATAAGGTAAGAAGTTCTTGTTTATGTTTGCTGCCAACAGCTCAACAGCTGATATCTAATACTGCTGTGGAGCAATTACTTCTCCAGTAGGAACAGACAATCACATATCTTAGGGCAGCAACATCCCACTGTGTTATAAACTGATGTGACACTGCCATTTGTTGGGTTACATGAACACAGGTCAGTTGCATTGCAGTCAGTTAAAATCCCTTTGACCCCCTGTGGAGGCTCAGAATGGTCCAAGAATGGTGACTGGTGTTTGCTAGGAGCAAACTGACAAAAAGATGGAGTATGACCTCCCTGAAATAGCCTGCCCTCAGATGTACACAGTCTTAGGAAGATGGGTTACTCATTCAGCCCTCCTGTCAGCATTACTAGACAAGAGAGAACTGTTCAGGTGTGTTGAGACAGCCACGCTAAGGCAAATCTGAGGACTGGAAAAACAGTGATTCCAATGGATTTATGTCATTGTTCAATATCTGCCCTCTGAAAGAAAAAGCTGTGGAAGACACCATAGAGGTCAAGCATGTGATGACTTTCCATACCAACAAGATATGTGGCTCCTCCTTCATTCTAAATTTTTGCCTATTCTGGAGTAGAAGAAATTGATCATCAGAATTGTACTTTGATGCACTGAGAAAGACTGCCATCTCCTGGTTTCTTCAACAACAGCCTTTCACGTGGAGTTAAAAAAAAAAAAAAAAAAAAAAAGATGGTTTAGTTAAAGTTTACTGCACACCATAAAGTCGTGCTTGCTCTGAACCTTTAAGGGAAAATGTCACTGATAATAAAGGACAGGCAAGTGAAAGTTGGAAAGGCTAATGAATTATGACCACACTGTGTAGGTTAAGTCAACATGTGCAATGATTATAACTATCACAGCTTGACAGACCTTATAAAGGCTTGAACTATAAAAGCTGAGAGTCCAATAATACAAATTACTGAGCATTGTTTATGGAGTGCTGGCTGGCCACTGAATTTCAATCAAAAATTTCAGTATAACATAAGAGTCCAATAATTAACCATTCTCATTCTCAGGAATAATAAAACTCCTTTAAATGGCAATCTGAAAGGGCCTTAAGAATAGAAGTAGCTTACACTGGATTTAAGGACATGCAGAATGATGTAAAGCAGAAGAGCAATGTAACACTATGAATGTAAGAACATACTAATAATATTAAGCGAGATGTGAGCCATTTCAGAGGAATCACTAGGAAGAGTATTCCTCCTAACTGCACCTTGCAGCAAATGTGAGAATGAACTCACTTGATATTTTCTTGAGGACATTCTGTTATTCACCATGGGCAACAAGCACACTTGGGTAGAGGTATCACAGATTATTTGACATGCTCTATGTTCACTATATAATTTCCTTCTCTATAGAGATACATGATAATCTGGTCTCCTAAGATGTATAGTTTGTTACAAAATAGTATGTTACTATCACATTTATATTTAAATTTTGGTGGTTAAGAGTGCCCAGATACATATAAGCCATCTTTGTTACAGGTCCCATGCTTTAAGGTCTTTCTATCTGAATACAAACATGCAGTGAGAATAAATAAATACAGCAATCCTGATCTTACAGATGAAGGCACTCGCTGTGTGGACAAGATAAATGATGTTAGAACAATCACTTAAGACAATATAAGCATCTAACATCTAACAGGGCATTGAGTTGTGTCCTCACAAGTCCCAGACTGACATCTTGACTGCAAAATCTTTTGTATTATTTTACACAGGAAGGAAACAAATATTTAAAGTACAAATGACATCTAAACTTAGAGGAAGGAAAGGAAAAGGAATTTCAAATTGTTACCCAAAGAAAATATTACTCTTCAGCACAAAAAGGTTTACACAGTTTAGGAAGAAACATTAACAATTTAACTATATGATGTTATCTAAAAGTTTTCCACAATATTTGTCATTGCATCCTTCTATAAGCTCTTAGACTGCTGGGTTAATGTGTGAAAATGAATGAAACTGAAGAAAACTGAAAACTATTGCACTCTGTTCTCCATCTTTTTCACTAACAGTGTAAGGAACATTCAAGAAAGTAAAATCTAATTTCAGATTGCAGCAATCTGCTTTAAAACAACCATTCTAAAAAGTCATAAATGGCATGACAGAATTGAATTAATTCTAATTAATCCCTCATTCCCTTTCCACTTCAACTAATGTCATTTCTGTGCTGGAGCTATCTCACAGCTATGGTGACATCTTGTGTTCATTCCATCCACAAAATGTCACAGATCTGTCTCCCTCCATCTGACAAAATTCTGTCCCTCCCCTTCTAATTTTATCCTAAAAATAGTTACAAAGAATCTCAGCTGACCCTATGTATTTCGTTTATGGTCTCAGATTTTAGAAATTGTTTAATTGTGATGTATAATTTGAACAGAGTCTTTTTTAATGAATGCATGTAAATGAGAAGAAAATATAAAAGATGTATCCCTTCTGAGAAAGGGACAATGATATATTTACTAGGATTCTTTACATTTATGAGGGCACCATAAAAGGAAAGCCCTTTATGCCTGAGAAAATTATTGTTTTAAAGATTATGAATCTGTCAGTCTGTAAGTTATAAAGTAGGTGCTATACCTGCAGCTTGATTACCTTTTAATTAATCATTTGATCCTACTTGTAACCTCTCAATATTTTGAAAAATCTTCAAGATGTTTTTTCTAAAGCAGAAAAACATTAAAAATTGGATCTGCATACATAAAGAAATATCATGAATTTTAATGCCATCTTCATAAAAATGACTACACCTTACTGGCATGTGCAAAGCAGGCTATTTATCAACACTTACAAGAGATGGCAGAACAGTTGAAACAAACAACTGTAAACAGCCTCTTAAAACAAAACAGGACATGTTTGGTTATTCAGAAAAGCAGATAGGTTACAAATACAAAAAAATTCTGCTTAAATTTAAATTACAAATACCAGAAACAACTTGCTCTGCATTGTTAAAATAAAATAGAATCTAAACTATTCAGTGCACATTTATATTAGTTATCCTCATGGTACCCTCCTGCCTGCCAGTAGGTCATTACAAATTGTATGCAGCTCTTGTATTATGTAGTAGTTATTCTCTCATTGCTCTCTGAGGAGATAAAAATGTGTTTAGCACCTTGTTTTCCTAGAGATTTTGTTTGGTTTGTAGTGTGTAGGTGTTAAATATAAAGCAACTGTATTGGAAACTGCAAAGTTTTCTTAGCAAAAAAAATTACAGAATTGTAACAGAAATTCCCTCTGTGAAAACTGCTGAGAAAGAAAAGGGAGGTGATCCTTCCCAGTACCCAGCACTGGTGAGACACACGTGGAGTGCTGTATCCAGCACTGGGCAAGGACAGGGCCATGCACGAGGACTGGGACATACTGGAGAGATTTCAGCAATGGCTACAAATGTGATAAAGGATCGGAGCATCTGGCATAAAAAAAAAAAAATAGAGAAAGTTGGAATTGTTCAGCCTGGAGAAGAGAGGGATTAATGAGTATCAACACCTGGATGGGAGGAAGTAAAGAAAATGGTATCTTCTGTGGGGTCTCCATCCTTGGAGTCACTCAGAAACTGAGGACAGTGTCCTGAGCAACCTGCTCTAGCTGTCCCTGCTGGAGCAGGAGAGCTGGACCAGGCAATCTCCAGATGTGCCTTGTAATCTCAACCAATTTATGATTCTGCAGTTCCAACTGTCTTCTTCATTTCAAAGAGATTTAAGCAATATTTTAGGTAAGATGTCCCCTAGTGATGATGCATTCTGTAGATCAAAATACTGATATTAGATTAATTTCTGCTGCAAACCAATGCATAATCTCCCTTTACTGAAAGGGAGGGATGCAGCATCTTATACTAAGTGGTATGCCCTAAACACTGCAGATTTTTTTCACGTCCAACCTAAGACATCAAAAAAGCATCTTTTCAGAGATTCTGCTTCCTGAAAATAAAACCTGTCTGCCTTAGCTCACACAAGGACAGTATTTTATCTCCCAGAGTAAATTAGTCATCAGAGCCAAATTCAAAAATCTTTGCTTCTACTTACCACTAAGTATTGGCAGCCCATTAAAACATTCAGCTTCGGAGATAAATTATAAAAGTCTCTAATATGAACTTCTCCAGCTCTGTAAAGGCTCTGCTAACCCAAAACATGGTTCCTTACAAACCTTCCTGCAAGATAATGCCCAGAATTTGAGATGTTTTATACATCTCAAATAACTCAATAATCATTTAAGAAAATCCTCTTATTAGAGGCAATTGCCTGATAAGTCAAGCAGTTAGGAATTAATCTATAGGACAGAAGTGAGCCATGTCCCAGGGGGAGTTCTTATGATATCCAAGAAATGCCAGACTTCAGAAAAAAGCTCTTAACATGAGTTAGTGGTCTGAACTATTTTCCATCACAAAGAAATTAAAATTACTGTCTTCTGAGTCTTTTTTTAAATTACTTTCCACAATCACTGCTTGAAGAAACAAATGTGACAGAAAGAGAGAACTCATAAAGCATGTTTCAAAGGCTCCAGAGAAGCACACTTCTTTGCTAACCCTATAGAACATCTTTTACAAGATGTTCAGACAAAACAGTGTTGGAGCACATCACAGGATACTTTGCATACATAATAGAGGACACTTTGCCACCTAATAAAATCTGTAATTTCTGGCTTCCAGTACATAATTGCATTGCATTTTACACATGTGCAAGATCATAATTTATCTTAAAAAAAAAAAAAAATTTTCCTTGTGGGCCACGCTGAAAATAGCCAACTGACATAGCCAATGTATTCTGCTCAGCAGGATCCAAGATGTTCTCAGGAAGGTTTATCAATGTGGGCCTCATGCCACACTAATGGAATTTCACTCAGACTTGCCAAGTCAGCCAGGACCCAACCTGGATACTAAGTTGAATTCTTTAACCTGACCCCCAGGTTCCAGGTCCTAATTCTTGGCAGAGCTGGAGCTGTAATGACATGGGTGAAAGAAAAATAATGGTGATCCTGGCACTACTGGTAAATACAGGAACATGTGGGCCATGACATAACTAAAGGACATCATTTTCTCCTCCCTCTCTGTATCAGTGTCAGTTTCCTCCTGCACAGATTCCTAATTCACTCCATCTGCACAATGATCATATTCCAGAAAGGAGCACTGCCTGGGTAAGGTCTGTGTAAAAAAAAAAAAAAAAAAAAAAAGTAAAATTTGTCACATTTATGTAAATCAGTACAGAGTCAGAAGAGCAAACCCATATCTACTTTTAAAAATATTTTCTGCAGACATATTGTTAGGTAGCCAGGAAGAGAACATGTCCAGAAGTTAAATTACACTGAGCTGTGATAAGGAACTTTTACCTGTTTAAAATGCAGGCTTGAACTGACTTCCCTAGGAGTACCAAAAGCCTTTTTTTTTTTTTTTTTTTTTCCTGAGGATGGTTCTGCTTATTTTCAGACACGGATGATGGAGATGGCAGTTATCCTTTCAACTTAGTAAACCAGGGGCCAGACCTGTTATCCAGTCTGTGAAAGTCTGAACAAGACCATGTGTTTCTGAAGTTCTGCTAAAACAAATTTAATGCTCATCCTTGTGACCTATATGACCTCTGCGAGACAGTTACAGGTAGTGAAAAATCACTTTTCTCTTTTCTCTCATCTCCAACATAAGTAGCCTAAAAAAAAAAAAAAAAAAAAAAAAAAAAAAAAAAAAAGCAACAAGCACATTGCAATTAATTTAGTAATAGCTCAGCAGTTTATTCTGCATTACAGCAAGGTATTGATATTGAAGGCAGAACCTCACACAGTTTGTGATCGTTCAGATTTTTAACATTGTGTTTACTGGTTTAGGGTAGCAAAGCAATCTGCTGTGAATTCTGTAACGTTTGTGCCATCTGCTGGTCCAGATGGATATGAAGCCGGCAGGAATCTCTCTTACGGGATGCAGACCTAAAAATCCGGAGGACAGTGGAAGGAAAAGTCACACTGGCCATCACTGGAATCAAGGAGCAGCTGGGAACTCCGGTTGGCCCAAGCACTGCCTGACAGAGCTGCAAGAATCTGTGCCCTGGAAATGATGGGCTCCCAAATTTCATGGCTGGTGAAAACTTAGGGAATTGCCATGGTTTTTTGCATCCACCAGTAGGAACAGACAGCACAGCAGGTGGCTACTGTAGATGCAGTATTTTATGAAGGCACAGCCGGCTCTTCTATCGTTAGGATCGGTGCTGGGATTTCGGCAAGCCTGGAAGTTTCACCCGCTTTAGTGCTGCCGGTCAACACTGAAATTTTTCACCGCCCTGCTCGGCGTCCCCTGGAGATGCCGGCGGTACCAGCAGCCGGTGGGCATCACTCACAAGCTTTGTTACCCCAGCTCCTGGGTGTTGTGGGGCACACAGGGGTGTTCCCAGCCCCTCCGGCCTGCGCACAGGAGGACACACGGAGTGTCCCCAAAACCACCTCTCCCGGAGACGCTCAATTTATAACCACACGGGTGAGAGCCCGGGGGCGTTTCTTTCTCCCGTTGGAGTTAAACACCTGTAACTATGAATGGAGGCAACACCCGCTGGCAGCCCGGTGGGGCAGGGGGTGTCTGGGGTCCTCGGGGTATAACGGGGCCGCTTTCCGCCCTCGCTCACTGGGTTACCGGGTGCACAGCCGCTGTCAAAGGAAGATGCCTGAGCTCCCACAGCCATGGCCGGGATGGCCCCGCCAAGCGGTGGGGGGGCTCAGCCGGCGCTGCCCGGCCAGGAGCTGTCGCTGTGTCCGCCGAACCGCCGGAGGACGCTGCGGGCCGCCCCTGTCTGCTGGGGGAGGAGGGGGATGTGACGAGGCGGGTTCCGGCGTGGCCCGGATGCTTTGTGCCGCTGTCCCCACGTGTTTCGGGGAGGAAGAAGCGGGGAAGCTGGCGGGATGTCGGTGGCTGCCAGCACCCTGCCCATGCGGCTGCTCCGCAGGAAGATCCACAAGCGCAACCTGAAGCTGCGGGAGCGCAACCTGAAGCTGCGGGCGGCCGGAGGGGCGGGTACGGCGGGACCGGGCGGGTGGCTGGCTCTGCGGGGCCTCTTCCCGGCTAAAGGCTGGCGGAACCCTCATTGATGTCCTTGTTTTGGTTTGGTTTTTAACCTCTTCTCGCTTCTCAACGTGTCTCCGTGCAGTGCCTCCGGCAGGCGAGGCGCCTTCGCAGGGCTCCCCGGAGGAGGCAGAGGAGGAGGCGGCGGCCCCTGAGGTAGAGGCGGCGAAGGGCGGGGAGGCTGCCGGGTCCTGCGGCGGGGAAGAGGAGAAGAAGAAGAAGAAGAAGAAAAAGAAGAGGAAAGCAGCGGCTAACGCGGAAAGTGGTACGTTCCCTGAACACAGAGAACTTGTCTCCCAGGCCTGGGTTGTTCATGGAGGATCCCGAGAACCGCTTGCTTTCCTTCTCCGCCCTGGGGGTGTGAGAGGGGACCGTGTGTTGCATGGTGAACGTTCTAAAGCCCTGGAGTTTTCAGTATTCCGTGTTCGTACTCCAGCTGTAACATATGAACTCTTAATACTTACTAAACCGATAGCAACCAATTTAATAGTTGCATAGGATTCCATAATATAACATTGAGTTTGGATGTTTTACCGGTAATAAGCAATTTTTGTCTTTTTTTTCCAGCATAGGGCTTTGGTAGACAGGTGCTGTCTGTGATTGAGTATCCTGCCAGTAAGTCTTAGCAACACATCCAGCCTTTGGCAACATCAGTATATTATGATTTTATATATATATTATATATATTGGCTACCCTACTTCAAAAAAGTGCATCCTGCAAACATTGCTATATTGGTATAAATATTTATACATCTATACATACAGATGCCCATGCTCACATATATATTTGGAGCATCTGTCCCTTATCTCTTTGTTATTTGTGACACTTGTCATGGTCATGCAGATAAAGATGTAGTTTCATGCTCTGAGGATTCAGGTGCTTAAGATGGAGCAGACACATTACTTTTCACATGTGCTGAGCAGAAACTGTGTTGGAAACTTGATGTCTGCATTACAGATAGGAAAGAACTTTGTAACTTGTTTAAGGATAATTTTTGTTTCCACAGAAAATGTCATGTAATACACCTTAAGCTTCGTTATTTTACTATGTAAAGTGGACTGTATGCAAGGAAATTGTGAATTTTTTTCTGTGTCAGAAAGTTCTATAGAAACCTTCTCTGTCCCTCTCCATGAAAGAAGCATGACATCCATACATTTGTGGTGTACAGCCTAAAGAAATTCACTTGGTAGAACAACTTAGTGATGGATGTGTCCTTTGTCTGTCTAACTGACCTGTCTTCTGTAAAATAACACTCTAGATACAGGAACTAAAAAAGCAAAAACTGAAAAAGACGAATCTGTGGAGGTAGAAGATGAAGATAAGCAAGGTTCTGGAGAGAAAGAAGGGGAAGAAGAGGAGGAGGATGAAGGGCCCAGTTTACCACTGGGTGTAACAGGTACCTTGTGTCCTATGCCATATGTGTGCAAAAAGCCAAGGTCTGACACTTTCTGCCTCAGCTGCAGTTTCCAAATTAGCTTTGTAAGTCAGGTGTTTGAATGTAGGGACTGTGCTACTGGCAGCTGTACAGCTGTTACTCAGTTACTGTTCTTTGAAATTTGTATTATGTGCACACTCCTGTTAGTCTTAAAATTTCTAGTGAAAATCTTTTTTAAAATATATATGACTAGGGAGAAAGAAGACAATGAAAAGCAAGATGGAGTGTAACTAGCAAACTTTACAGAAGCAGGGCATTCATGTTCATTTTTCACAGCTCCATCTTTGATACACTGTGTTTTGTTAAAGTCTTTAAATTTTATGGTAGAAAGGAATAAGAAACAGTCTTTTTTTTTTATCTAGGTCAGCTTTAACTGGCTAATCTCAGAGGACAGGTAGAACTGAAAAAATATGTTTGAATGTTTTTTATTTTTCCCCCCTCACTTCAGGTGCTTTTGAAGACAGTTCTTTTACTTCCCTGGCTGATCTTGTTAGTGAGAATACACTGAAAGGCATAAATGACATGGGTTTTACACACATGACTGAAATTCAGCATAAAAGTATTAAGCCACTTCTGGAAGGCAGGTAAGAAGTATGTATTTTAGTCACTATGTTGACCCCAAGTATTGCATAAATTTTGATAGCTAAATGCATGAAGTGTGACTTCCTGCAGCTAAGCAGTTTGCTTATTTTAAAATAGGTTCTCATGTGTTTTACATACTTAATTTATAGACATTAATGCAAGTTAACAAAGTTTGTCTGTGAAGAAATTCATAGGGTAGGGAAGTCAGTTTACACTACTCTTCTGTCAGGAAGTCTCAGAGTCTCTGAGACATGGTGACCAGTTGCTGTGAGCTACATCTGCCACTGACCTGGTTTCCTGGAAGCCTTGGTATGTTTTTATATGGTCAACATTGTTCAAAACAGTATTTTTCTTTTCTCTAGGGTTAACTGAATACTTCTCTTTCTAACTGTCACATACAGGGATATTTTAGCAGCTGCAAAAACAGGCAGTGGCAAAACCCTTGCATTTCTTATTCCTGCCATAGAGCTCATCTACAAGTTAAAATTCATGCCTAGAAATGGTAAGGCTCTTCATTTCACCCTTGGTTCTTTACTGTGATGCAGCCATGGCTTGGGAGGGAGACTGGATGAGCTGTAACTTCCTCTTGTCTGACTGATGTGTTTTTTAGGAACTGGTGTTATTATTCTTTCTCCAACTCGAGAACTCGCTATGCAGACCTATGGAGTTCTTAAAGAACTTATGAATCATCACGTTCACACCTATGGCCTGATAATGGGGGGCAGTAACAGATCAGCAGAAGCCCAGAAACTTGGAAATGGAATCAACATCATTGTAGCCACACCAGGAAGACTGCTGGATCATATGCAGGTAGGTGAAATATTTATGTCTCTTCTGTGTAATTAAAACATAATAAAATTCGTGTCCCTGTCTGAATTTGTGAATCTTTTAGAACACTCCAGGTTTCATGTATAAGAACTTGCAGTGCTTGGTAATTGATGAGGCAGATCGTATCTTGGAGGTTGGATTTGAAGAAGAAATGAAACAGATCATAAAACTTCTACCAAGTAAGACAGAAATCTTTCTTGGAAATCACTTGACTAACATGTCGTCTTTATTACTCCATTATTGTAAGAGAAGTCATTGATTTTTACAGTTCTGTAAATGCTCTTCAGTGTGACTGTCTTACTCTGTTCTGATAGCCAGTATATATTACTTTATTTAACATAATTTGTATGAAGGACAGACTTTTCACATGCATTTTAGGGAAAAAATCCTGTTCATATAAGATCCTTCTAGTTTTAACTTCTACCTTTTCCCATTCATCATTTTCTACCCATTTACTTTCTGCAATTAATTGTTTCATACTAGGGCTTAAAAATAAGGAAAATGTCTCCTGACTTGTAGTTCAAACCTTCTTCATACCTTCAAAAATAGTATCTTAAAGAATTATAAATATTTACCTTTACATTTTCTTTTCCTAATTTTACATCTAGTTACTCATTGTAATTGATATATTAAACTTTCTCAGAGCCAACAAGGCTCTCATTTTAACTTTCGAAATGCAGAAAAAATACCTCATGGAAACAGTATCTGAAAAATCAGTGATAAATATTTTGAGATTCTGCATCTTAAACATTAAAACTCAGATTTGCATGTTTAAAATGTGGATATATAAATCTGTTCAATAACATCCTGTGAAGAATGTTACTGAACACTGCTAAAAATGGATAAGGAAGGAAAAGTGGGGAAATGACATGTTCTGAAGTGGAAAATTGTAAAAGTAAGTTTTACTTTTCATAAGTTGAATTTTGTTTTGACCCATTAAGAAGTAAATTTTATTATATTTATTTATTATATTTATTATGTTTTATTTTCAGTGAGAATACACTGAAAGGCATGAATGACATGGGTTTTACACCCTATACAATCCATAATACAACTACACCTGTCTTTGTCACTAGCAGTATGGTTGAACTAGGATTTAATTGAAAAAAGTAGACTTCCTCAGGGTAATTTGCAGCTAGAGTTTTTATGGACTTGCTATTTGAATCCTGCTTTAAAAATCGATGCTCTCTTTCAAAACAAATATTTTTTCAGAGCGCAGACAGACAATGCTTTTTTCTGCTACACAAACCAGAAAGGTTGAAGATCTGGCAAAGATCTCTCTGAAGAAAGAGCCACTATACGTTGGGGTTGATGATAACAAGGAAACAGCAACAGTAGATGGTCTTGAACAGGTAAAACACAAATGTGGTTTTAAAAAGTATCATCCTTGAGGTACCATGTCCTGTGTGGTTTTAGCTTGGTTCTTCAATTCTACTTTATTTAACAAACAATATTTAAAACTATTTCAGGGCTATGTAGTGTGTCCATCTGAAAAAAGATTCCTTTTGCTCTTCACATTCCTCAAGAAGAACCGAAAGAAGAAACTAATGGTATTTTTTTCTTCGTGTATGTCAGTAAAGTACCATTATGAGTTACTCAACTATATTGATCTGCCTGTTTTGGCCATTCATGTAAGTATTTTATTTATTAATTAATCTGATAGTAGCCTTGTTTATTTCAGTCCAGTTTCTAATAAACAAATACAAGCAGCTCACAAAACTGAGGAGCTCTCTTAGTCTGTAGAGGAAGGAGATAAAACAAAGACTGTAATAACAACACTTTAACATTGTTACTCTTTTGTTAACATTGTTAACATTTTCCAAACCAGGATTGAACAGTGACATGCATTTCTTTTCAGTGGGTAGAAACCTTTCTGGTTTATTCCAAGGGATTGCCTTGCATAAGTACTAGAAGTCAATTTGTAGAGCAAAGTTATTGTGTTTCATGAAGCCTTGGGTGCTTATCTAAAGCCAGGGTGATGTTTGGTTCTGGTGCTGCCAGTTTGTACCTTTTGGATGAGTATCTTAAATTTTCATCAAAAATACAAAATGGAGAAAGTTCAGTATAAGGTTCAGGAGGATGAGTTGATGGAAAGTTTATGAAACAGTTACAACTGACTCCAAATGTCCTTTTGTCTTTGGTCTTTTGGGGCTTTTTTTTTTTTTTTTTTTTTTCTGTATTTTGGTAGAACTGTGGTTTTTTAGCCCGTAACCTTTCTAACATATTGCTAGGGTTAAAAATATCTTCTAGGCATTTGTGCAGCCCTCCTGAAAAGAATGCTTATGCAATCAAACGTTTAATGCTTTGGAAGATACTGTGTAACTTGAGAGATGCCATTTCACATAGTGCTGTGCTGTTGAACGTGGTGGCATTATTTCTTCACCTGGAAATGGTCCTGCTTAATCTGTACAAGTCCACAATACAGAAAGATGCCCCAAATTATTTCTGGCAGTGAGATAATGTGTGAAATGGGAAATTAAATTTAAGCTTACCAAGAGGCATATTAATATTTTTTTTTTTATACTTGATATTTCATTCTTAATATGTTTCCTTTTAGGGCAAGCAGAAACAAACCAAACGTACTACAACATTTTTCCAGTTCTGCAATGCAGAATCTGGGATACTCTTGTGCACTGATGTAGCTGCCAGAGGACTGGATATTCCTGAAGTTGACTGGATTGTCCAGTATGACCCTCCTGATGATCCAAAAGTAAGTTAAGGAAATAAAGAAATGCCTAGTTGGCAGAGAAAAGCTGAAATTTCAGCTGTGTTCATATCTAGTAGCTGACTGCTTCCGTATCCCTTCACCAGCTCCTAGGAAATGCTGCACCTAGCTGAGACCTTTTTTACTTTTATAAAAGTTGCTTTTTAACACATTATTCTTTGTTCTGTTAAACTGACTTACAGTCTAGTCATAGACAAAAAAAACACTTCTCTGGAAGGGTATGAGTTTTTATATGCATCCCTCAGTCTGCTGACAGCTTTTCCAGTGCAATTTGGATTTTTATTTTGAAGTCAGGATTCTTATTTAAGTAAATGTCCAGTGTAAACAAGCAAAACTCAAAAACCTAAAATTTTGACTAATACAAGAGCAAATACACCAAAAGCAAAGTTTAATTTTCATTTACAGGAGACTAACATTTTTTTTTTCAAAAGAAGGTGAAATATTTTTAGTCCAGGGTTCTGTCTCAGCCTAGTAATGCTTTGTGTCTTCAGCACTTGGTTTCACTCCTTCTTGTATCAGTGCTAATAAAAAGTCTTTAAAAAACAATGGGTGATGTATTACACTGTATTAATGTTAAATCTGTGGAGGTTTGTGAGGCTGCCTGTTTATTGCAAATGGGAAAAAGTGACTGAACTTGCTGTTTCCTGTTCTTTTCCAAAGGAATATATTCATCGTGTTGGTAGAACTGCCAGAGGCATAAATGGTAGAGGACATGCTCTGCTCATCTTGCGACCAGAAGAACTGGGCTTCCTTCGTTACCTAAAACAGGCCAGGGTAAACTTATGTATTATTTTGGGTTTTTTTTTTTCAACTGTGCAAGAGGTTCTTAAGGGCAAAAAATGTAATTCTTAATTGAATATATTTTAAGCAAAAAAAAAATCTGTTGCTTAGAAGATATTTAACTGAATATTTAACTTTTAAGTTTGGAGTCAGCAGCACAAAGGTAAATATTGAGTGTATTTATAGTCATTTTGCAGCTCTGTGATTTGTATCATTGTAAAATACATTTCCTGTGATCTCTCTGTGGGAGGATACTCAGAGCTTGACTCAGAGGAAACTAAAACCCAGATGTTGCTTGTGCAGTTTTTATTTTTTCTGTTCAGAGAGTCAATTGCATTTTGTTCAGGTGAAGAGGAAGTGCAGCTGCCTTCTAAATGTAATCATTTTAATACAGCAAAACTGCACATAGTTCCTCAGCTGCTGTCCATATGGTCTTGATTACACTACAGAGTTTTGCCACATGTAACTGAAGTGACACAGCCTTCAAAACAAAAGATAACAAGGTAAAAGTGTCATATTGAGCATCTTTATTTCCTTAGCTTAAAGGAAGTGGTGATACTGGTAAATTGATTGAAGGCGCTTTACGGGTAATATCTGTGACATTAAAAACCCAAATTCTTCTGTTATCCAGCAGATTTTTTTTCTGTTTGTCTTAGGTCTTAAACACATTCACCATTTACAAAGTATAATTTCTTAATTTTTGTTTTTAAGGTACCACTAAGTGAATTTGAATTTTCCTGGTCAAAAATTTCCGACATCCAGTCTCAGGTATGAAATTACTTCATACTAAAGCTGTTCTGAATATCTGTATAATAATTTACATGGAGAACAGTAATCTGTAACCGCTGCAGTTTAAAAAATACATTTGCTTGTTTGAAAAAGTTCCTTGATGGCAAATCAAGGAAATAATGTTTAGAAATTAAAGGTGTTTTAATATGTTGTACTAAATTGTAATCATTAGATGGTACATATTTGCCTGTAAGAATTGTTTTTTCACATCACATAGCAAAACCACAGTGAAATAAACATCCTTTCAACTTCTAAACAAAATGTTCTTGTCTAACATAGCAAACAGGGTTTTGGTAGCTTTTAGTGAACAATTATGTATTTTCAGATAAATTGTAAATAACATTTCCTAAAAGATTATTTACTCAGACTGAAGTGTGCAGAAAGAGAGATCCAGTACAAACATTAGGAAATGCTAATACATACTCCAGGTGTATTTTTAACTAGCTGGTATTTATAAAAGCCCAGCATCAGCTAATCCTGTTTAGTGCTGCAGTGCTAGAAAAGGAGCTATGGAGCAGAAGTTGATAGAACAGTGTAGATAGTTCTGTAGATATGAATTTCCTTTGCTTAGCTCTGTGAATCATTCTTTTGGTAAGAGCTCTGTAAAGCTTGTTTGCAGGAATTTAAATTTGAAATAGCAAGTACAAGAGGCAGTGAAGAAAGAAAGGATAAGATTAGGGAGTAATGATCTTTAATGTAACTTGGTTTTGGTGTGCTGAATGGTGTGTTAAACATCAAATGAGAAACTTGGTGCTAAAAAGTATTGGGAACTTAGCCCTCAAAAATTAAATATCTCAGTCTACACTAGTGCATCTGCATTTCTGTCTTAGAATTAATAATGCTAAATTTTACAATACATTTGCACTATAATTGATAAGACTATGCATAGAATCACGTGGAATGGTACAGTTAGGTGTTTGACTTGGCAGAATACTGTCACTGTCCATTAATTCTCCATATATAAAGTTTCTTGGTGTGGCTGCAGTTGCATACTCCTCTTGACTAGCTCATTTGGTTCAACCCAGTTTAATAGCTCTGTCAATTTTCATATTGTTGAAGCTTTGTACTGTAAATCAGCTTCAGGGTTTTTTTTCCCCTCTATTGGTTTATAAAAGCATTGTGATAAATGTATGTGCACTCTTGCATCACGGGGCAGTTTTGTTGAAGTGAACAGTCAATGTCACTGCAACTCACACAGTAAATAATTTGCTTGAATATAATATATATACTTGTTACAGCTATAATGGCTGTCTCTTGGTTTGTTTTTTTTCACCTCACCAGCTGGAGAAACTGATTGAGAAGAACTACTTCCTTCACAAGTCAGCCCAGGAAGCATACAAAGCTTACATTAGAGCTTATGACTCCCATTCTCTGAAGCAGATCTACGATGTCAATAACTTGGATCTTCCCAAAGTCAGCCTTTCATTTGGTTTTAAAATTCCTCCATTTGTTGACCTCAGTATCCTTTTGCTGCAGTGTTTCACAGCTGAATTTCTGCTTTATAAATGCAACTTAGTGAAGTTCCTTTGCCATTTCAAATGCTGATTTTTCTAAATTTTTTTTTCTATTAATCGCGTAAATACAAGTACATCATGCTCCAACAAAAATTTCTGAAAAAAATGTTAAATTGCTATTTTTGCAATTTTATTATTTCTTTACAAACATCTGTAGTATAGTGCATGCCCATGCTTCTGCAGGGCAGCAGATACTGCAATACTGCATACATGTTCCAGAGTACAGCTCTTCATGCAGAATTATTTTCATTGAAAGGTACACGATTAAGTTAAATAATCACAGAATATTGAAAAAGAGGAGCAGGAACATGAAATAGAAGACTGTATCTAGATTATTGTCAGACCTGTCAGTGGAGGGAATTTGAAGCAGCTGTATTTTGGCCAATTCAGTTGAACAGCTGGAGAAATTAAAGCAATATTTAGAATGACAGGCACAAAGTTCTAGTTTTGTCTGCAGTTTTGCAACACAACATTGTGTATAATGCTGCTGTTTTACTCACATTAATAACTGTTGCAGTATGCAAAAAACAACATTTCAAATTAGTCCTTTTTAAGTTCTTTAACCAATAAAATTCCAGATGTGAACAGCAACCATGGCAGAAGACTACAGAAAAGAGGTGGAGGTGGAGGATTTGGTTACCAGAAACCAAAGAATGTTCACAAAGCTAAAATCTTCAAGCACATTAGCAAGAAATCAGACCATCGGCAGTTTTCTCGTTAATTGGACATTCATTAAAATGGCTTCTGGACTACCCTGATCAAAACCATTTGATAGTTACTTCCCATTTAAATGTCTCTCTTCATATTTTTAGAGGTCTTCATGGTTCTGTCTCTGGAAACATCTTTTATCTTTAAGTTTGGAAAGGTTCTTGGAAAGGAGACATAGAAAAAGGGAGTATACAGCCTGCTAATGTTGCCACACTTACAAGGAGAAAGATAGTTAAATATAATAGTCTTAAATCAATACTAAAGAGTTTTTTATTACAGAAAAACAAAATCCATTTAGATTTTATAAAAGAATTTGCTTTACCCCTTTTTTTCCTATGCACGCCTCTGAAATTTGTTGGAATAAACAGAAGGATTGATTACATACAGTGTGAGATTGAAAAAAATAAACTTTTTCATATGAATCATTGCAAGGGTTTTTAGTGCTAGAGAGAGACCTCTTTTGTCCATCAAATATGCTAAAGAATATAGGAAGATTCCTTTAGAGCAGAGCATACCTATCAAAAAATTAAGGCTGTATGAGTTTGATTAATTTCAGTCATGGTATCTGTAACAGGTACAGTTTCCAAGATTTAAAAAAATTTCTCTTATACCACATCAGGTACATGCTTAATACCATTCCTCTTAATGTTTTGGTAAAATGGTAACATTCTAGTGAATTGTTTGGTTTTCTTTCATGTTCTCTTTAAATCTGAATTTACCTATCTGGTAATGTCTATCTAGTGAACTCCCTTAGGAATACATGAAGAAAATTCAGAAAGCAGATTACTTAGATTGAAGCAGTCAGCCCAGGTAATGGTCTTTAAAATGCTGCATAACCATGACACAGTGAGAATTTTTGCAGTTTTATCTCATAAATTACAAAAGTGAATTGCTTCTTAGTCCTAGTTTATCAGATCAGTGATGGGCAAAGTCAAGGATGCCACAAAAAGGTGGAAAGGGTGGAGAGACTAGATAAGTGAAAAAGGGGGGAATGGAGTATAAATAGACCAGAAGAATATTTGAGACTGAAATGGAAGAGGGTGGGATACACATTGCAAACAGAATAACCAAAGAACTAAGTATAAGAAGAATACACAAATTGGGAAAAAGTGGATTAACTATATTACATATGTTTTCACATCTCATGTTTCTACATATCCCTCATATCCCTCAGTGCAAGGAAAGACTAAAATATCACAGAATCCAGAAGCCTGGGTCCATGTGATTGAACAGCTTTTAATTTACATCTAAAATGTAACCCAGGACCAGTAATGAATACAAAAGCATATGTAGTTATACCAATATCAAACAGACTGTTATTCCTAGGCTGCTTCCTTAGGAAGTAGCATGTCAGATTTAAAATTGTGATACGTGTTTTGAGGCATTGTAGAAAAACATTGGCATATTTTATTTTCACCCTTAGAGAAACTTGATTTTTTTGTTATTTTTCTTTTTTTTTTTTTTTTTTTTTTTTTTTAAAATCATACGACCATTCTGTTACTAGTTCTTCCACCATTCAGAACCAAGAGTGTCACCTTTCTTTCCTTTTACAAAACAGCAGACTTAGCCCTGATGGACTTTTCAAAACATTTAACATTGATCAGATATTAAGAACTTCTGATAAGTCAAAATGTTTAAACTAATTCTGTTACTAGGATTTGAATGTCTCATTCTCCTAGGGTTGCAGTGAAAAAGCATAAGTGCTCTGAAGGATAAGCATTACTATGTAAGTGATGCCTGACTCATTGAGTTCTGATCTTTGATTCTGGGTTTGCTTATATATTTATAAATAATGGATGTCAAAATACTTCTCATGTCTGTTTATTAATGGCATATTTTAAGAATTGTCTCTGAGATCTACATCAAACAGATGGTTTCTGTCTACACCCTCAAACTGTACAGTTACAGGATAGGAATTAATACACATTATTGTGAAACCGACTGAGCAACTCACTGGATGAACTGCAAAATCAGTAACTTGGAAAGAGAAGTAAGCAAAGCTGCAGTAAACATCTCTAAAAATCAGTGTGGGTATATGGAGAGAAGCAGTGTGCATGAAGTCATCTGAAGTATTTATTTGGAACAGGAAAGCACCTGAGATTATGGGCAGAGTCAGTCACCATCCATCTGACCATGTGCTGCACAGCTAGAGCTGATTGGGCTTAAAAGCACTTCAGAATTCTTGCTGCTTCTCTCTGTGGGCAAAAATCTGCTCCACAGACAGTTGCTTTTTTCTGTTACTCCTTGTCATTCTTGGAACAGAAGTCTGACTGCTTTTCCCCAGCAGCTAGACAACCTCTAGCTCCACCTAAGTTTTTCTCTGGAAGAATTTGCACTGTCCATTTCTAAAGGGTAACATGAGAACAACTGAAAATACGGGGGGGTTCCTGATATTTTTGCTTTGTATTTTCTTATACACCCTAAAACAAAGAAATCTTTTGAAGTATCTCATATATGAGATGAAAACAGTGCATGGTATTAATTGCTCCAGAATAGCACTACTTTACCCTAAAAAAAAGAAAAAGTTAATGCTGTCTCTTTTATACAAA
This sequence comes from Heliangelus exortis, assembly GCF_036169615.1. Lineage (NCBI taxonomy): Eukaryota > Metazoa > Chordata > Aves > Apodiformes > Trochilidae > Heliangelus > Heliangelus exortis. Next base: position 8,714,478 of record NC_092427.1, read on the forward strand.
CATTATAGATGTGTAATGGCTGCATAGTCTGCTGTTTCACACTGTAACTTCCTTATTAAGCAGAAGATAAATTCCTGAGCTGAAACTAAGTGGGAGTTAGAACAGAAGGGCTTCAGCTTCCTGGATTGTGCAGATGCAGTTACATTTCTCTTGTTTATGGGATCATAAATCAAAACCAGTTTCTGATACCTGTGTGTATCAGGCAGCCTTTATTCTACTCTGGTATCACAAGAAGCTTAAAAGATTGTCAAACCTATTGGAAGTGGTAACGTTTCCTTTGCAGCCTCCCCTGTTATCAATCTTGGGAGCAGTTAATAGGCCTCAGCAATCCAATTCTCAAGGCTTGCCTTGTAACAGTGACTGATAGGTTGGGGACTAATATTGTGTGCCCTGAGAAATTGCCTTCATTCCTCCGAGAACCTTGACAAAGAAATTGGACTCTTTAAACCACTTAACAGGGTGATCAAAACTGTCCTGCTTGAACTGAAGATTTTTTTGACAGTTCGTGGAAAAGGCCCATAAAGGAGAATTCCAATTCCCGAGCTACTGTTCATAATCATGAAAAATCTTGTTATTATATGAGCTTTCTGTACCATAATGCTGCAGAGTTACAGATTAGCAGAAGAGTAGTCAGAAAGTGTTGCCATCAAATTTTTCAGGGTGAATGTCACAGGTGGAGGGCACATTTATTGACAGTGTGCAAGGAGTTTATTGACAGGAACAAGAACATTTGAGAACTGGGTAAGATAGTGCCTTCTTAGGGAGGTTTTAAAGAAGTGTATTTCTATTTTGGCAGTAATTAGCCTCTTAATTTCATGTATGAGTTGATTACTCAATTTATGTAAGCTATGAAAGCTTTAGGTAGTAATTATTTGCTTTCAAGCCAGTTATCTAAAGTTTAGGGCAAGCAAGCTCTCACAAGAAGCACAAAAAGGACTGTAATGAAGAAAAAAAATCTTCATAGAGATCTCCAGGTTCCTCCCACTGTGAAGGAAGGCAGGTACAGGATATAGCACGCGTTTGTGACTTGTGTTCTACCACTATCCTGTTTAGGAACAGTTGTTCAGTTACCTCAGTCCCCAGAAACTCAAAAGGAATTTTACAGAGCCCTTAAAAGGTGGGTTGGGTTGGGCTTTTTCAAACTAGAATAACAATGCTGGAAGAAGCTTAGAATCAATTGACTAAGCATGCAAAATAAAACCTGTCGCTGCTCTTTTGCTCCACTAGCTTCATTTCCTTGGGATTTAGTTGCTTGGTTTGACAGGAGAATTCATGCAACTGTTTCTGATGCTTTTGTTTGCTCTAGATTTATAGGAGATGAGCTGTGGCAGTAAGAATCCAGCCTCTTGAACTGGAATGCTCTCTGCTTCTAAAAAATTTGCTGGCTTGCAACAAAGTCATAAATACTATAATGTTGCTTGTGTCAAATCTCTTTATTGCACAGCCACATGGGGACGAGATTACTTTTTTTTTTTTTCCCTTGTCTTAGCCACCACAATAAACAGCTGTGAGGGGAGGCAGGGGAAATATGCTATTAAGAGAATGGAAGATGAATGGAAAATTGGGCTGCTGTCAAGACATACATTCATTTTGTTACATTGTTATCATCGAGCTTAAGAACTGCATTCAACTTTCAGAAAACTACCTGAGCATATTCTACAATAATAGTCCATCTCCCCAAACACTTTCATGAGCTGCAATACTGAAAAACATAACCACTTACTATTTTTTCCCACTTTGTCAGAATTAAAAAGAAGAAAATGATAGGCTCTGCAAAAAATCCTGTATAACTGCTTCAAAACTTCTTCCAAACTCTCTTCTCTATTTTGGCTGTCATCTGAAGCCACTCAGGGCTTTCTGAGCTCCTCTACAAGTGGCAGCAACCACCTATGGATGTTGAGAATTGGAAGAGTATTCATAGAATGGCTTAGGAAGTTCTTCAGTACCAGGGTGGTGAGACTGAAACATACTGCCCAGAGAAGGTGTGGATGCCCCCTGGAGGTGTTCAGAGCCAGGTTGGAAAAGGCTTTGAGCAACCCATTGTAGATGAGAGGCCCATGGCAGGTCCCTTTCAATCTAATATCCAATCTAAACCTATTCTTCAGCTTGAAACTGTTTCCCTTCCTTGTCCTATTGCTTATGAAAAGTTCCTCTCCAAGCCTTCCTGTAGGTTCCTTCAGGGAGTGGAGGCAGCTCTAAGGTCCCCCCAGAGTCTTCTTGTCTTCAGGCTGAACAGTCCCAACTCCTCAGTTTCTCCTCATAGCAGAGGTACTCCAGGCCTGGGTCATCTTTGTGTCCCTCCTCTGGACTCTGTGTGCTTCTTACAGAGACACCAGAACTGGATAGAGTATTTGAAAACAGAATACACACAATCCAAAATCATAAACCAGCTTCATTTTTTCCACAGAAATTGTATTCACTGATGTCTTTACAGTCCTCACTGAACTGTGGCAGAAGAAAAGTTATCCAAGTGGCTTGCAGTACTGAAGAGGTAATGCTTGAATACTGGAACAGGAATCCTTGACTTGTATTAAGCCCTAGCTGCAGATGACCTTTAACAAAGCTATTTAAAGTGCAAAATGATTATTTAAACACTGTATTTTCCACTTCATTGCAAAATTTTATGAATCTTCTGGTGCTTTGCTATTGTATCTTTATGTAAATTTTTTTTTTTTTTTTTTTTTTTTTTTTTTTTTTTTTTTTTGTGTGTGTGTGTGTGTGTGTGTGTGTGTGCCACTTTCTCCATAAATGCAGCAAGGGTTTGTTTGTCTACGTAATCAAATAGAATATTTTCAGTTGGATGGGACCTGCACTGATCAGCTACTCAAGGTGAAACCACACCAACATCATTTCAGGTATGAACTATTCAGTAAGGTATTGTAAGTAAGGCTTTCAATTAATCCTAAACTCACTCAAAGAATTCTTCAAGTCTGGGTATGAAACTTGTCCAGACTTGCACATATGATTTTGTACAGAGGCCTCTCTCTTTGTGTTCACACTAAGGTGGCTGTGAAGTTAATTAGTAGTAATAGGTGACCCATATGGAGAATGTTTTATGAACACTTTGTCCAAGGAAAGAAAGCTGTTTCTACCAAACTTAAGACAAATTTGAAAAGAGGTCCTTGCACAGGTTTGAAGTGAGCTAGAACGAGAATCAAAGGTATTTGGGCACCACAATTTTCTCTGACCCCAATAAGAAAATAAATCAATTAAAACTCTTAAAAATATTAAAATCCACAAGTGGAAAACCCATTTCTTGTACATAGGCAAAATAATATTTAAAAAAAAAAAAAAAAATCAAAACCTGGCTTCTCAAAATTATTGGCAGTAGCAGAAGCTAATAGTCAAAGTCAAACAAATCAGATTTACCTGATTATAGATTATTTGTTGAGATTTATTTGGCCACTCTAACAGGAGGAAAGCCTAATGTTAGCAAATCTGACACTGTACAATCCCCTTTGTTGTCATGTATTGGCCTTAACTGTTCTGGGCCTCACTGTCTGTTAAGGATACAGATAAGAAGACCTGTGGCAAACCTAATTCATGCAGGGGTACAGATCTTTGCTGGCCAGCCCAAGTGTTTGGAAACTTTGCACTTAGTGCTTCACATCCTTGTAGGTTACATAAAAGTGATACTAAAATGGAAATTATTCCCTGAAAGATTTGCTCATTATTATTAATAAAATCAACACTAGCCAGCATTTATGTGGCATCCAGATATTCCATCTCATTTTCAGTCATAAAAATACAGAACCAGGTGTCAAAGGGCTTTTGAGAGCTTGTTTTTCCCTGGAGCTGAATTTTTTTTCTAGGTATTTATCAAATTAATTGCAGAATTTATATAACAGTGTTCTGGAAAATGCTTTAAAAAGGAGGCTTTAAAAAGAAGGCTATTAAAAAGCTAGCAGGGAACAGAGGATGGAATAAAGCTGCATCTACTAGAAGCTCTCATAAGACTTTTGTATCTAAAATGAAAAATGGAAAATGAAACAAAACAGTCAAGTTCAACACAGTTGCTTTAGAACAATCTAAAAATAATCTGCTTTTATCTCTAACATATAAAAGCAAACAGCTGCAAAATGTAAACTATATTTAAATTTCATATACTTGCTATAAAAATACAGCATCACTTCACATAATGAGTTGAAATTCTGTTATCTGGATGAATCATCATCCTCCAAAGCTGTTCCTAAGCAGCATGAGGTCTTTAAAAGTGCTTGGAAACAGAGAGCTGTAATGAAGCTGGGCTGGGTAGCTGCTGTGTGGTGAAGACAGCCAGCTACTTCCCTAGCACAGCTGTACAAAGGGGAGCTTGGACAGGAATTACAAGGATGCACACAGGGTTAAGCTGAGTTAAGAACATTCTGACTGATAAAAAATAAAATTACGACAAGGCTGAGTCTGAGGAGATTCATTTCAACATTGTCAGCCAGAAGAGTGAGTTTTGCAGGGAATGTGGTAAGGACTAGGAAATATGTTTTGTAATTCCTCACCTCTGTCACAAGTCCTTTTCTCAGGGATTGTCATGTCACCAGGGAAAAGTGAGAACAGATGCAAAGGAAGATATAAAGTATTTTTACACTTAGACTTATAAGTAAATTACTATTTTCTACCCTTTTATTTTGCATCCCTCAGACTTAGATCACAACGCTCCAAACATCCTGATGGAAATGTTATTTTGTATTTACTGGCGATTCTGTAATCTAGCTCCAAGTCCTTAGTCACATAGTTATTTGTTTATTTTAAGAGCAATGAAACCAGTTATCTTTTGAGAATACACACTGTCATGCTTCGGAGGAAGAAAAAACTATGAAAATGCAGAAACTAGTTTCTGAGGTTATTACAAAGTATCAGAGAATGAAAGAAAAGCCCTTTCACACTTTGACATGACAGCAACTTGTAAAATGTAAGTGTACATAAAAGTAAACAAGGTCCTCCTTTAGCTTCACTAGAAAAAGTTCTGGTTTGTCTGGGGGGGGTTTATATTATTGTTTAATGCAGTATTTATTTGCTTTTCTGTTACTCAGAATACTTGAATACCTCAAGTCTCCATTTTTAGAACTTCCCTATTTTCTTTTTCAAAGTATATCCTGGTTTCTGAGACATTGCAATGTGTTGCCATAGCAATCTTTGAGTAGCATTAAGCCTTTGCATTCACAGGACAAGACAGCAGTGGAGTAATTATCAAGAAAAAAAATACTTTTGAGACTTTATTCAAGCCTCTGTATGGTAAGACTACATTATTTCAGTCAAGTGAGAGGAAAAAGTGGAAATTGCAATGCATTTGATGTGTGGACTGGAATGTAACTATTTAGATGTGGCACACAATGTATGCAAAATAAATAGAATGATATAACACACATGAAGAAGGATGTAACACAGCTTCCAAGAGAGGAAGATTTTGAGATCATCTGGGTCATTTTAATGGTGGACCACACATAGTCTACAACCCACAAATGAAGGCCCTTCACACAAAAAAACCCACAACTACATTTCCTGCAGGAGCAGGAACAAATGGATCATTCTGGCCCATTTGGACCCCTAATATTAAGCTTTTGCAATTAGTCTGAGTTTCATTTGTTTGCAGTCTTCCTTTAATAACTGACTAATTCAGATTGTGTCAAGACTCTTTTATTCATTTATTAAGCAAACTTAATTAAAAAAAAAATTTAAATGTCATTTTAAAAGATACGAAATGATACAAATGATACAAATTAGGAAGGAGCAATATAAGGACAAAGCATGCAAAGCTGTTTGTGAAGCAGTCACATGCTGTCTGCCAACCGTGACAAATTTTTACCAGTGTCTTGCTGCAGATTGCTGAAGATGCAGCTTTAGGCTTAACTTGCAGCAGTATGGTGAAAGGGCTTTTCTTTACAAGCTCTTTCAGATTCTGCCTGTTGGAAAATGAGAGACATTTAACTTTCAAAAATCCCCAAATCCCTTTCATCATTGTTCCAGATTTTGAGGTTGGGCCCTGCTTGTTGTGGGTAACACAGTAGTGCTGTGAGGTTTGTGGTTTGTCAGATGCTGCTGTTTCTTCAGTGAAAACATGAATGCAAGTGAAGAACATTGAGGAGCAATGATTCAGACTGGGCTATTCTGAACCAGAAAATACTCCTGCTCTACCTCAAAATGAGCAACCAACCTCCTATCCACAAACTCTGCCCCTTTACATCTGTGACTGTAGGTGTGCTGCTGATTGCAAGATTAGGAAAAAAAAAAAAAAAAAAAAAAAAAAAAAAAAAAAAAAAAAAAAAAAAAAAGTCACTGACCTTGGAACTGCTTTTCTGACCCTGAGCAACTTCAAACTCAGCTGGAGATCTGCTGATAACACCACATGACTTGGTAAGGGAAAAGAAGTGTTTTGTCTTGTAGCTCCCACTGACATTGTCCTGGTCAGGGAATAAGGGGAAACAGATTCCAGTTATGGGTTATAAAGGATACCTCCCCAAAACCTTAAATACAATACCTTAAACCTACCTTAAATATAATATCCAGGAGGTTGCCATATGATGCTGTCATACTACCTGTCTCCATTTGTTACTCAGGAAGGGACAAAGTTCATCACTGTGTCACCCTGTTAACACCTATTGCAGACTTTCAAAAGTTGTGTCGCAGGTTTAAAATTATTCGGGAAACATCTTGATTTTCAGGGTAACTATTGGAACGAGCCAGGAGCAAGGTGTGTCTCCAGAGGCTGGGGCCCTTGTAGCAAAGAAAGCACGTCAAGAACCTGTCCTGAAACAAACACGGAGATATTCCCGACCGGTCACGAATTTCAGAAAATTTCAGAGAATTTTTTGTGGGTTTCTTCACAGGAAAAAGTCCCATTTTTAATGCCTCAGGCTAGAAGTAACTCGTTTGACTGAAACTGTAGCGGTGCTGGGCGGGATGAGGCCGCTTGCTCCCGGGAGGGCTGAGGGGAACATGGCGTGGAGGGGCTGTGAGGAGAGGGGGGGTGGTTCCCGCCGCCTGACGGGGTCTGTGAGGAGAGGGGGGGGTGGTTCCCGCCGCCTGACGGGGCTTGTGAGGAGCGAGGATGTCCCGCAGCTTCACGGAGCGTGCGGGGAGAAGGAGCCCTTCCGACACCTCACTGAGACAAGAAAGCGGAGGCGGCTCCTCCCGCCACCCCGCAGCGGGCGGGACCCCGCGCAGAGGCTCCGCCACCGCCCCCGGGGCGGCCGCTGGGGCGGGGCGGGAGCGGCGGTGCCGCCTTCACCGTCTCGGCCGCGGTCCCGGCTCGTTTCTTGTTCTTTTTTTCGCCGCAGCCGCCCGGTATGGGCGTGAGGAGCGGAGGGGGCGGAAGGCAGCGGGCGCCCAGCGGCACCGCGGGGAAGGCGGTGACACATGTGGGGCGGCCCCTGAGGGAAGGCCCGGTGTGCGGTGGTGGACGGTGCCGGGGCTGCGGGTGTCCCGGGAAGGGGGAGAGTGCTCGTGTGCAGCAGTAGTGAGGGGCTGAGCCCCCTTCCCGGGCATGGCGGAGCCCCTGAGCCCCTGCACCCCACGGGGCCAGTGTCAGGCCAACATGGGAGCCAACACCTCATCGGCCAACGTGGACGCCAACTCCTCTGTGCTGGTGGGCAGCAGCGCATGGAGGGGCCGGGAGCCTTTCTCCATCTTTACTGTCCTCATCCTGACCCTGCTGGTCCTCCTGACCGTGGCCACTTTCCTTTGGAACCTGCTGGTGCTGGCGACCATCCTGCGAGTGAAGGCTTTCCACAGAGTGCCCCACAACCTGGTGGCCTCCACGGCGGTGTCGGACGTGCTGGTGGCGGCCTTGGTGATGCCGCTGAGCTTGGTGAAGGAGCTGTCGGCCGAGCGGCGGTGGCGGCTGGGCCGGGAGCTGTGCCTCGTCTGGGTCAGCTTCGACGTCCTGTGCTGCACTGCCAGCATCTGGAACGTGACGGCCATCGCCCTGGACCGCTACTGGTCCATCACCCGCCACTTGGAGTACACCATGCTCACCCGCCGCCGCATCTCCAACGTCATGATCGCTCTCACCTGGGCGCTCTCCGCCGCCATCTCCCTCGCCCCTCTTTTTGGATGGGGGGAGACCTACAGCCCCGAGCAGGAGCGCTGCCAGGTCAGCCAAGCGCCGTCCTACACCATCGTCTCAACTGGCGGGGCTTTCTACCTGCCCCTCTGCGTCGTGCTCTTCGTCTACTGGAAGATCTACAAGGCGGCCAAGTTCCGCGTCGGGGGACACAGGAAGAATGCAGTGGTGCCCCTTCCCCAGGCTGCCCAGGTAAGGGTGGGGATGGGGAGGAGGAACCCCCTTTGCCTCCCCTGAGCTCCTGCTTCTCCTCTGCTCCCAGCTGTCACCCCTGAATTGGTGGGTTTGACACCTGAGATAAGCTCTGGGGCTCCTGTGTGGAATTAGCTCTGTTAGAGCCCGGACATGAGCAGTAATTAGGCAGTTAAAAAGCACCACTCTTGGAGTTCTATTCCCATTTTTTTCTTAAGGGTGTCAGAAGAGTAAGTGGCAGGTGCATTCACTGCCAGTCTGGAGAGCTGTTTAAAAATCATCTTTTTAGTCTGAATTCGCCATTCCTTGGTCGGAGGGGGGTGTGCCTCTTCATTATTTTTCAGTTTTTGATGGACAGACATAAACAGATCCCCGGGCTGTGTACAGACTAAGTGCATGCACATTTATCTGCCAGCGTGGACTTTGCATGGGATCTATTAGTGTCCAAATAGATTTTAATAAGAAAATTATACACTATTTATATTCTTGGGCTACTTTATTTTGAATATGGGGAACATGATGCTCACTGTATAGTCTTGAAGCAGTGAGTTGCTTCTGTTTTAAAATCACCAGCTGTCTTTAAAATCACATCTTCCTCCTTCTCTTACCCTGAACATTTCCTGCAACCCCACAAAGTCCTTTTGGAAGTCTCATTTTTCTTAGGGATACACCTAGTTGACAGGAAAGCTGTGTCTCTGGAAGAGGTAAGGTTGGCCCCTTGAGTCCTCTTATGTCAGGCTCTCTTTATGACAACACTGTCACCCATGCCAGGGTACCACAGTGCTTGGCAGTGCTCTCTGTAAACTTTTTCTGCTTTCTACCACATGCTTTTACTCTTACCTGTGGGCATGATTCTTTACAGTGTGTTTATGTGGTTGCATGTTGTGCTGGCTAAGTCCAGTCCTTCCCCAATAACAAAAGATGAGCTGTGTGGATGTTAAGAGATACCTAGAGAAAGGTTTCTATTAAACTTGGTCTCATCCTGCAAGATCCTCACTCCTCTGCTAAATCCCTCTAACTTTTGTTTGGAGTCATGATAAGAGATATGTTATTGTGGCCACAAATACAAGTCTGTAGGTTTTGTCCCCCACTTCTAGCTAGAGATGACAGCAAAGGCTGTAAATATGCAGTCAGGCTTGCAGATTTGGATGAGAATGTCTTGAAGATTTTTTTAATATACATTGATTTATGAAGCTGTCTTATACATGAAAGCATAAACTGTGATAGGAAAGATGAGAATGTCTCCTTCAGTGGCATTTTTTTTCTATGGCCTTTCCCTGGTTTGCACCACATTACTTTCCAAGCAGTTTTAAATATGATGAATGCATTGTTTGGAGTCAGTGTATAATCTCTCCAAGCATAAAAGTTAACTGAATATTTTTAGTGGTTTTACATGCTTTATCTTCTAAATGCACCCTGCTCATGCAGGACTTGCAGGAATCTAAACTTTTGGCAAGCTAAATGAGCTGAGGCATATTAAAAAACCATGTTCTTAGTCTGTCAGTTTTAACAAAAAAAAAAAAAAAAAAAAAAAAAAAACCAAAAAAAAACCCCCCAAAAACCTAGCTCCCAATTGTTGTAGTTCTGTCTGCAAAAGCCCCAGCGTGGGCATAGCAAGGTTGGCAGGTAAGTGCTTTTTGCTGATGCAGTGTCTGGGAGCTGATTTAGGACAAAAGAGGTCCTGTCAGGGTGAGCTGAATACCCTTTTTGGAAGGGTTGTCAGTACAGCTCTTACTGCAAAAGCAGCAAAAGCTCAGGCCAGCAGTCCTTCATCTTTCTTGTGTTTGCAGTAATTGACATCCTGACTTTTCCTTTTATAACAGCACTTCAGGAATCTGCAGCTGGTACATTGTTGCAGCCTTCCCCAATGGCCCAGCAGCTTCTTTGCTTGCTTAAGTAAAAGATTTTGGTGACTTTTGCTTGCCATCTAATGGAAGAGATGATGCCCAGCTGGACACGTGTACATTAAATGAACCCATGGATCAAGGGAGCTGGCATTCAGGATACATTTCTTCTCTGTTTAAGAGACTGAGACCGACTCACTGAGTTTTATCTTGATGCCATTTAAGCTTACTGGAGCAGGGTCCATCACATCCATACAAACAGTAGCAGTTCCCCAGTGAATTCTAGAGAATCTTCAGATCTAACATTTTTCTTTTGTCCCTGAGTGTGAAGTGCTCTCTGCATCTATGTCAGTTCTTACCCCAGGTGCCTTGCACTGGTTGTTCTGAGTAACATTAGAGGGGCTGTCAGTGCCAAAGGTTGGCAGTGCTTCCCAGACTGGAGGAAGATAAGAGCAGCAGAGATCCCTGCTGGGAGAGATGTCTTTGCTGTGCTCAGGAATGAGCTGTCAGGTGGTGCTGAGTTGAAACTGCACACCCGGGTTGTGATTTGTGTCCTGAGGTAAGCCCAGCTCTGTAGCTGGTTAATATTAGCAAGGTATTTTAAGGGGGAAAAGATTTGAGGCCACAGTACTTATATTCAAGTAGAAATATCTTGAGGAAACTGAGGCACCAAGTGGTGACACCTTGATGTTTTTTAATTATGTTTTTCAGCCAACAGATCTAGGCTGTGCACCTTGCCAATGTGCATATCTGTCTTTGTCTGTCTATCTGTCCATCTATCCACACAGAGGGCTGTTTTCTCTGAGCTGAGAGTTGGCAAACATATGTTTCTGTACTCTTTTAGAGGTTATAATAGAATGGTTAAAAGATAACCATTTATTTCCAAAAATTACTCTACCAGTAGAAGAGATGGGACAAGAAACAAAGTGCAACTGTCCAGAAGAGTGGAAACAGATGTTAGACAGGAGGAAGGTGAGGCATGAGGTGGATTGGAGTGGCTAATGATTTCCTGGGAGAAATGCAGAGCTATTCCTCTTTATAGCACAAGAAAATACTGTGAGAGAAAGCAGGTGGTTTTTTTCCTTTGTGTCTGTAGAAGACTTTTTACTCTTCCTTCAGTTAACTCTTTATGACACTCACTTTATGCCACTGTGCAGATGCTGGCATTTGAGAGATGTCCCCAGTATGAACTAAGGCATCTTCATAGATGGGTTTAATTCACAGGATGTGACTGCCTCTTACCCTGCCAGAGCCAGCTTGCTACCACTCATCATTAGGTCCAAAATGGGAGGGAAGCTTTTAGGCCGGGCTTATTCTTTGTTTAATGTGGGGTGACAATCAAGTATTGTGATGTATCAAGTATTGTGATGTATGTTAGGAATGGGAGTCATGCAAAGCCTCCAGGAATGGCACTGGAAAATGCAGATTTGGTATAGTCAGAGCTGTGTTTAGCTCAACCAAACCACCACTGACAAGACTGGAAGGCAGCTACATGATCTTTTTGACCTGTGCTCTTGTTCAGACAGTGCCAAATGACAGTGGTTTACCCCATGCCTGCAGAAGGGGAAAATCCTGAGGCATGGTTCCCTTCCAGCACTGTGCACTGCAGCAGTGTGTGCCTGCAACAGACTCATCAGACTCATTTACTTTACGTGTAAGCTGTGTGCATGGGTTTATAACAATCAGCCTTGACAACAGAGGCTCAGGGACTGATAATTGTAGCAAGGACAATCTTGCACCAACCAGGGTAATGAGTCAGGTCTGCAGCAAATCATACAGGGAGCAAGAAAAATCAAACAGTTTGAAATGATAATGAAAGGTTGGGCTTTCTCAGCTCTGCAGTCTGCACTGATACATATTTCCTGATGTGAACAGCACTTCAGATAAAATCTGTGTTTAACTTCAAATATCTCATTCCCTGCTGAACCAGTCCCCAGCCCAGTTCTGAGTGGTACTGTATGGTTCCTGGGCAGGTTGGGAGCACAGTGCTGCCAAGCTGGAGATTTTGCAGGGGTGTTGAGCACAGGAGCATTAAACACTGGGCTTCTCACTAGAAACCCTGTGTTAAGTCTGATCCTTTTTGCAATAGTACACACCAGGAGCAGCTGGCCAGTGGCTCACGGGTCTGCCAAGTGACAGTGCTCACCCCAGGGGCTGGCACTTGGAATGGCAGCCCGTACTGGGAATGCTGGAGAGAAGAGTGTCCTGGGGGCAAGGCTGATGGAGAGCAGCTGAGCGAGCCTGGCTCCCAGTGTGTGAGTGTCTGGTCAGCTGGAAAGGAAGACAGGGGTGAGTATGAGAAAGTGATGCTCAGGGAAAGCTGAGCTTCCACACAGCTTCCAAGGTTTAAGTGCCCCTAAACCTCCCGTTGAAGGCACAGGCTGAAGAACCTTGGGATACCTAGGTAACTTTTTCAAGAACATTTTGTGTATTCTTTTCAAAGGATTTTTAAATGGAAAAATTGGAACAAAATGCCTCCAGTCTGCCAGGGGTATTTACACAGTTTACTTCCTGGAAGGTTCCATGAGGTATCCCATTGTTTTTCCTAAAGCAGCAGACTGCTATTTGTACGTTTATTATTAGTAGTATTATTACAACATTATTCAGAAGACCCAGGCAGAACTAGTAAAAAAATAACTAAAAATTCCAGTTATGATAACAGAGAAAGGAGAAATTATGTAGATACAAAGACAACTGCTGTCCTATAATTTCAAAAAAATACCATGATCTATTTCTACTTGCTATTTAGTATTCAGAGGACTGATGTAACAACCAGTGAAATTTGTGGGAACTCCTCTGATTTCAGTAGGAGCTTGACCAGGCTGTAAATGTGTGATTCGTTAGGGAAAATGCTTGAGGACTGTGGTATCTTCTATCAAATAAATAACTTTTTTCACACCATATGAAAATTAAGTAATAAAGGAGTCACTATTATTAACTTCTGCAGCTCAGTCACAAGCTTCTAAAACCTGAAATACCATAAGAGAAAAAAGGCTGTATTTGGATGATGGCACACTGCAAGCTCTGTTTTTTGAGTAAGAGTTGATGGTTCAGTATGGTACCAAACTATGCCCCATGCTAGTGACAGAGGCCTTTGTATGACTCTCCCTAAGAGACTTATTTCTGTAGCTATTCCTCAGGGCTAAGGCACAATCTTTCAGGGTTGCTTGTCACAAATTTGTCCTCATGTCACACATTCATCCCTTTTTGCAGAGTGTGATGAAGGATGTGTAGAGCAAGTCCTTCTGCAGACAAATAGTGTGATCTTGCTATGGGAGAAGTGTCCCATTTTAATTGTCAGGACAGATATGATTTTCATTTTCCTCCCTTATTTGCCTGTGTGCCTAATCTGCTGCTCTTACATTCTGCAGCCATGTCTCACATCTGAGGGTGAAGACAGGGCAATCCATCTTGAAGAATTATTGTCTGGCCATTGCCTCTGCTTCCCTCATATTAAATAGCAGCCCTCCATCTATTGCAAAGGTTGCACACAGGTGCCATGCACACGTGGGAAATGTACCTCCTTTAACAAGCCATCTCTGGAGTGGTGTTAAAGCCTTGCAGTGCCTGTGAGTTATCACTTAGGCAAATTTTAGAGCCTGAGGTTCCATCCTTAAACTGTTTATTTTATTGCACTCTCTTCATAACTGTAGTGCCTAGAAGAATTTTAAACTCGCAGCTACTTTCATCTTCAGATTAAAATCACAAGGGAGTTTTTATTCATAGTTAGACTCTAAACATATTAATAATTTGTGTCCATAGCCTCTTTGCTAGAGTCTTGCTGCCACCTGGAGCTCTGTGCTGTACTCACTGCACAGATCAGTATCTTGCTCTTGGCAAGAGAGAAGGAGGCAATGAGCACTGTCAGCAGCCTGGAGCAGCTGATCTTTTCCTCTCTCTTGTGTAACTTCTGGTGAAGTCAAAGTTTGAAATGAATGCTAATTGAAAAGGTGTTTTGCTGGCTGTAGAGTGCTTTTTGGGAGAATTCCAAGTAGGTCTGTAGGAGACCAAATAGAACAGGATGGGGGTTTGAGCTTTGCATCCGGGCAGCTAGGCTGAAGAAAACAGCTTTACCTTGTAGTCAGTGGTACTGATTGTGTGTCCCTCCCTATTACCTGGGAGAAATGACCCAAAGGGCCTGCAATGGAATTACATGAATTTACATTTCAGGCCCAAGAAGCCCTAAAGGTCAAGAAGCAATGCAGGAGGGTCTGGTCTAGAGATAAGCAGAAGGAATGTGGCTTTGTTATCCTTCCTCAACAACCTGATTTCCTACTGTAGATCAAGGCATCCAATAAAATAAACTGAAAAAGAATGCCCTCAACTCACATGGCATCAGTTGCTCTTTATTTAGCTTTGTTTGTCAGTCACACTCAGCAGCTTTTCCAATGTAAGCCTGGTAATTTTATCACACTGAGGCATTTTCTTTCTTTTAGCATGGAAGGAATGGAGTTGGGGCCTTTTGTGGTAGGTGCACAGATGTTGTGCTGCCATTTAAGAGTAATACTTCGCTCAAACAAATTGTCTTGGTTAAGAATCCATGTTTGCTTTTGTTTTGAGGTGAAGGAAGCTTCGCATGAGTCACAGATGGTGTTTACAGCTCGTCATGCAGCTATCACTTTCCAGACAGATGGAGAAACATGGAGAGAACAGAAAGAGAAAAAGGCAGCTCTGATGGTTGGCATCTTAATTGGAGTTTTTGTACTGTGCTGGATCCCCTTCTTCATCACAGAATTAATAAGTCCCCTCTGTTCCTGCAACATCCCACCCGTCTGGAAAAGCATCTTTCTCTGGCTTGGCTACTCCAATTCTTTCTTTAATCCTCTCATTTATACAGCATTTAACAAAAATTACAACAATGCCTTCAAGCACCTTTTTGTAAAGCAGAGATAAAAGGGGACACAGAGAGGAGTATGATCCCTTTATTGCATAACACAGAGATTTCTTGAGGGACACATGCCTGCAATACCTACAGTGTTCATCCATGGGAGCTGCTTGAGGGATTTTAGGAACAATGAAAAAGGAGGTGGAAGATGTTTGGATATAAACCTACTGACAGTTCACAGTTCCCCCTTGAAAAAACATATATGCCACTCCAGGGTTTGGCAAAGAAGATGGAAGCAGTGAACACTTCCCATCTGCTCTGCAAATCAACCTGTGGAGGTCCTCAAGCAAAGCTGTGTGTGTGTCTAACACCATGTCTGTCAGATCTGACTGGACTGAGTGCATCTGAACAGGCAGAGGTGCCATTCTGGAGCTCTCTTATCATTACTGAAGGCACTGCTGGGAACTGCTAATTGAGCAATACTGAAATGTTTGTAATATGGGCAGGATTCTGGCTTCGTTTTTGAAATTTATTTGGAAGGAAATAAAAATGTTGTATTTAATCAGTTGGACTGATGTGAAATTAAAATGACAAATGCAGCTCAAGAACAAGCCCCAGTGTGACTGAAGGGCTGTGTGTTCTCTAGAAAGCAGCAGTCTTTGATGGGAGTCTTGGTGAAATACAGGTCAGTTAGGTCCTGTGGGGATAAGTAAAATTTTAAAGTGTAAAATTATTCAGAGATACTGGGAATGTGCTTGCACCTGCTTGTGCAGGAGGAAGCTCTGTCTCAGAGTTTTCACCTGGATGGTACCCTTTCAACCCACAGGGCTCAGACTCTCCCTGTTTTCTGAAAGCCAGGTGAGCTCAAGACAGGCACCTGACACCTCCAAGTTCAGGGGGGCTGCATGCATTATCTCGTGCTACTGTTAAAGTAAATATGTATTTGTGTTACAAACACCAAACATGCTGTAGCCAACCAGCAGGTGTGCTGGCAGCAACACGTGGCTGCTTTTCAGGGGTAGGTGAGTATCTGTCTGGGTTCCTTGCATGATAGATGTTGTGCCCATCACCATACCTGACTGCAGTCCACAATTTATCAGCTGATGTCAACTTCCTTCTACTGTAAGAAAGGTATTGATGCCATCAAGGTGACTCCAGAAACTCCAAAGTGACTCAAGCCTTAAATTACTTTTCCAAGATCTAACAAACATCCCTGTCCCAACAGTATAGACAAATGAATTAAAATACAAGTATTTCCATGCATACTGCCCATTCTCTCTCTGTATTTGCTCCTCTAGGAGGTTTTACTTTGTCCCCTTCCCTCAAGTGAGATGCTGACAGCAGCTCTGAATATTTCTGATGCTGCAGGTTTACACTGATAAGAGTCCCCACACCCCCACCCATCTCTGAAAGCTTCTTTGGGTACTGGAAGGGAAAATGCTGTACGCGTGATGGAGCTGGGCAACATCACAACTGCTTTTGAAGCTGAGGTTTAACCTTTTATGCTGCCTTTCTCTGCCAATTTTGTGTTTGCTGTTGCTTAAGGAAACCTTTGATTCAAAGTGTAACCTCAGGCAAACACCACAAAGCTGCACAGTGCCTAAAAGTCACGAATTTCAGCTCCTGCAATACTCCACCCCTGGCATTTTGATCTCATTGCAGTGCATCACACTCAGCCTCATCACTGACACTTCCCAAGCTACATTGACAGAAGTGCTGACCACACAGCTCCTACCAAAGTCGTGGTACCCTGGCAGCC
This sequence comes from Heliangelus exortis, assembly GCF_036169615.1. NCBI lineage: Eukaryota > Metazoa > Chordata > Aves > Apodiformes > Trochilidae > Heliangelus > Heliangelus exortis. Next base: position 8,731,154 of record NC_092427.1, read on the forward strand.
TCACAGGCAGTGGTGACAAGGTGTATTTCTGTCACCTGGGGACGGATGTACAGAACACAGAGGTATTATCAAGCAGCTGGTGTATTCTGAAAAAAAAAAATAAAAACCAAAACCAAACCACACTGCAGCCTTTAGCTGTTAAACTTTAGAGCAGAATTTACTGTAGTATAGCTTAAAATGATTCATGTACCCAGTGATGTCAGTCTGAGTTTAATGTCAGGTGTATGAGCAGCTCTGATGGAGCCACGTTCCAGCTCCATTCTAAATAAGCAATTCACAGAGTTGCTGTGAAGGCACAAACCCCTCCAGGTCCTGAAGGGAACTGCCTGCCCTCAGCACAGCAGGGGGGAGGTACTTCATCTAAGACAGTAACTGCACTAAAAAAAAAAAAATGCACCTTAAAATCTAAGCAGAGGAGAAATGAAGAGGTCAACTTAAGGTGGTTGTTAAAAATCTCCTATATTTAGCCACTCCTGCAAGTTTCCAAAAAACATGCTTCACCCAAATTTTTGTGCCTGTAAGACACACCATGACTATCATGCAGCTGTAACAGCAGCCCTGCTGCTCACATTTTGGGGTATGTTTTCCCATGGCTTGGCATCTGGAACTTGAGGAAACAATAAATCCAGCAGTGCAGTGCAGTGCAGTGCAGTGCAGTGCAGTGCAGCAGGTGACTGCACCAGTCCCATGGCAAAGGCTGCAGATGCAACAGGGCTGCTGCCAGGGAGCTTGAGACGTGGTGGCACAGCTCCTGATGTAGCTCTCCACCTCCTCAAAGATGAATTTAGTTTCCTTAGGAAGTGAATCTGAGTCTCTGTAATTTTACTGTGAGAAATTCTCAAGACAAGGTTTGGTGCTCTGCCCACCCAAGCATCAGTGACAGCAGTGAGCTGTTGCAGGATGCTTTGGAGCAGCCTGCCTTGGTACCACCAGAGACAAGCTGTAGGAAGCAGAGCTCCCATTTCACTGCAGCTCTATATGAAACCAGCTTCTCACGCTGGCTCTCTGCCTGCCTGTGCTCACAGGAGCAGCAGCACCTATTCAGGATTTAAAGTCCTGGATCTGCCCCTGTACTCAGTGCTGGTGAGGCCACACCTCGAGTCCTGTGTCCAGTTCTGGGCCCCTCAGTTCAGGAAGGAGGTTGAGGTGCTGGAGCAGGTCCAAAGGAGGGCAACCAGGCTGGTGAAGGGGCTCCAGCACAGATCCTATGAGGAGAGGCTGAGGGAGCTGGGGGTGTTCAGCCTGAAGAAGAGGAGGCTCAGAGGAGACCTCATCACTCTCTACAACTCCCTGAAAGGAGGTTGGAGCCAGGTGGGGGTTGGTCTCTTTTCCCAGGCAACCCTCAGCAAGACAAGAGGGCACGGTCTCAAGTTGTGCCAGGGGAGGTTTAGGTTGGACATTAGAAAGAATTTCTTTACTGAGAGGGTGATCAGACGTTGGAATGGGCTGCCCCGGGAAGTGGTGGATTCTCCATCCCTGGAGATATTTAAAAAGAGCCTGGATGTGGCACTCAGTGCCATGGGCTGGGAACTGCAGCAGTAGTGGATCAAGGGTTGGACTTGATGATCTCTGAGGTCCCTTCCAACCCAGCCAATTCTATGATTCTGTCTGAATCATACAGGCTTCTGAGTTTAGCATGGGGGGAATGTGTTATCCAGGGTTATGCCTAACCTGCCAGATGCTGCTTCCTGCTGAAAGCCAGAACCAACCTGACCATTCCATGGCCCTCTGCACAGCCCTGCACCCACTGAGCTGTGTGCCAAAGCCATGGACTTGGTGCAAAGGGAGTGTAACTGCTGGATAATCAAACTTGATTAAAAAAAAAACCAAAAACTTGGAACAGTTGATAATTTTCTGCCTCCCTTGGTACTTTATTTCTGTGATTAATTCCTCTCATTATTAAAACTTGCAACTTTATTTTAATTGAAAAAAGAGGCACGAGTAAAATCGAGCATGCAGGAATTCCTCTTTCTTGGCATTCCCAGACTAAAAGCTTAGATCTTGTGCTACTGCTGTGTTGTTGTCCATGGCTTCAAGAGAGACCAAAGAATATATGGAAAATACAATTCCCATGTGAACAAAGGTAAATTACACAGTATTGGGAATATCCAAACAGAAAAAATAAATACCAGCTATTCTAAAAAAACCCACAAACATTATTTGGGGGCACTTAGATGTATGATAATTTATTTCCCCAAATACAAGTTGCCAATTTGGAGTACCCCAGTCATCTCTGCGTGTACACAATTAATTACAAATTTTATTTCCTGATACAGAAACTGCTCCTAGGAAACACCACTGGGGACCCACTGCTCAGCAGGGAGGCACTGCTGTATCTTGCAGCAAGGTTCCAAGAACCCTGCAGCTATATTGAAATTAAGGCCTGAGTTTGTTGTGCTGATGAATGCAAACAGAACATACGAGGGATTTGCTATGCTCCTCAAGCCACGAAACCCACATCCATGCTACAGCTTCCCCAACAAAAGCTCTCCAGATATTTACTATCAGACCCATAACCATAGTTCAGCCTCCACTTCTAAATAGCTGTTTCACATGAGAATTCCCAAGCAATTCCTACACAAAGATTGATGAAAGGAGAAATGAAGGGTTTGGCCCCGAGAACGTGTGTTCACAGGCTCCTCCCAGCAGCAGTTCATAAACAAATCTATAGCACAGTTACCAAGACACCAGGTATGAGGAGAAGCTGATTAGGGGGGGGAGATGCTGCTGGGTGCCAAGTGGCCACCAACCCTGTCTGAAGAGCTGGGTGAAGAGGAAGCTCTGGCCTTGAGCTCCAGAGCTGGAGCAGCTCTGATGGCAGCTGAGTTGGCAGAGGCAGCATCCGTGGCTGGGTAGACACTGCATGAATAAACAGGCTTGTCTTGAATATTTTTAGATAAAATACTATCCTAAGAATATGTCATCCACCACCTAAATGAGTAAGATCTGTACATCACCTTATACATCTGCCCTACTAACACACCTCATTTAGCAAAGCTGGTGCTAAGGGGGCGGGTTGGGTGCACCAGCAGAGCACAAACCTCATCTGTTTTGTAAGAGGATCAGCAAAGTGTGACCTAAAAGAAGTAATAATAGTCCTTTAGTTCATGCAAGTGATTTTATGTTTCTAAATAAGTTTCAGCAATGTTTTGCTGTCTCCTGTGTGGCTGGATACATCTGTACCATAGCATCTCTGGAGACTAAAGAGTGCAACAGGCTCCTTTGTCACACAGAAAAATGCCTTTTCATGCCATGCATTTCCTGTCCCCAAATACTGCTACACACATCAAATAAAAATATGTTCAGGAATCTGCACACTGAGATCACACTGCAGGAAGCAGATTTTTCATGAAATAAAGATGAAGAAAGGAATAAATCTTAAAAGTAAATACTGCTGACATTTTAGCTTGCCTTTCAAGATTTCTTTTATTCAAATCAATAGTGACTCAGTCCAGCACTGCATTCATTTTCATGTACTGTAACAAAAAGATTGTCTGGATTTTGTCATGCTTGGATTAGGTGTGTCACTGATTACACCCCCAAGAGATATTTTACAAGTGCACTTGTGGAACTGCACATAAAGCTGTTGTGGTCTATAAGGTAAATGTATGCCTTGAGTTCAGAGACTGCCTCAGCTTCTGACACAAAGAGCAGACTTAGTTTGCAGCAGTTAATTCATCAGCATATCAAAATAATTAAATTTATTGAAATGCAAATTGAAGCTCTGAGCAAGCTCTATCAAAGGAAAAAAGAAAAGAGGTTTTGCTACAAGTACCCTTATTTTACAAGCTTAGTAACTCCAAATGAATTCAGGGGGAGATTGTTCTCTTTAAACAGTCAAAGACCTCAAGCCATATTCAGCTAAAATGCTGAGAAACTTCAGCTTTTCCTTTGCAACCAGATGATATAGAGAATTAATACAGATTCTTTTTACTATAGGTTTGCACAGTCTCTTGCACACATGCATCTACACACTCAGAATTTTGTGCCTTAGCTGCACAGCTCCAATCAAACTATGGGCATTAAAAATATTTCTAATTGTGCAGATCAAAAAACTAATGTAATCATTTTATGCCAAAATACTTTAAATCTCCAGAGACATGGTACACATTGAAGCTTACTGACTTAAAGGAAAACCACTTCAAAGCACTGCTAACTCCACTTAGAAATTTCTTCTTGGCACTGCCCTTCATTTTGAGCTGTCATCATTTCACTGGAAACCAAAATTAACTCCGTTGTTTCTGGTCAGCAGAATTGTCATGTTTATATTTTTAAAGCATCTTGGATAACGTTCCCAAAAATCACCTTCCCACGAGTAGCCCCAGCAGGATGTGTACTTGCTCCCCCACACTAAATCTGACAGCTTGATCTGATGGTTAAGCTTGACAGTCACCAACTTATCTGGGAGGAGGAATCAAGCTGCCTGGTGCTCCAAGTGTTTCTTTTGTGATTCATCCCAGGCTATGAGAAGAAATGGTATCCACAACATACACATCACATGCAGAAAGCAAGGAATGGCCACTGTAACTTGTCCATACCTCTCCAGCTTCTTTCACACTGAGATCTGAAAGCAAAGACAGTGCTTAAATGCCCCAGATGCCAAACTACTACAGGAAGACATTGACACAGGGAGTCAATCACCGTAAGTCGTGAGCTGGACTTTATTTTCCATGAGGAATAACAGGATCTTCATAAACCCCAGACTTGAATCTTAGCCAAAATCACTAGCATCTAGCCAGAGCAGTGGATCTAATGTTTTTATATTTCATGGTGAAGTTTCCAGGTTACTGTATCTGTAACAGGTAAGTGCAAGTTGAATGTTACACTGAACAAATAATCACATCACTTATTGTACATATAAGTTCATTACTGGCCCTACCAATGAAATTCTGCTTGAAACTAAAGCAATTGTGATGAAAATCATAAAACTCAAAGTGAAATGTCCATTCAAGTTTTTTTTAAGAAGTGCATAGTATGCAAATACAAAGCTTAAATTCACAAATGGGTTATCTCAATGCTAAAGTTAAAATATTTAATTTATGAATTAGAAAGAGAATTACCATTTTTGTAGAGGGCGAAGTCTGAAGACACAAATAATTCTCCTAATATCAAAGCTGACTATGCAAAGTCTGCAAGGAGCACTCAATGCAGTTTTCCTCATTTGAAGTAACTCTGAATGTAATTTTGTATTCATTATGTCACTAGCTCTAGGAAGACAGACTTTGAAGGCCTACAAGAGGAGCAGCCTGTACATGTTAATTCAGCTAGTAATTAGTGGGGGGAGTAAGTGCCAGCTGGCCCAGTAAAATGATTTTCTTTCTTTGTAGTGAAGGAACAGGAAAAGTGTTTCAGGTTGTCACAAAAACACAGAAGGTACATCACAATGAATCTGGTCTGTCACAGTTCTGGTAGTTCACTGCATTTTACCTAGGCAGAAGGTTAACAAAGTCCTTACACAAGCCTTAACAAATGCCTAATTTTCTCCATTTTCAGAGCTACAGAGTTTGCATAAATGCACATGCTAATACCAAACCTTTCCTTGTACTCAAAACCAGTAGAATTGGGTTCTGCAGTCTGATGAACTTGCACTGTCTGCAATGAGAAATCTGCATTTTAAGCAGGTGCCTGTGGGAGATAAATCCAACCCTCCACGGGCCTCCTTTGCATGTACCAGGTTCGATCATTTGTGCAAATACCAAAACACCAAGGTTACCAAAAGCAGGAAAACAAAATGTTACTGATTGCTATGTGACACATGAAAACATCCTTTATGAGTGAATATTGGCACAATTAATCTTTTCATGCCCTCACAATTCAAGTTAAGGCTTCAAAAAGTTAAGTATCACCTCAAAAAGATAATAGCAGAAGGTCAATGGATTCCAAACATTCTTTATTTTATATCCAGTGCCACAGAAAGCAATTGAACAGCACTGTCATCAGGGCTACTGGAAAAAAAATAATGTGGTTTTTGTTCTCCTCAGGGTGTGATTTACATTAAGAATTCAGTCCAAAATCCTGTTAAGTACAAAAAGCAACTGTTTAAATTATAAAATCCTGTATACACAGATAGAAAAACGCTTCAGAAAGTGTTCCACAAAGTTCCTAAACTTTCAAGGGAAAATCTTCAGCAGGGTAAATAGGTTCTTGTCTTCAAAGTTGAGCATCAGTTCACTTGAGCAGAATGTCTGAATCTTTATCTTCTTATAATACAGGTGACACAGACTTTGCTTTCCATCCCAGTCAGGGATAACATGAAGGCCCTAGTGATTAAGGTTTTTGTTTTTTTTTCTTGGAGCTATTAATTCAACAAGCACACTGTCTATATATAAAAATGAAACTTCAAAGAAATTTATACAACATCTAGACTTTATAAAAATATAAATCTATAATTTTACACCAGGAATTATCCAAGGTAAGTTTATGTCTTAACCATCAGAAATTAATTTCTCTCCTTTGGACTCCTATCTATGGCTAGAGTGTAAATTAAAATAACGTGATGTTATTAGCTGGTGAAGAGAGTTTCCAGAATCTCATGCTGTGAGTTTGTTTTTGCCAAAATTAACCAACCACTGCATTGCACAATGCTCATCTTGTGGTGCTTGATATATTACACAGTACATCTCTCTTATTCTAGAATACTGACCTAATTAAATGCTAACCCCCCCAAAACAAACAAACAAAATCTAAACAAAAAACACATTGTAATGTAGGAAAAAAACCCAAATAAATAAAATTAGACAATATTTCTATTTCACTGTACTGTGTTAACTCTTTACTGTGTAGTGGAGGCAATAATGAATAATACAACCATGTGATGAAGGAATGTAAAACTGAATACATACTGGAAAAAAAAAAAAAAAGGCTTTTACAGATGAGTGTATATATTTTATATATATATCTATATATCTATATATCTACATTGCAGTTTTAACTGTCACCTCACAAAAGAGATTCAATGGACTGAACAATCATCTGTGAACTTCACCAGCTAGAATTCTTCAGGAAGAGGCAGCTTTCAGCTTGGACAGCAGCATTTCATTCCTACGGCATTCCTGGTAACAGAAAGCAAACACAAAGACGTGGCTGCTCTTAATTCCACCAGTTATAATCTTCCTTTATTTTGAAATATCTCCAAAATCCAAAGTAGTCTGGAGTGAGTGATGAGCTGAAGGTAATTCTGATCCATCCATCATGTTATTCCAATGGAAATATTCATTAAACTATGACATTTAAGCCCAAAGGCATGCTGTTTGACCACTCCTCTAGAGTTATTACAAGAACTTAGAGAAAATCTACATTCTTATAAACTGAATAAATCTGATTACTTCTAGGTGATCTCGAACTTCAGAGGGCTTTTTACAAAAGAAGTCAGTGTTCAGGGAACAACTCTGTAAGAAAACAGCACCTGATTTCAACACCACCACAACCATAGCTTCATTTGCAAGATTGAGTACAAGTTCCCTCACAAGGCAATATAAGACAAATTGCTTATTTATGCTGCCACCAAAAAATAAAAACAAAAAACCAAAAAAACCACAAAAAAACCCACCAAAAAAACCAAGCCAACCAAAAAACCACTATGTAACTTATGCAGCTGGGACATAAAATCATGCATGTCAGAAAAGCTGAACAGTTTCAGAGCACATTGTCCAAAATAGAAAGGAACTGTCCTGAAACAAAGCAGGACAAATTACAGAAAGATGTTTTTCCTCAAACATCTGAAGCCAAATGTCAATTTTGCCTGGCAGCACTACTTTGTCATTCATTGGCATGGAGACAATAACTAACAAAGGCACATTATAATAAAAACCTTGGGAGAGGCTAAAGCAATGAAGTGTTAAACAGTGCTTTCACAGTGGTTAGGAAACAAGGCTGGTTCCTAGAGGTATTTGTAACTACAAAGACTCTGGATTCCCCCTCTTATTCACACCTCTCTCTCTCTTCCCAACCTTACTGCTCCTAGATCTTCAAGAGATTCCATTTGGAAACATAAATATACAGCTTGTTTGGTAACAAATTAATGCTTCCCTTGTAACATGGAGGTAGTGCTAGTCTATCAGTGAAGAAAAACATTTCCACATTCAAATACAGAATCTAAAATCATATGCCTCATCAAGAGGCATCATGAATATGGTGTAATAAACATAATATTAGAAATTTCTGTGCTTTTTATTAATGCATAAGTCAGGCCAAAATGGGTCACTAAACACCTGCCAGTTTAATTAGCAAAAATGTTCTTACCTCTTTAAATTCTTTCACTGTTTTAAAGTAAAGCCTCTGTTTCTCTAGGAGCTCTAAGTATTCATCATTCAACTGGTCTCGTCGCATTTTGTTTTCTTGCTTCTTCTTTTCCATCTGTTAGAGCAGAAGGTTAAGACATTACACACTGAGGGACACACACACAAACTTCTGTAAGAAAACAGTTCTCTAAAATAGACAGTTGTAAACTTTTGACTACAATAGACAATGGGAGACAGATGCTTCCTAAGTGATATCTCTTGTGCTTTAAATGCAATGAACATTTAGGCTCTTAAAAAGAACATTAAAAATCTCTTGCTGAAGTCTCATCACCAGTGGCACTATAGGGAGTACTCAGGATGAAATTGAGGCTCACAGCTCTGCTACCCAGGAATCTTACCTCAACCTTACAAACCTAGCTCAATGATGGCACATTTAAATTTATTAACAAAAAAAAAAATGTTTTTGAGGCCACAGTGAGATACTGATTTGGTTGGTTTTGTTATATGTAACAAACAGGGAGACATCTTTGCATTCCTGTGCAATGCTGTACTTGCTCAGGACCCACACATAGGAGTTCTCTTTTCTTTTCATGACAAAGTTGTGACAAACATAACTTCAGTTCCTAAACGTGAAGGCAATTGGCTCTTACTGTAGAAAGACTCCCTTCCTCTCAGAGGTGATTCTAATAAAGTTCTATCACAGCACCACAGACAAATTTTCTGCTAGTCTAGAGAGCAAATTTTTCTGTTCTCTGTTTGGTGCTAGGGCACAAGCATACTAGAAAAGTCCTGTTGTACTCCTCTCCCCCCAAATTATTTTTGCCTGCTCTCCTAAATTTGGACAGGGGAGAAATGCAGTCCCAAGAACTGCAAGACAACCAGGTCATTCCAAAGCAGCAGACCCTGCTGCATTTCTAGACTTGTGTCAACACTGATCCTTCTGACTTCCAACAGAAATGAGCAGACCTCAAACTCTCCCTGACTACAAACACTACTAACAAGATATGTCTCTTTTACAGAATCAAAGAGAGTCTCTCCTAACATTACTTGGTTTTTAAACCGGTAGTTTTTTTTAAAGTTATGCACAAGGAAGAAAAAACATCAAAGGTGTTAATGCAGAAAAAAGCATTACCACATGTATCCAATTCCTTTAGGATGAGACTAAACCCAGCATTGCTAAAACATCTAAGAACTAGCTACTTGTCAAGAGATAAGGCCCTATTTATTCTCTGATATCCTTTTATCCTCTAGAGAGATGATTTATCCTTAGATACATTGCTTCCTTTATGGACGACCATGACAAATCTCTCAACATGCTCCTCTCAGTAGAAACTTGCTTACTCTGTCCCCAGAAAGCCTCATCAGTATCTGCTATCACAGAAATGCTTGCTTGCAAGTTACTCACTCTTGCTGACAAGTATGTCTGACTTCTCCTTAGGCCTCTTCTACAATGCAGCTACAATATGATGGGCTTCCAAAACTGAAATTTCTCTTCAGGGATAAGCTATAAGATCTTCAGAGCTGTACAAAACCCAATTAAACTGTGGGTTCTGTGAGCACTTCTGATGCACTGCAGAGGAATAGGCAAGACTGAACAGGGATGAATAACCCTTGCAGCATACAACTAGCCTGTCTGGTGAAAAAGTCATCCAACAGACATTTCCTAGGCAAAGAATAAAAAAAAAAACCTTCCCTTTTGCTGCAGAGCTCTTCCCCAAGGAACCATATGAACTGTTAAAACTGTCTTAACATCCATTTGTTGTCTGTATTCTCACCACCATTGAGAAATCAATCAAATTATTATCTACTCCATCATGAGCAATATTTTTGTTTTCTCTCAACTGAGAGAAACTGAGTTCCACTTAAACTCAAATAAAGAACAGCTATAATCCACTAGCAAGAATTTTCAGGCTCCATATGGAAAATAATCTCGGAGCCCCTTTATGGGATATGGGACTTGTGAAAATATTAATATTTTCATTTGAAAATAAAAGAGTGAAACAGTTCAATAACTGCAAGTTAGTAACCACTTTATCAGGAAGTACCTAAGCCTATCCACCATATGCAAATTTGCCTGTGGAGAGCTTCACTTGGAGCTGCTGTTGGACCTCATGCTAGCATTGCCTCAAGCCCACTTAACACAAGCCCACTGAGGCTGTGCTTTTACAAAAGAGCCCCCAACTGTTACCAGAAGCAGTTTTGTCTTCTCTGAATGGCCACTGGGGCTCTGCTCACCCACAAAGCCCTTTCATTTGCTATGTGGACAAAACACACTAATCAGCAAGAGTCTTTTCTAAATCAGGTTAAAACCAACAATAATAAAATAATACGTGTTAGTTGCCTGCTTAATTTGCACCTCACAGAATGGATTTTTCAGTGCACACTTATTGGCCAAGAGGCTTTTCTGAAGTAATTGTTAGGTTCTAGCAAAGAAAGTGAGAAGGGTGTAACCTTCATTCGATTCTGTTTGATGCCTTCTACAATCTGCTCCATTTGCCTTAAGAACTGCTCACGAGACCCAGAAGATTCCATGGCTCTGGAAAGAAAGAAAGATAACAACTGAGAGGGATGTGGGACAGCTTGTCTCATCTACAGCTGCCTAGCATACCACCTGTGTCCAAGAATTCCCCCTGCTTAGTGTTCTGTGTAAAAATTCATCTTTTGAACCACTGATTTCAGGCAGCAGTGCAGCTTTTCAGCTGGTAAAAAC